>NW_005187418.1:739652-801351 GCF_000239375.1 Pundamilia nyererei
GAATTTTAACTGAGATGCCTGTTAAACAACAATATAGTTGATTCATAGACTTCATAAAGACTGTCTCACAAGTGCAGTTGTATGTGTCCAGTTGGAGGGGCCGAATATAATGCGAGTAAGCAAAATAGTGTATAAGTAGTGTACACGATGTGCTTTTAGTTGTCTTTATGAAGTTTTCTTCCTCTCTGATACACCTGTCCCTCAGTCAGGTGTACAAAGATTTTGTACTATAAGTTTAACTCATAAACTTTTAATTTGAATTTCCAACAGTTCCGTTAACATTGTTGCTGTTATCATTAGGTGAAAGGTGATATTCAAAAAGCCCAACTTGTTTCCTTTCACCTTGACATGAAAAGGAGGTTGAATCAAAACAAGCTCTGCTACCTTGAAACAAGCCTAAGGACAGATTTCTACAGCTTTTCTTCCATAAGAGGGACAAAGACTAGTTATGACACTGCTGTTTTGAATTTGTACCTGCAGGAAATCCACATCATTTTTGTTCTTGGAAATCTTCTCCATCTGCACCTGAGTCTTCTTCAGATCTGTGCACCTCTGCTCCAGGTGAACCCGAATGCCCTCGGCTTGCTGCAGTGCCTGCTTCTCCTCACCCTCCAAGATCTCCGTCACCTCCTTCTTGGCTCTCTCCACCACCGCTTGCAGCTCCTCAAACTGGCTCTCGATCACTGCTCGTACATCCTTCACAGATTGCTGTAAAATACTGCCTTTAGTTTCTCTTAGTGTAAACAGAGTTCACATTCTGACATAATAACTTTTAATTACTTTCAAAGTTACAGTAAGTAACATGTAGGGAACCTGGCAGAGCCACATAACTGCAGACTCACTGCAGGACTTCTTCATTACTCATTACTACTACATGAAAAATATGGATTTCCTCTCAAACCTCAGAGAAACCAGTTTGATTTGGGTGACTCTGAAATATCCAGGATTACAAACTGTTGAGTTCACAGGCCAGAAATAGCTGCAACCGACTCATTTTACTTAACTCTGTGTGACTCACAGTGAATCATTTCTAATGTTGTGTTTACCTCAATGGAGACTGTATTGAGCTGAAGTTTGTTGATGGCATTTTCTGCCGCCGTCATCGTCTTCATCATCTCATTCTGTTTCTCCCTCAGTTCGTTCTGTTAACAGAGCAAGAGTCAGTCAGCTTCCTCATAGAAAATATGTGTAGATGTTAATATCTAGATTGTTTCAGGGAAAACATTTGCTCTCTGGTTCCTTTTATTCTGAAAGGGTCTGATATCTGACCCTAGGCTTGTATATCTGTGGTTTTCTGTCAAGTCAGGTCTAAATTGCTCAGGCAGATCCAGGCAACTCTGAAGCAGAGCAGCTATTCTGATATTAACTCCTACAATTGTAGGCCCAGCGGGAAGCGCTACAAGCGTCTCTCTGAGTCAGCATGCAAGTGCAGGTTTGAAATGAATTAAAAATATATATATTTAATTTACTGCCAGGACAGGGATGTCCTACTTCCTGACTCATTTTTATATCACTTCCTGAAACACGACACCAAGTTACAAGTGTTAGTTAATTATTGTGTCAGGCAGATGATACTTTGTGTTATTAATGCTATTGGCTTATCCAACCAATAGCATTATTGAAAATAATATTTGGGAGCTTTTATGCCTGTGCACCAGCTTACACACTGATAACACGTGTGCCCAAATTGTGATGTTACATTACAGGTGGA
The DNA here is from genome assembly GCF_000239375.1 of Pundamilia nyererei. Taxonomy (NCBI): domain Eukaryota; kingdom Metazoa; phylum Chordata; class Actinopteri; order Cichliformes; family Cichlidae; genus Pundamilia; species Pundamilia nyererei. The sequence continues at coordinate 741,364 of NW_005187418.1, forward strand.
GGATCATTTCATTTCCTAGCCCATGTTGCATTACATTTTTGTCCTACATAATCAACTTGGAAATAGTTGTCTCCGTATCATAGTGGCTGTTTAATATTAAAACGAATTAAAATTGATTCACATCAAGGTTCAGAGTCCTCAGCTGAAGCTGTCCCTGCTAACTCCGTGTTCATTTAAAAATCCCCACTTCAAGCTTGTATTGTTTTACACATGCTTTCCTCTGCTGTGGTACTTCTACAATATTTTATATATTTGTTGTCTATTTTGTTTGTGAAAGAGATGTGAAAATTAATAAAGATCATTTATACTATCTATTAACATGACTGCTGAGCAGTCTTCACAAAATCAGATCCGTGACCGCCTCAAGAGATCATTAATAAGACTTTGATGTGTTATTTGTGACCAATTCAATGCTTTTGATTGTTTTCATTATTCCCTGACTACATCATGTCAAACATGATGAAACATTATTCTGATGAAGAAGTTAAGCAAAGGTGACCTTTTGTTTGGCACCATGACAAATATCTGTCGTTATTAAGCGAAAAACAATCTTTGGAAATACTTCCAGTGGTTTATGTTAGTTCCACTTTGATCCACACAATATTTGCTGAAAAGGTAGTTAAACATCTGAAGAGTCTTTTCTATAATCAGTAAACCCACAACTCCTACTGAGTTCTGTAAGACAAGAAAATGTTAAAACTGGTTTCATTGAATCATTTCAAACAAAATAATGTTTTAATGCTTTTCTTGTGCTGTAAAAAGGGACTGTCCTGCTCTCCCACTCCAGGAGGGTGGACAGCGGGATCAACCTAAACAGAAGTGACTTACATAATAATTCTCTATTGTTCAAATGTGGAATGAAAGCTCTGAAAAGGAAGAGGAAGCATTCATCATACTGTGCTTTCTGTTTTTCTTCTGTCTAGTGTGTGTGTGTGTGTGTGTGTGTGTGTGATGACCTCCATGTTCTTTCGTTCAAAACTAAATACAGTGGAACCCCGGCTTACGAAGACCCCATTTAACGAAAGATTCAAGTTACAAAGGCACTTAACGGCAATATTTCTGCCCGTGGTACGGCAAAATGCCCGAGTAACGAAATAGATCAAATAGAAAATTAAAAAAAATTAAATTAAATTCCATAATGTTATGTACATGTACACGTACGTACATATGCATGCATACGCATGCTTTCTTCAACCTCCGCCACCTCCTCCTCCACCAAGAACTTCGTCTTCAGCCAGCATCGCCTCACTCAAAAGGCGATGGAAAAAGGTGCTTCGACTTTTTGACTTACGAAAGACCCTCTGGAACAAATTAAATGCGTAAGTCGGGGTTCCACTGTACCTAAAAATCACATTTTGCAGGTCAGCAAATAAAGAATATTTGATCAGCGGTGGTGGGATTTCCGCCTACGCTCCTCCCACCAGTGTTTTCTCTGCAGTTCTAACAAAGAAGTCAAAGGTTTTGTAACGAGAGCGCTCTTCAAATAACTGGTTTTGATTTCAGGTCTGTGCAGGAATCTAAGCTGGAATGTTTGATGGCAGTCACAAAGAGAGATGGGCTTCAGATTTAACTGCAAAGCCAAACGTGAGCAGATGACCTCCAGAGTGGACGCTGAAGTACTGTTGACTGGATGAAGCATTTAGAGGAACATTTGAGCTGTGCTGCTCCGACCTGCTGACTTAGACACTTTAGATTTAGTCTCCTCTTTAGTGCAGGGAAGCAATAATCTCCGATGTGATTTAAAGGATTATTTATGAGCTCAAATTCCTAATTAATGACACAACTGCTGTCACAGTCTTATTCCTTTGATAGTTAATCTTTTATTTACTCAACACTTTACTCGCCATCCACGCGACCTTTGCCACACATTCAGCAACGCTAAATATGAGATAAGAAATCCTGACATTAAATTCCTAGAATGGACTCATTTTAATTAATAGCGTCTCTCTTTGACAGTGTAGTTTAAACAAAACTCAGGTATTTATTAAAAATAAAAATAAATGCTGAAAATATGAGTGTTTAATTGCCTTATTCTATCTCCAAAAAGAAAGTGTCTCAGTTCAGAGTCCCCTAAAGCAATGAAAGCAGCTGATTCTCACATGCTGACATGCTGACATTAAAAGATTTAAGGCAGCAGGAACTCTTAAGGAGACCCAAAATAAAACAGAATATTTTCAGTTGGGAATTCAGCCTGAAAATTCATATCAGATGTGTTGAGGTCATTCAAAGGAATGTGCACACAGTACAGGGAAACACTTGCCTCGATCTGATTACGAGCGTCCACCACAGACACGGTGTTGTGCCCCTTGTGGTCCTCGTTCACACAGTCCTGGCAGATACAGCAGGAGTCGGTGGAGCAGAACAGGTCCAGGGGCCACTTGTGGCTCTCGCAGGTCCGCCTCTCGATGTCCCTGAGCGGGTCCACGAGCCGATGGTTTTGAAATTTTGGATTTTCCAGGTGAGGCCTGAGATGGGCCTCGCAGTACGACACCAAGCAGGTGAGGCAGGACTTGAGGGCCCTGCGGGGGCTTTCAATGCAAGAGTCACATACCACATCGTCGGGGCCCAAAGGTTCCTCCTTATCCTGGTCCTCTTTTGGTCCTTCTTCTGTCTGTGGTTCTGCTTCCTTTTTGTCCTCTTCAGGCTTCTTGGGGTCCTCGGACTGATTCAGGTCTTTTTGGATCTCAGTCTCCTCCGCTGTCGTTGACTCTTGACTCTGTTCCTCACTGTTTTTATTTACATGAGCGTCAGCTGTTCCATTCTGTTTGGGACTGCCAGGCTTGACGGGACACTGTGGACATCCTTTACTTTTGTCTCCGAGACAGGAACCGCATACGGAGTGACCACAAGCTGCCGGCTCCCCCTCGCTCAGTTTACCTGAGCAGACATGACACAGGTTCTGCTGCTGCTGCTGTTTGGGGAGAGGAGCTACTTCTACAGCTGCTGTATCTGCCATGTCTTCAGCTCTTCTTTGAGCGCCTGGCGTCACTTCCACTCTTTAAAGCTGTGTGGAAATAACTGGCTCAGCCACTTCTGTCAGCCAGCAGTATCTGATCGCAGTAGAGAAAGCCACACCTAGATGATGTGAGAGACGGTCAGGACTCATAGTTTCAGTCAGAACTCAACCCGCCCCTTCAGCACTCACATGCAAACAGATACACACCCACCTCCACGTCTTTAACACTGAAAGAGGGAGGAGGTGCAGGGTGGAGTCCACAATGCAAACCAGGAACAGAGGTGTAGGATTGCATTCTCCCACATGCGCTATGTTTGAATATGCACTGAAACTTACAAGTTCTGCTACCAGTAAGCAACAACTGACCTATCTACTATCTTTATAGACACACTGATGAGGCCACTCACTGCTTTCCCACCCTGCTCCAACAAAATTAAATTGAAAACTGGTCTGGATAAAACAGAGGTGATCACTGCTGCAGCCTTTTGCTTACTCACCCTCTTCCTCTTTCACTTTTCTGCAGATAAGCAAGAGGAAAAAGCAAATGCTGATAGGATCAGGTTTCAGCAGCGCCAAAAGCAGACGCTGCCACCCAGTGTCCATAATAATGCTTGGCAGGTACTGCTAATGTTGGTATCAATCCAATACCATGTACCCAGTAAATACAGGGCCGGTATAGCTGATACTGATACTTCTGACCTATAAACTTATGAGATGCACATCAGTGAATTCTGAACCCATTTTAATGAGCATTAAATCTCTGTGCTGAATGTAAACGTGCCAGCCCTAAAGCAGTTTGGGTCAGCTTGTGTTGTTTAAATGTGCTTATTGTGTTGTAAATAAAGTAGACATGACAGGTTCAAGATATTGTTCCCAGCGTGAGTGTGAGGTATCATTTTTTAAATTAAAAAGTAATTATTATTTAACACAATGGATGATGGAAACACAGCACTGATCCCATCTCGACAGTATCGATATCAATATCAGCGCAGGTAACGATTATAGTGATACTTTTGATCAATCCGCCGGTCAGGGTAATAGAAAGTTACGAAGTGAAGAGCAACAGACTGTAGAGGAAGTTCCACAAACACTCACAAACTGTTAGATTTGTTCCTTCTATCGAGAATAAATGTTGCTAAACTGCAGTTTCCTAAAGTTTGTGATGCTCGTTCCTGTTTTTCACACATGTTCGTAGACATGCGCACATGTGACCACATGTCCGGGCTTTGTCCGGGTTAAACAAACACCACCTGATCATAGTTCAAGGTGAAGGTGTAGGTGGTGTTTGAAAGCACCTTAGCTGTAACAGCAGCAGCCTTCGTGTCTGACGCTTTTTAAAGTCTTAAGATTTACCTTCAGTTAGGTTAATCGTTCCCAGGCTGAGGGGAGGTGACGGGATTCTCTTCTTACCGGGGGTTTTCTCCTCGGTAACCGATCAACAGGTGAGACAGCACCGCCTACTGACCAATCAAGTGTCCTGAAAACTGCGTCGTCACTCCCGGACACACACACACACACACACACACACACACACACACACACACACATATATATATATATGTATGTATGTATGTATGTATGTATGTATGTATGTGTGTGTGTGTAGTAATTTCTATGAATCTTTTTTTTTACATTGTTTATTAATTGTAGTTGTATTCATTGTGTATTTTGGTTTCATGTAAATGTATGTTCTAACTTTGTATATTGTGAATGTAAGGCAAACAAGGGACAATAGGTGGAAATTCGCAATAGCTATAAATGGCATGTAAAGAAAACAAAAATACTGAAAGGAAAGGTCATATTCCAGTATGATTTATCTCATCTTAAATTATTTTATCTTGCATTTAAAACGATTTCTATCATTGCTGGATGTCTAATTTTTATGACACAGATGCTGAAGAATCTGTGTCCTCTTGTTTGTCTCATTGTCTCTGTACACAGTGACGAGTTCCTGCCTCAAGGGCCAATCAGAGTGAGAGGCACTTGCTCATCAGCATCTTGCATCATTTAAACATCAGCTCTTCACATCATGGTGTGACAGGTTTGCCACCTGGTACTAACACGATGGAACAGCATCCCCACACTCTGACTTAGAGAATGCATGGATTTTGAGGTGGCCTTTAAGAAGCAGCTACAAACTCATCTTTGTATATTTGCTTTTGAGTAACCTCTGAAATCTGGATATCTTAAGATCCCTTTTACCAGCTCGGTATCTACCTAATAAAAAAAAGCACTCTATAGTCGCTCGGGGAAGCCTCAGCTACGATAAATAAGCCTTTTAACAGGGCTGTATTATTACAGCTGTGTGCCCTCTTTCTCCTTTCTTTTTCCTTCTTCGACAGATAATGTTTTATTTATTGCACTAATGGATTTCTGTTGTTCTGTGTACTCATGTATCAGCTTCTCTTCTGAGGGGCAGCACTCTGGGATGTCCCACATCTCTGTTAGCAGTCATAAAGTTCCGGGCTTTCCCGAACGCTGCTTTGAATAAAATCCTTTTCAGTTACCTGCAAATGCTTACCTTATAATCAAAGCGCAGAAATAAAACATGTTCCAGAGTATCTCTGAATAAATGCACATTTTTAAAGAGTTTACTAAAACTGAATATTGGGCTGGCTGATTGCTTCTGCTACACTTTAAGTGTCTCAAACAGTTGCTTAAGGTATTCTCTGTGTCAGAGTATGAAACAAAGCCTTTATTCGTCCATTTTTAAGTCACATTTTCACCCCATTTACAGCCCAAGTGTTAAACAGGAGAGCGACAGCAGGGGTGACAGGCAGCTCATTCGTTTACAGGAATAAAAAGCAATAGCATGATTTTTATTTCAGTAACTTCATGTTAGAATTTATTATGTGAAACACACGCACACACACACACACACACAATTACATCCCTGACCTCAAGTCCAGGAGCTACAGATGATTTTTTTAAAACAAAAACAAAAATAATCATTGTCATTGTCATTACTTCTGCCATCGGTCAGTGGATGAGATCAGAGGCCTGCCTCATGATGCAGATTATTATGAATGAATTCCTCCCCTGGCTAAGTTAGCTTATCAAGTTCAGATTTCTCTGCAGTGTCGGGTCAAGTGCTCTGTGAGCAAAACTTTACGGGTTTAAGCACCATGTCTGAACAGCCTGGGTTGAATTCACTGATGTCCTGTAGGTAAAAAGAAACTTATTCGACAGTTTCTGCTGAACGCTCTTTACAGATTTGACAAAAAGTCTTGATTTATTTGTCCGAGGCCTCTGCACCCAAATGCAACGTAATTACACCTGTCTCCTTTACACCTAATAGAAGTGTACCAGTGAAAGTACTAAGAGATAAGAGATGTTTGCAGTAATCTGTCAATGATTTCGTTCTGACTCTGTCATCCTGTTGCACACAAAGACATTTCCCACAGTATCAGACCACACCTCCACCCTGAGTACGTGGTCATCAGTTTTTTGTGGTTTTATTAAACTGGTTGTATTTTCATGACTTTTTTTTTGCTTCTGCTCCCCTTGGGGTCTCTTTTACAGCAAGGAGCTGCACACTTGGTTAAATAGCCTAAATATCAGAGTAAATGTGGTGCAGATTAAACCTCAGTTTAAACATTTTATGTTATTTCTTGTCACATCTTTTTTTAAAAACACAAATGGTCATCACCCCTCCATTGATGTTCCCAAAAGTAGTATTGTCCTCTATTCTACTTTTGGAAACATTCTTATTTTGGGGTTATTTCTAGCCAAAGTGCTCGGGTTGTCTCAGATTTTCAAAGCAGGACTCTACAATTTCCTCACACAATGCTCACTTTGTTGTATTTGTTCATGAGGCAGGCCCCAGGTCAGCTGCACAGCTTTGTTTAATTCAGCTCCCAGTGTCTACAGTCAGGCCAGTGTTTGATTCTTCTTTGTGTTAAATGAGCTCTAAAGGTGTAGGATATTCATTCAGTTGATATGATCGTTAAGACGTGGGGTTAATTTCCTAAGATTAGAAACTGCGCATCGATTCAGGACCTATTCCGTGTGTTAGAGGTTCAAACTGCGGCAGCAGAAATACTTGTGCTTTTGAGCGGCTGAGGTCATTAGTCCGAACAGGTTTTTTCTTCTGCTCGCCCTCCCTCTGTCACTGCACCCCCACCAGCTCTGTGATGGGTGGGGCAAACACCATCAGTTCCTGGTATTTGTGGAAGAACAGGTGCAGGCGGGACGAGTAGGTGTCCTCCTGATATGGCAGCTGCTTTTCAGTCAGGTATTTGGACACAACAGGTTTCACCTGCACAAGAGGAACAAAGTAACCATAGTGGGAAATACGTAAATACATTTAGCAATTTAATAATTATCCAAAGTTCTGTGATGGTCACTTTTTAAACTGTGTGCTCTCGTTTTGTTTGTGCCCTTTGCTCTGCAGAAGAATCCAACAGTTCTGCAACAAGCAGGTAAATATATTCATCTGTGATGTCCCACCTTTAAACACATGTTGTCTGACAGAAAGGGGAAGAGATGGTGCTCCACGTGACAGTTGATTAGCGAGTGTCCAAAGATCCGGTCCAGCAGAGGGTTTCGCGGCAGGTTCAGGACTCCGTGAGTCATCTGGTGAATCCTCTTTGGTCGACGAGTTGGAGAAAACATCGGCAGACCGATATGCTGCAATTAGAAACAGTTTGGCATCACAAGTTATGTGGCCTATTGTACTCTTGCCAGCCATGTTAATAGGAACACCTGTTTAACTACGGGTCAATCCAAAGTTCTTTTTCGTCAGTAATAAAAGACCTGGAATTGTAATTGAATTGAAATTTAGGCACGGAGACATGTCAGCTAAGAACAGGAAACTGAAGCTGCAATTCACACAAGCTTCCCAACACTGGTCTCATGAGTCTCGATTTCTGCTGCGATATTTAGGGCTCGAATTTGGTACGAACAACACAAAGCGTCGATCCATGCACACGACCCTACCAGCATTTCAGACTGCTGGCAGGGGTGTGATGGTTAGGGAACACTAAAAGATATTTAAATTAAGCTCAGATTCTTTGTATTACAACACAAAGTGTTTAGTGTAATTTCTGTGTAGTCTCAAAGATTATCGTCAGACAGAGATCATGGAGTTCAGCAGGGTGGGGGTGGGGTGGAGGTTAGTGTTGGACGTCGGCCAGCAAAACCCCAGGAGAGCTGGGAGGACAGATTTTTGATCCGAACCCCCCAGCAAGAACAAACACTTTCCACTGGTACACTGCTGACTTCTCTTCAAGAACCTGTGTTTTCTAATCCACCTTCACACGCTTTGGATCCGAACAATACACAATGACCTGCAGGCATCCATCTGGGAAAATCATGCATGAATTGTTTCTTTTTATCCCTTTAGTTCACTGCCTGCTCTGAGAACACAATGCTGCATTCAAGCTCCTCAAAAGACCCTGTTACAAAAAACACCCTTATGATCATTTCACATGAACAGAGCACATAAATCTGTGAGAAGTGACGAATACATGTGCATAAATTACTTATGTTTTCCCCAATTCAAGACCAAAGAGTATAAAGGTATGTGGTGTGGCTATTAATGGATACTGATGAGATACATGTATCTATTCATAATCATCTAAAGTTCTCTAAGATGTGGCCATTTAAAAACACTATTTAAAAAAATAAAATTAAAATAAAGCATAATTCTTGTTTTATTTTGGATCTAGTGCTTCTATCAGTTATGTTACAAATCCAGAATCTAACTGGAAGTAGGAACATCTGAAATGCCATTAACAAAACCTGGGTAACAGACGTGTGTGCTTTTTTTTTAATGACCACTAGGCAGCAATATTCGACACTAGCGAGGTTTCTCAAATGCACATTTTTCAAGAGTTTTACTACATATTGGGCACGACAGGGTCATCGTTTGTGTGGCAGCAGTTCCTGGAGGCTGGTTGTTGCTGGATGAAGTGGTATTGCTGGTATTCCAGTGGTGGCAAATCTTGAAAAAGTAAAAGCTGCACCTCAGTGAACCGTTTCAAAAGGCACAACTTTTACTTTGAAGGAAAACCTGCATTTTTAGGTTGTTCTCACAGTTTAGCTACGGCACAGAGATTACTGGCAGAGTGTCACTTCAATTCAAATGATCAGCACAGCAATATGCTGTGAAAGCAGTCACAGGGGCATTCTTGACACCCAGAGAGGAATACACTTTTTTCCTGCAGGGGGAAATCGCTTAGACATTTTCTTGATGAGATTATGGTCCCAGTCAGCCACTTTGAGTCATTTTTACTGATCTTGATATTCAGAAGGAGGATCATTAAAAGCTTGGCGCTTATTTTAATATCTGTCATCTTACTGCTCTCTCACTGTTCAAAGACATGAAAATTTTATATAAAACTAGTTGGAAACTAATTGGACACCAACATAATCCAATTAAAACTACATACATCAGAGCTTCACAGCTATCTGAATATTTTAGCTACAAAATGACATCATTTTGAGCTGAATATGAAATACAAGACGTCACAAACAAAATTCACTGTAACTGTGTCTTATAGGTGTCAGCAGGCTGAATTCTCAGCTACAGATACCGTGTTCTCACCTGGAAGATGTTGACGTGGATATACGGCACAGAGAACATCGCCCTGCACACGAGCATACACAGCAATGCTCCGTAAGGCGACGTGAACCCGGAGACATTGATGAGCAGCCAGTACTGTGAATACAGGCCCAGGGTTACCATCAGGATGGTCCTAAGGATGTGGGCCAAAGATTGTCCTTTGAGCTGAGCTGCAAAACCATGAGAGTGTGCATGAGAGTAAACTCGCACTGCAGTGGCACAGACAAGTAAGACAGAGACTCGAGGAGGATCACAAGGTTTAAAAAGTGTCTCAACTTTATGCTGAGTTTCACATTTAACCTTGAAGCAAACACGGCTCGTCTTTGGTCCTCTGGCACCTCTTACCGAGCGCAACAAGCGGAGTGATGATCGGCACGGCCAGGGGGGCTATGAACAGGTAGATGACGCGAGGTAGGAAGGGCACCTTCCACACGCTGGAGTCACCCAGTCCAATGACATTAGTGTGAGCGTGATGCATCTTAATGTGGCCCTGAATCCCGGCTCGTGCCGAGAATGAGCCACAGATCTGAGGGGATGAAGAACAAGTGGAGGTGTTCAATAAACCAGCAATGATGGAGCACATGAAACAGTCAATGAACATTATCAAGCTCCGCTAACAGCTGGAAAGGACAATGGTCAGAAGAGATTTGGATATTCTTAGCAATTAATAATCAACCAAAGGTCATTAAAGCTTCTTAATCATATCACTTATAATGCGCATTGCTTCATTCACTCTTGCAGACATTGCTGTTTATAGCAGGTTGTAACCTTTGGGGTTGAAGGAATAAACATGCTTTGTGTGCCTAACACAGGAGGTCCAAGACATTTGTGCTCCAATATTGTTAAGAAAAATTGGAATATTTTGTCAGTCTGTTGCTTATTTAATTACACCTGTGGTGTTTCCTGCGATCAGTGATGGCTAACCCGCTAAATCCTAAATAAAACAAGGTCTGTGTCCATGTGGAGATGAAGACTGCACTGAAATACACACCAGACGGGGAGGATATTGGCGGGACACTGCTGCATAGGCACTCAGAGGCTGAAACAACGCACTGCAAAGATTAGTCAACCATTTATGTTCAATGTTTTTAAAATGTGTAAAGAAAACCATTTGCGTTTTTTAATGAATTTCACAGAGGCTCTTCAGAATGAACAGCATATACATGAAGGTTTTGGCAGCTCTGGTGAAATCAGAGCGCTGCTATCAGCTCAGTGTGTATATCGTTACATTCATCCAGCCATAAAAGTCCTGGAAAAACAGAGTCATGAAATCCTAATCTGATGAAACTGTGAGCAAATCACCAAATGAGGAGGGTGTGATTCAGAGCTGTATCCATTTAAAATGATGCAATTATTTACTGTTACATAGTTTCTTGGAATAATACAACCACTTAGAAATTAAGTGGTGATGTTTTCTTCTCATTTCTAGCTCTACATACAGTAAGAGAAATTATCATTTGATCTACTTCTGAATTTCACTTATCAAGAGATGAAGAGTCTCTAGTTCTTATGGTAGTTTCATGTTTAATAGAGAGACAGACAAGATTGTAGAGCTGGACAAGGGTGCAATGGCCGACAAGACCATCAGCAAGAAGCTTGGTGAGGAGGTAACAGTTGCTGCTCATGGGGTGAGGATGATCATGAGAAATGTGTTGGATCAGGTGGAAACATTATGCTTTAGGGCTGTTTTTCTGCTAAGGGTAGAGAGGGATCTGCAGAGGGAGCTGAAGCTTCAAGATGACAGGCGGCAGCCAAGAGGGATTCACACAGTTTCATTTAGCCCACATCAGTGGGCTAAAATCCCTCCTGAGATGTGCACAAACCTGGTGACCAGCATCAACAAAGGTGTCTTCACCAAGTACTAAGTCATGTTTTGCTCTGAGATCAAATACTTGCGTCGTTCGATGACATGCAAATCAATAAAAAACATGTTTTTATGGATCTTTGGTTGTGGTCAATTCATTATTTCCCACAACTGCATTTGTTCTTAGATTCTACTAGAGTAGATTTGCATGATTCACAATTTAAAATAATCCATTATCTTATACTGGGAGCCCGGTGCAGTACAATGAATGAATGAATGAATGAATGCTTTATTGGCCATATGCAGGTTGCCCCACAGAGGAATAGGACCCCCCCCCGACTTACACACACAACAAAGACATCACATGGGAATACAGTCGGAGATCGGCAGCGTTGCAGAGAATAACATTGAAAAAAATTACACAACAATGGGAAAAGTACAAGAGGAAAAAAAGAGACCTCTTCACACGCTGGGCAACCTATGGGAGGACAGCATGAGAAAAGGAAACAAAAACAAGACAGCAGCTGTAGCTTCATATTCATGATCATGACCCTCAGCAGGGAAAAAACAAATGTCCTAAAATGTCCAACTGCTGCTCTAAGCACACAGAGCTGCGTGTGAGAATACAGAAGCTTTGCCTGCAGGTACTTAATGACAGCCTTTCAAGTCTATTTCTGCACATCTCACCTCGATGAAAAAGACGGCCCAGAACCTTCCCCAGGCCTGCGACTCGCTCAGTGCCCCGTGGCTCGCCAGATGTGTCCCCTTGACGGTGATGACAGCGTGAGCCACGCCCATCAGCAGGACACCCGCAGAAAACCCCAGAAGCCTCGAGGAGCCCAGCAGCAGGAAGGCTGCAAGACAGAACGCAGGGAATAAAGATGCTACAGATCCTAAAGATGCTGACTCTTTACCCTTAGACTGGCAGCAGGACACACACTGCATTACTGCTGCATTGACTGTATACATCTACTGTTATCGCTCACACACATTCTTTCAGCCTTTGATAGCAGACAGCTGAGGCTCAGTGCCAATAAGTGTTTGCAGTGAGCAAACATTCTCATAGCCACCATGAACAGGAAGACATCAGACGACTATTTAAAGATTTACTTTTGCGTTTTCATTGTTGAATAAAGCAGGACAGGTAACCAATAATAAATTGTGATTCTAAAATTTTCCTTGCTGCCTGTTACGGTTCAGCATGACTGGTTTGGGTTTCATTATTCTCAGGTGGGGTTGACGGTCTGGCTTTGTTGGGTTTTTCCACCCTGGGGCAGAGCCTCTGGGTGTGAGTCCCTGCTGCACCTGTTTGCAGTGAAGTCATCAGGAGTATATCAAGGACAGGCGGTGTCTCTGTCTGCATAGTGACATTCAGGCCGCCTTTGTAAAATCTGTGTTTTGTGGTTCACTTGGAAACTTCATCCGAACCCTGTTTGTCTACCTTTTTGCACCACCTCAGCAATCAGAGGAACTGCTTACCAGGACTCCACCTGCCTGCCTGCTCTCCACCTATTCCCCCACTTGCTGATCCAGCTCCCTCAGAGTCGAATCACTAAAACGTAAATTTGATACCTGCCTGTTAGATTACATTCTAATTTATACCTTCTTTGCTGGCAGAGCACCTGAGACGCTTTTTAAATAGAACCTGCTCACTATTTCCTGCTCTGTCAAGGCTCAAGTGATGAGTCACATGATCAGAATAAACATTTGCAAGAACTGGAAATGAAAAGCTATCAGAATAAATGCATACATTTACCATGAGTCAAACTATGTAATGTGAAGCCAGCATGATGGGCAGGAAGCTCAGGTGAAAGGATGACAGTCTGGAGGCGGACACTGTTACCACACTGGCTTCCTTCCACTGTCACTGTGTACTGTTTACTATAGTTTAGTGTCTGCATACAGTAGAAGCAGGCTGATGATGAACATGAGACGAAGCTTTAAATCCACTAATCAAAGTCAGTTCTGTTTTTGTCACAAATGTTAACAGCATGGATGGATTACATCTAATTAGACACATGAGACATTGTAGCTGCTGATACTTCTCTGGCTGCCTTTGACAGCAGAGTTTAGGTGACACATTCCCTTTTTAACCCAGTAAAACTGCTAATATGACGCACCTCCTATTTCAAAGCAGCCTATTTCGAGGTGATAAGTCACGAGCTCGGTGCTACACAGTGACAGAAAACCCGTCCGCAACTACATCTACTTCTGAATCATTTCGACATATGAATTATACTGGCCATGATTTATATTTTAGGTAAAACTCACAAAAAAGCAGTTACAAAGACCTGCTGCTGCTGCTGCAGAACTAATCCGTGGTAATTACTGCTACGTCTAAGAGTCTGGAATCAAGCCTGAACCTTAAAGCTGTCAGATCCAATGATCAAGTGACGTGAGTCACAATAGACAGCAGTCCAAAATGAGGTCAGTAGCTGACCACCAGTGACCCACATAAAATGAGACTCCATGAATGTGCAAAGCCAGACTGAGGGGTGACGGTGAGAAAACGCTACGCTGTGTATTTCTGGAAAATAAAAAATTAACTAATGAGACAGTTTTAGTTGTAAATATTGAGTCATCATGATATCACTGTGACTTTTGTGATTTACGTCTTTTTGCTGCTATTTTATGACCAGTCTTTTCAAAACTATGACTTTCAAACAGACAAAATTAAGCAAAACACCTGAACTTTATTATTATGATGGTGCACTGTTCTCCCAACTTTGGAGGAATCATTTCCCACTATTATTAAAATTTATCTAGTCTGTTTTTTCCTTCTTTATGTCAAAATATGACAGATGAATTTTTAGGTAAAGCTTCAAAAACTTTATCCGGTGTTTATCGCAGACTTGAAAGCAGGAAGACTGCAAAACACCAGATTTGGTCCTCAGAGCCAGCATTGTTTAGGGAAGTTGTCAAAAAAAAGTTAACCAAGTAAAACACAAGCAGCAACGTCCAGGACTAAAATGTTAAAGCAACACAGAAGTGTCCCCAAAACTGCAGTACCTGTAATGTCCACTTGAGGCCGGCTCCACAAACGCCCCACAGTTAAAATGTCCAACATGTTTACAGGCTGATCTATAAAAAAGTTACGTGTTTTTGTTAACACTAAGTTTGTAGCAGGCCTACATCCCCGTACAGGTGAATGTAGCTGCTAGCTGTCTGCTAGGCTCCACCCCCTCTCATTAAAGTCAAAAAATCGAACCTCTAAGCTACTTTGTTTGTTCTGTTGGTTCCTTTTGGAGCATTTTCAGTACAATTACTATACACAGCTAATGTTACGCCTTGCATTGTCAGAGAGCAAGCCATAAGAGAAAGTCAAAAATTCTTCCCTTGAGGTTGGGTGAGCAAACTTATAGTATTTTAATTGTGTGTTAAAATACTATCTCTGTATCTCTGTCTGTGTGAGCGCACTTTGCTAACCAGGTAAAATGAAAACTTAGCACTTCTGCTCTCTAAAACAAACAAACAAACAGATTCCAGCATAGCTAAACTGCCCAATTTGAGGGTTTAATGTGAAACTTTACAAACCAGTCGGTGACATCACAGCTGCTATGGCCATCTTTTATTTACTAAGTTTGCAGTAAGAGAGGCCTCCCAGGCTTTGAGCTTCTGGTTGAGTCGATTACAGAAACACAAACTGACACAAATAATTGTCTCTTAAATGATAAAACCCTCCAAAACAATAACTCATCTATGCAGGTGCAATCACATCTATGACGTTGTGCCTCACCAGGTGGCAGACAGAGGAACGCTGCTGCCAGGATACTGCAATCGACCCCCCTCCTCTCCCACCAGCTGCTCTCCTTCACCACCTTCTGAACCAGCCTCGTCAGCTCCATCATGAGAGACTCCTTCTCCACCTCTTCAGCTCCTGCGCCTCCATTCTTAATCTTTGGGTCCCCTCTCGTCTTGATTAACATCTCTTCATCACCTCTTCCTCCTCCTCTTTCCCTCTCATCCCTCCGCTCATCTTGTACGCTCTGCATCCTGATCACTGGCCTAGAGTAAAGTCACCATGCAGGTTGTGTCCTCCTGTGAGCGGCTGCTGATAAACCCTGCAGCTTGAGCACACAGTGCACAGGTCAAAGTTAGCATTTCAACAGTGTGTATTGTCAGAGAAGCCCAGCCCCCTTCCTGCTGCTTCAAGAGCATTGCGGACCCTCCTTTCCTACCTCCTCCTCCTCATTCCTTTCTTCTTGTTCCACCCTGTCAGCTGACTCCTTGGGCAGTCCAGCAGCAGAGGAATTTCTTGTCCCACTGCCCAAAGATGTAAGGTTGGCCTGCGATGGGATGGATCCAAAAATCCTCCTCACACGCGCAGCAACTCAAAACTGCTGCGGCTGCTTACCTCACAGTCAACTCTTGCTCATCTCTGGTTTCTCATATATTCTGCATGTCGCTCACCCCCTGCTCTGTTCCTCTCTCTCTTTGTGTTAGCTCCTTTCCCTCCTCCCCTCCCATCCCCGTAACCTTGGCAAATGTCCTGGGAAAGCAGAGTGAGAAAGGAGAGCTGATTAACAGGGGCCGTTCAGTTGTTTCTCCACAGCAGAGAGGGGGCGAATGTTCAGAATGAAAAGGAGAAGATGCTGATGTGCGAGAATTTCTTTGGCTAGTTTAAGTGTTGGTAAAGGTGAGAGTAGTCAGTAGTGAGTTATATACATATATCTGGTGTCAGCGCCTCTTTGTCCTCTGGAGAGAGGCCACGCTGACTGCAGTGTGCTCTTTAAAAGATACAGAGTGAGTAATTTTTAAGAGAGAGGAACAGAAGAGCACCAGGCCGCCTGACAGCTTCACACACATCCTCCCACAGCCTCGGCTTGTTGGTTTTACTCAAGCACTTATCAGAGTCAGGCTTTTTATCCATTAACACCAGAGAAGGACACATTTTTAAAGGTCCACATCCAAAGGACTGTCTAGGGATGCAAAATATTGCATTTTTCTGGCTTAAGAGAAACAAAAGAGCCACAGTTTCAAAGAAGAGAGACAAACTAGGAGAAGAATCCCACGTATATTCTATTCTATACAGGCGCTGTGGAGAGCATCCTCACACAGAACATGACATCGTGGTTTGGGAACAGCTGTGTGAAGGACCAAAAAGCTCTCCAGAGAGTGATCCGTACAGCAGAACGCTGCTGCAGGATTGCTCTCTCCCCGCTTCAGGACACCTACACCAGGAGATGCCGGACTAGAGCAGCGCAGATACTGAAGGACCCGTCCCATCCTGGCAACAAACTGTTCCAACTTCTGCAATCTGGTAGAAGGTTCCACATCTTCCGGGCAAGGACAGAGAGACTCAAGAGGAGCTTCTATCCCCAAGCCATCCGTGCCCTAAACACACACACCCGCCCTCTCACATCATCTATAATTGACTGAGACAGGACCCTTCCAGACACTCTAAACCAAGGCACAATGTAAATTTCAATTCCTTTAATTTTAAATATGTTTATATTGTCTATCCTGTAAAATAGTCAGATGTCTATTCATATTAATGTACAGAATTCACCTGCTTGCTGCAAGTACTGCACATTCACCCAATGTATATACTATATATAATGTTCTTCCTCTACCCCTCTACCCCCCCCCATTTTTGCACATGTCAAGGAGCGTGTCAGGCTACACTTCACAGTGTGTTATACCTGTATAACTATGCATGTGACAAATAAAGAACTTTGAACCTTGAACCTATAGACAGAAAACACCCACAAAAAGGTGAAAAACAGCAACCAAGCAGCAAAAAACAACTAAAAATACACAGAAACGAACTGCAAAGAGATGAGAGGTAGTTACAAAAGATACAAACACAAAGAGATAATAAAACAAACTAAGAAATCTAGAAAGTGAGAAAATGAACATAGAGGAAAGAAATAAAACTGCAGAGACAGTAAGGTAGTCTCTGCGGTTTTAACAATTAGACACTGTGTAGGTACAAAAGGCAGATAAACAGGGAAATAAGACAACCATAGAGATGTTTTAAAAAACAGCTACACAAACCCAGAATAAAACTACATGGAGATGCCAACATCCATTGAGAGACTAAAACAAGGAGATAAAATATCTTCAAAAAGAGTCATAACAACTACAAACAGATGCTATAGAGGTTAAACAACAGTCAAACGGCCTTTATAGAGACAGAAAACAACTGAATTAGTAGAAAACAATAATAAAGTACCGCAAAACAGTTCCAAGAGACCAAAATGGCACGAATGGTATACAAAACAATCACAAAGAGATAAATCGGATACAAATTGATGCGTCATTTTCATATGGACTAAACCACCCATCCAAACAGAAAACCATACGCAAAAAAGCAACAAAATCCCCACATCCAGACAGAATGACTACAGAGTGCAAGAAATGGCCACAAGATGCTGAAAAATAACAACAAAGGGACCTTAAAAGTGACAAAAGCTGTAGACAGACAAAGTGGCTACAAGCAGGAGGATTCATGTAATAACCTTCACATAAGTGACCACAAAGAGACAAAAAAAACAATCATAAAGTGGCAAAACCAGCTACAAACAGGCTGTAATCAGCTACGGTGAGACAGAAGAAAAAACTATGAAGAGATATCAACCAGACATAAAAGACACAATAGACAAAAGAGAAATTGATAAAAGGACCACAAGAAATGACACAAAGACTATAAAGCAACACAGGCAGTTAAAGTTACAGACAGGAAGTGACTAAAAAGAGGTGCTGGACAGCTACCAAAGACACAAATTTACAATGAAGAAAGACAGAGGGACTACAAAGAGATATACAGTGCAGACAAAGTGGCTACAAAAAGATAGAAAGCAACCAAAAATGCATAAAGAACAGCAAGAAAGTAGCTCAATGCATCCACAATGATAAGTCATATTACTTAAAAATGTTAGTGTTGCAAAAAGACACGAGGCTACAACATAAAGAAACAAAATGACAAACTTCAGCAGAGATGGAGGACCAGAAATGAAATGGTTCGACACCAGCTGATAGACTTCCTCTATCAGCTGTTTTAACAGAAGTTTTATATGTGCTGCATAATGTAAAAGTTCCTGAGATAATAAACTCATTAACACTGAATAAATTCAAGCACAACGCAATAAGAATTTCCCCTTTATTTTACGAAAAGATAATAACGTTTGTGAGTGCATCATTACAAAAAGTTCTTTGCCAACATAAAAAGGTACATTCATGCACAGTCGTACTGTGGAGTGCAGCCGGCAGCAGACCTTCAGCGTAACCAAATAGCTCCTGCAGTAACCTGAGATAGCGGCGTTATCTAGCACCGCTCTGACACCTCATTGTTTTACTGTTGCAACACTGTTTGTCACTCCGTCTGCGGCTACATTCATACATCACAAATATACTGTTCAGTCACCACTGCATATGTGCCATGAGGTAAAATAACATTTAAATGTAAGAAAAGTGTACAATAAAAAAAAACACACATATTAGGGTTGAGGTTTGGGTACATACAGGTGTCGCAGCTTTCCCGTGAAATTGTCATTACTTTACCGACTGTACAGCATCACTGCATATACATCTTCTTATTCAATTACATGAATAATTAGGTAAAGTAAACTTACATATAACTGTAATGTGTAATGCCACCAACTAATATTTCTTACAGGCCCATAGATTTAAATTTTAAATTGATATGATAAGTCACCACTAGATGGTGCTGTTCAGGCATAAAAATGCTGTTGTCTGCTCAGGTTGATCTGGGGTGAAATATAAAGAAATAATGCACAACTTAGAGAACTGCTATCATTAAAAGCTCTGACATTTTATTAATACTGCACTAAATATTTTCTATATTTCTTTTTGCTTTTTGTATTTCGAGCAGCAAATTGCATTCAATTCACAAAGCTGTGGTCCTGATTTCAGACATATGGGCGATACTGAGCTTCACAGCTCAGTATCTTCAATGGCCTCTGGTTCATCCAGAGTATCCAAACGTCTCTTACAGGCATCCAACAGTTTTTTCCTGGGCCCTAGAGGGATGTGGATACTGGTGAGGTCTGTATCAGAGCATAGCAACAGAGCTTCCAAGTCGATCTTCTCCCTCCTGAATATGGGCATGAACTCACTGAGACTCTGAGAGGCCAGGAAAGTCTCCAGAGGATTGTTCTCTGGCTCCATGTCCTCATCCAGCCCAAGCTCAGTCTCCTCCCAGGGCAGCTCCTGCAGATTTCTTTCTTGCAGGCTCAAAGCGCTGCCAATACTATCCTCATCGAAGCTGGGCAAGTGTCGAGGCAGTTTTCCTCGCAGTCGGACGTTAGGCGCTCTCCCCACAGGTTCACTCCCTGCAACGCTTTCCTCTACCCCAATTCCAAACATGCCTCCGCTCATATAGTTCCTCCTGAAAACCATGGTCCCGAGCCCCGGTCGAGTGAACAGCGAGTCACGCCCGGAGTCTGCGCTGATCTCGGAATAAGCCGCCTCGTGGAGGCCTGGGTCACTCATGGCTCGGGAGATGGTGTCAGCATCGTCGTCAATGTCACGGGGAAACATATCACGGATGTTGAGCCGCGACCGCTCTCTGGGGTTGGTGTAGGTGCCCTGTTTGAGGAACATCACGTCATTGCCTAGCTGCAGGCCAGACAGCGAGCGCACGCTTTTCCTGCCATCTTCGTAGATCTTGAACGTACCGTCAACCTGCTTCTTTTTCTCGAGCTTCTTCTGTATCTTGGCCTTGCCCTTGGCTGTCGAATGCAGGGTGGCCTGAAAGGGACAAATCAGACACTGTGGATCACCCAGGGGTCTTTCAGATGATGTAAATAATTACTGTAAATGTCAAACTCAAACAGAGGCAAAGTCTTGCAACGTTTTCAAGTTTTTTACTACTCGTGTATCTGTATGTTCTCACTGTGGTCAATTATGGTCACCCACCCTCCCGCTGAAATCTCAGTCTTTACAATTGACTAGTCGATTGAGGAAAGTTAGCTTTAAAAGTTTTGTTTCTTCTGACAGGGGTTGCATTAAAGCACAGCAAAAGATAAATAAAGGTTGTTTTGAATTGGGATTCACGCAAAATTACTCTAGTAGAGTATAATAGTGAAAACATGGAGCTGATAATAGATCTTCTTTTAAAAATAAAAAGCTTAACAGTGCCATTTGAGAAGCTAAGTATGTTGTTTTCAAATGACTAAGACTAAAAGGTTTTGGGGGTTAAAAGGCTGACCATCAACTGCAACTGAGTCCAGGGACAGTTATTGATCTAAGGTAGAGCTTTAAATACTAGCTAAAATATTCCCTGCTCAGTAAAGCAGAAGTTAATACTAAATCAAGGCTTTTGAACACAAAACCAACCACCTGCGAGTATGGCATGTTGGAGGTGACAGTGTTGAACTTGCGGCTCAGAGTGCTGCTGCTGGTGTAGCTAGAAAAGCTAATAGCGTCCAAGTTGTCTAAGGCCGCAGACTCCTTCATGAACTTCCTTGACATGCGTTCATGGTGTTTCTTCTGCAGCTTTGCGCACTCTTTGATCCGGCGCTCCGCGGCGCGAAACGCCCGATCCTTGAGCTTGCTGACCAGCTTTGGGTTGATGGTAATCTGCTTGGCGGCGATGGAGTCCAGGTAGCGAACGCAGTCCATGTGGCCCTTGGTGGCAGCCATGTCCAGCGGCGTGTGGTAGTCATTGTCGAGACACCACACGTTGGCACCGAAAGCCACCAGGAAGGACAGGCAGTTATGGTGGCCGTTGGCAGCTGCCAGGTGGAGCGGTGTGTTCCCCCAAATGTCGCATTTGTCCGGGTCACCTCTAGAAGTCAACAGAGGAGACGCCATGTTGAATTTATACACAAAGTTTACACACTTAGACTGCTTCTAACTTTATTTGGTGCCCACTCTAGAACAGGTTCCATCCATTTCCACCAAAGATGACCATATTACGGATATCACCTCTTTATGACATCATAAAGAGCCATGCGTAAAAAATATAGGCTGAAACCAAGTGTTTAAAGGAGTTTGACTACTCGCATACACCTGGTGGTTTTATGAGCATTCACCAATGTAACTGTGCATATGGAACACACATATTTAAGTCTGTACCAGTATTTCGCTGGAAAACAGCTGTCATATAGATATTAGTGAAGCATCTGAAAAGCACAACTCTAATGTAGAGCAACAACAACAACAACTCCACCTCCTGCAGCTGCTGCAACGGTGACTCGTGTTAATCTGCTGTAAACTCTCCTCCTCTTCCTGTTTTCCCTCCTCCCACACGGCCGGGTCCTGATCAATAATTGAAGCGCAGCAGGTTAAACATGACAGAGGCGACTCTGCATTATTCATCTCCCACACCCAGACTCTTTTTTTCACAGACACCCAGCGACAGTGTTACCACGCACCACAGCAGGGTCACCACCTTTATTGGCACCAACCCTGATTTCAGTTCACGTCTGCGGTGCTGCACCCTGAGTGTGGACTTGAAATCACGTATATCTGAGACGAACCATGTGGGTGTTTATTTACCTGCCAGAAAGACCAATTACATAACAAAACTGAGAAATCTCTATGTCTGGACCATCACAGTCACTGCCTCACTGGTTTCCACATCCCGAAGTCAGGATTTAAAACACACATTTCTACTTTATCTGAGAATGTTTTAACTTGGTCTGAAAGGACAAGAAAAGACAATTCTGCTACACAAACTTTCCCTTGCTACAAAGTCTAAGGAAGTCCAGCAAATGCTGAAGTTACACCAGCACAGTTTCATTTTGAAACCATGTTTTTTTTATCAGGTTTAGACAGAAAAGACAACTATACTAAGGTAGAGTCATGTGGACTCCAGCCAGTCACATCATATGAGCAAGTGTCAGCACGATGGTGGAGGGGTGATGATTTGAGCTGGTTTGTACCTGGGCACCTCACAGTGCCTGAATCGGCCATTAGCTCCTATCTATACCAACGTATTGTAGAGTCAAATGTGAGTCCATCTATCCAACAGCTAAATCTTGACCCACACCGGGTCATGCAACAAGACCAACCCAAGCACAGCAGCAAGTTACAGCAGAATCACTAAAAAAAGAAACGAATGGAGATGCTGCAAAGTCCAGACCTTAACCCCACTGAATGCTGTGGCAGGACCTTAAAAGAGCTGTACATAAATGAGTGTCTGCATACATCAATGTACTGAAGCGACATTGAAAACAAGCACAGGTCAGGTCAGGGTGCCGGTTTTAGCTCATAGTTGAGAAAGTTGACTGCTGCTGCTCCACGTCTTCTCCTTCTCCCGGCTTTTGTCTCCATCTTCACTTAATAATTATCTATCACAGGTGAAAGGTGTGGGCCAGAATTCCTCCACAGCAATATCAGAGACTGATAAAGGGTGACGGGGTCAGTCATTTGAGAGAAGCTTAGAGTACAGCTGATACTCCTCTTCATCAAAATGAGCCACTTGAGGAATCTGACAGGGATGCTTCCTGGGTGAGGAGTTCTGGGTATGTCCTACTGGGACAGGGGTTTAGCCTGCAAATGCTGGAGAGATTATATTCCTTGGCTTGTCTTTTGAAGCAAGCAGTCACAAGTATCAGAAAAGCATAATAGAAAAACCACCCATATGGGAAAATCCCTTAAAGAAGAGTCAGGTTTCATCTCCAAACAGGTACCACTAGTTCAGAACGTAGAACCCATTCACATCTTGGCAGTTAATATAACATGTTTTGTCTTCTTGGTGTCATTTGTCATTGGTGCTCTCACACAGCAGCAGTAATACTGGGAACTGAACAATAAGTGTCCCATTTTACAGACAATGACAACTCATGACAATCATTATGGACATTCAGAAGACTCTTTGTTCAGGATTTGGGGCGTGCTGACACCAGCTGCTCTCTGGCCGAAAGCATCATGCCCTTCCTGTGTTTTAAATGCACTTGAGAACAACATGCAGCAACACCATATATGAGCGGGCAGAGGGAGGTAAGGGGTCTTCACCCCTTCTCTAGTCGCCATAGGAGCGGGGAGCTGGGAGGGCACGTTGGCCGTCTGGTCAGTCTGGGATGCAGGGCCTCCCTGCTGCTGCAGGACTGGGGGGTGGTCTGCTTGTCTCCACCTCAGGGAAAAGGGTAACAGGGTCCAGGGAACCTGGACCCGGGGTATAGAGTGTGTTTGTCCATCTGTGTTTGTCTCCACGTTGGGCGAGTGCCCTGTATTTGTATATGTGTGCATGAGGGTGAGAATGCATGTTTGTGTCTGTGTGTGTCTGGTTGTCTGTGTCTATTTTTCAGGTCAGGTCTTAAACTCCACCTCTCTGGGAACATCTCTGTCTCCCCTCACCACACTCCCTGCCGGTGACTGAGGCCCTCAATTGGCGGTGCGTTGGTGGTTTTCGGTGTCCGGGGCTGGGCCCTTAGATATGTACCGTCTCATTCCCGGTGGCTTCTTGGCAGGACCTGGCGCTCGTGCCTCGGCCGGGCCCCTTCCGGGGGTGGGGGACCTCGCACCTTGGGCCTCTGGGCCAAGGGCTTGGTCTGTTCTGGCGTGGCTGGCTGCTGGCTTCTGCACCGTGGCTGCTGGGTGACCCCACATCTGGGGTTCTCCTCAGCTCTTCCCAGGAGGGTGGTGCAGTTGCCCCTCCGATGGTCCTCCTTGTGCACTCATTTAAAGCAACTAGTCAGAAACCAGTGTTGCAAGATCCAAAGTATTTATATAAACAAATCTTGCAACATGAAACACCCCTAGGCACTTACTTTTGCACTTATTGTCTATAAATGTACTTTCATTTTACAGGTCACCAGAACACAAAACTATATTTACATTTGCCCAAAAAGAACAGCTCTAAAAAGCCCTTTTCAACAATGGCAAGTTGACTTCCACCATTACTTAAACGACTGATTTAAATTCTTCATATGCAATGTCTGAAAATCATCACAACCTGCTTAGTGTTTGTCTTAAAGGATTTAAAGGACTCTGAGAGGATGAGGAAAAGCATTTTGTGCTGAACTATTCAGTGTCTGTGTCTGCTGAACAACAGGCTCTACACTTCATCTGCTAACACCATCCGGACAGTAAGGTAAGCCAGTGGCAGCATCCGCAAAAACAGAGACAGGAAACTGGCAAGAACTGAGAGAAGGCCAGTGAAGTGACGGTCATTGGAAGAAAGCTCTATGTCAGGGTGCAGAGACCTAAGACTGAGAGGATGGTTCACCTTACAGCTGCACAACAGCCCAAAGCAAACAGATGAGACAACACTGGAGCAGTTCCAGGACAAGTCTCTAAATATCCACACTTCAATCCCACAAACCTCTGTGGAGAGACCTGAACGTGGCACTTCACAGATGCTTCTCATCCATTCTAAGCTTTGACTGATCGGTAAGGAATAAAAGAAGAAAGCGCCCAAATCCGTGTGCAAACCTGCAGCGGCCCAAGAACCAGAAGCGCATTCCAAAGGGGCTTTGACATAGTACTGAATACGTAGTGCTAAAAGTGCTAAAGTAGTAGCACTAAAGTGCACTAAAGTAGTGCTAAAGCAGAGAGAGATCCAAGTTAAAAAAATACAGTATCATTATCATTTATCAAGTGTAAATATAAAGTGAACAAATTTCTCTTTATTTGTGTAAAATGGCAATGGCAACAAAATAAAGTAAAAAAATTAATAAAAGCCAAAAGACAATATAACCAAACATAAATCTGGACTTTCTACAGAAGATATTCTTTTCAGTTCTTTGATTCTAATGTCTGATTTACTGAAGAGTCTCTTGGTCTCCGAAGACTAGTCTCAGTCTTTACATATAAAGAAATACATGGAATTAAAAATGTTCCTATCTCAGGTATTCCTGGCCAATAAACATAAATGAACCTAGAACTCTCAAAGGGGCCCCCATGAGCCCAGGCTTCGTGAGTGAAAGTCCTGTATGTGATTTATGTTGTAACCATCTACATGTTTTTTGTTTCTTTATAGAAATGTGTTGCATTTTACAATCAGGAAGAGAGTCCTTGTTCCCT
Source organism: Pundamilia nyererei (assembly GCF_000239375.1). NCBI lineage: Eukaryota > Metazoa > Chordata > Actinopteri > Cichliformes > Cichlidae > Pundamilia > Pundamilia nyererei. The sequence goes on from NW_005187418.1 coordinate 766,624, forward strand.
CCCTGATTTCTTCATTTTTTGCATTCCTGAAAAGCTATTTAAACCTACCTGGCCTAATGTGAAAAAGTAATTGCTCCCCAATTCTAATAACTGCTTGTTCCACCCTTGACAGCAAGAAGTGCAATATACTGGTAATGAGTCTTTCTCATTGTCTTTCATGGCCCACTCTTCTTTTCAGGATTGTTTTAATTAAGTCACATTTGATGGATTTCCTGCATGAACGGTCCGTTTGAGGTTATACCAAAGCCTCTCAATCAGATTTAAGTCTGGACTTTGACCAGGTCGCTCCAAAACCTTCATTTTTTTAGACATTCAGAGCTGCCTGTGCTGGTATGTTTTGGATCAGCTTTAGATCCCCAAAAGTCTTGAGGGTATTTTTTTTATTGGCTTTTGGGTTCTTTCTTTGAAGCAGTGGTTTTCTCCTTGGAACTCTCCCATGGAGGCCACTTGTGCCCACTCTCTTTCTTATGAAGTCTGACCTTAACTGAGGTGAGTGGAGCCTGCAGTTGTTCAGATGTTGTTCTGGGTTCTTTTTTGACCTCCTGGATGAGTCGTCGATGTGTTCTTGGAGTAATTGTGGTAAAACAACTACTCCTGGGAAGGTTCACCACTCAGATTTTGTCCATTTGTGAATAAGGACTCACATTGTGAAAGCTTTGGCTATGTCCAAAGAAATGGCTTTGTAACCCTTTAAGCCTGGGCGTAGCAATGAAACTGAACTCAGCTTTCAAAAAAAGTAGTTAATCACAGTCAACTCATGATTTAAGAAGAGGGACAATTACTTTTTCACACAGCCCAACATAGGTTTGGATAACTTTTTTCCCCTTAATAAATAAAATCATTATTTAAAAACTACATGTTGTGTTTACTCATGTTATTAAAATGTGTTTGTTTGGAACATTTAAATCTGAAATGATGAAATGATGCAAAAACTCACATCTAGGCTTAAATGCTGTTTTAGCTTGAATAGCACAAACTGGGCCAGTCAGGGCAGTGCAGTCAGGTCTGCGTCTGTAATCGGAGCCATATTTGTTCTTTAAATAATGATTTTGCCCACTTTTAGGTACAGTTCTTTTGTAAGCTCAGTGTCAGTGGGGTTGATGAGTGTAGATTTATGACCGTTCCTGTTCCTGCTTCTTAAACTGCCCTCTTGTTGTCTTCAGTGTCGTTCTTGTTGTAATACCCGCTCTGCTGCTCAGCTTTCTTGTCTCTGCTTCGCATGCACTCGATCCATCACTCTGACCTTTGCAGTACCCTGCACTTCACTGCACGCTTTATAAAGCTGCCGCCAGCTGCATGACACAGTGCACCTCGCCCTGCTGTTAATATGCTCCTTCTTAGAGAGCAGGAAGCAAACACGCTGCTTTGTTTGGGCCCTAAAGCCTCCGCACGGTGCTCTCAGATAGTCTACCTTACTCTATCTGTAACTTATCTGCCCTGAATATAGCCTTACTCCTAAAACCTGTTTGTGATTGTCTCCGTTTTCTCCAAGCTTCCGGTCAGTTTCAGTAACTGAGCTGTGTAAAAATGGCTTGTGTATAATGGCTCAATCAGATTTAAGGCTCTGCTGTGTCACAGATCAGCCCAAGCTTCATCTGTCAGATTTAATATATAGCCAGCACACACAAGTGACCTTTGTATGCAATTAGGCTGTTTATATGTACAGCCTCCATCTCTTGAAGTGCTGATTAGATTAGTGATGGGGGTTGGAGCAGTTTTATTTTCTCAGTTAAACACAAACTAAAGAACGTTCTACGCGGTTAGATATTTTTGTAAACTGTACAGAAACTAATTCCATTTTGTCCAGTATAATACAGAAATAACTTTAGATTACACTGGAGTTTTGTGGACGGTTGCAGCACTCTTGTGTATATATTGAATCCACAGTCACTGTCTTTAATAAAGGTAGAAATCTGGCTGGAATCCACACCTGGAGACCAAGAAGTGATCAGGTAAGGTTTGTTATCTTGTCAAATGAGCAACCCATTTTTAAATATTCACTACCTCAGATTTGGGACTATGTCTCCTTCAACTGTTCATATTGTTCTTACAGTAATTTATAGTAATTTCTTACTTTCAGCCACTAGACTGTGGTGTTTTACAGTGAACCTTGGCTAACAGACTTGAAGCAGTAAGATTTACTGCTGACGCCATTAGGTAATCATTAGCTATTATTAATATCTAACTCTCTTCCGCAGTGTGTTTTTTTCCTGTTTTCCTACCCTCACTCCCAAATGGTCGCCCCTCCCTGAGCCTGCTTCTGCCGGTTTCTTCCTGTTAAAAGGGAGTTTTCCCTTCCCACTGTCACCAAAGAGCTTGCTCGTAGGGGGTCAAATAATTCTATAGTTTTCACCTTGTTTTGATTTGGCGCTAAATAAATAAAAAAGAGTTGAATCAAATTGAAGCCCATGGGTAAGTTACATAATGACCAGAATGAGGATGGAAAAATTGTTCATTTAAGATAGACAGATGAATGATTAGCTGCTGTGCTTCAGCATCAACTCATTGCCATGAGGTAATTAAAATACAAGAAAGAAAAACATACAATATCTTATAATATTTTGAATTTTATTGAAGTATAAAAATCATATGAAGTAGATATATATCCATCCACTCATCCATTATTTTAAGTGGTTTTTAATATTTTAATTGTGTCGTTTTTTTTGTATTATTTAATAATTTTAATACTGTGAATCACAATTAAAAATCTTAAATGTATGACCTCCATATTTCCAAAATACATTAACTAATCTATCTATCTATCTATCTATCTATCTATCTATCTATCTATCTATCTATCTATCTATCTATCTATCTTTCACATATCTATTATTTTTAGACAACTTTTTGAGTACTTTTCTCTATTTTGGTGCTTGTGGTTCTGAACTCACCCTCTGCTCACGATGAGCCGGAGCGCCTCCAGGTTGCCGTGGTAAGCGGCCCATAAGGTCGGTGTCATCCCATCCTCGTCCGGGGCGTTCAGATCCTTCCGTGTGGCCTCCTTTAGCACGTCCAGGAAGCCGTCCCGGGCCGCCCGGTGATACCGGTCGTTCATGGCGACACCTCGGCTCAGTCCCAGTCCGGTTCCATGGAAGCCTGGATGTGGAGGTAACTGTCACTCCGGGAGTCCGGACGGCCTGCAGCGGGACGTAGCGGCGGACTGACTGGTTGCTGGGAGACGAACACCAGGCGTGCTGGTTGTCAAGCGGGGGGCGTGGCCCAGACGATCCTACACACCGCCTTTCCTCATTGCTCATTACGAGCACAGAATTACTTAAAACTGAAATCTGCCAGAAAATAGTTGCCCCAGAGACGTGGCTTTGGGGCAATTATCAGCAATTTATTTATTTTTGATCGAATTTTGAATACATTTTTTTTTTGCCCTTTCAGCTCATTCATCATCCCCCATTCTTAAAATATTTCTCTATATTAAATATTTTTTATTCTTTTATTTATTTAGAGATCATAAAAGTAATGTATTATTTCTTTAATATGAAATAACAACAATAACTATATATCAGTATTTCAAAAATAATTATTGATACATTAATAAATAATTCAAATGGATTTTCCAAAAAAACATAAGCTCTCAATAAAAGCTAATTTAAAAAACCAATTTAAAATTTAAATTTAGAAAATTACTTTCAAACTCAAAATGGCCATCCCTCCCCTCGGTTTTGGGATTAGCTTCTCCATTTAGCACTTCCTTGACTATTCTGGTCCTTCGAAAAAAACTAACGCAAATTAGCCACGGTGTGTGATGGAAGGAGCTCTCTGATTGGTTACAGAGACTCAGGCTGACTACCTGGGTTTTGTTAAGGTGCTTTTTTGTACCGATAACTTTGTATTGCTAAACATATATAAAGGCATTCAGTCTCGGCTTTTACACTCTGAACAACATGGAGATAAGAAGTATATGACGGGACTGCAGAGAAATGGAGAGCCGAAGCTCCGAGTGTTGAAGAAGGTAACATGCTAACATGGCTAACACTAGCATCACCTTAGCTAATGAAAATATTACGTCCCAGCAGTTCTAGATAGGTACGTTTTTAGTAAGCTAATATGCTCTTCACAAATAAAGCTTGACACCGTTCAGAGCAAGCGTTGAGCCCTGTTACATTTATACACATATATAGAGCAATGGCGGCAACCTACAGCCTTTAAACTCGTGATTAAAATGCTGTCTGCCCAGATGTTACCACACACCTTTCTGGTAGTTAAAGTTAATAGAACTAAAACATCTGCCAAGGCAACGAGTAGAGATGACACGCTGCTGAATTAAGTTCATTTGTTTTAATTAGACGAGTGCACACATTCATTCTAAACTGGACATAGATGATCATCAGGAGCCACGTTCACCTAATCCCAGCCTCTCTGACACAGTATGTCAAATATTCGCATTGAATATTCAGTATATTGCAATGACTAACTGCACCTACAGTACCTATATGCAGTCAAAAATACACATGGGCAAACGTAGTTATTAATAAAATACATTTATATTGCAAACCAAGGCTGAAATTGATTCAGTCTATTAATTTTCTCTGTATGCTCTGTAGGGACTGTCCCAATAAAGGCCCTGAATGTTGAGATCAATACAATAAATGATGTGGAAATAATTTTCACAGAGGTCATAAAGTTAGTAAATCCCTGCTGATATTTTGGCTAATGTTTACATTTTCAATTGATTTGTGTTTGTAGGTTTGCTTGTTCTTGACAACTTGGACTCCTCTGGGTGATAAGGACACACCTGCATCTGTTCCATATCATGTTCATGGAGGATGTTATGGCTTTGACAGCACTTGGTGTTAGCTTTTTGGCATCAGGCACCCACACTGGAAAACCTGCAACCTGGACTTCATGCAGGAGAGACCGCCTCAGTCATGTTCGACTCTGCGTCCTCTGCTTTACCTCCTAATGTCTTTCTGCTTTAACGCACAATTAAAAATCATTCAAAAATAACTTATTTCATGAGTTATATTTCAGAGGAGTAAAGGTTTTTACATAAATGAATGATTTTTATTTTTATTTTTCCATTTTGCATTGGATCGTACATGTGCAGATCGACCGATCACTAGTCATACTGAATTTTAATGTACAGAGCAGGTGAATGTGAATACTAAACTTTAGTTATATTCAGCAGACATCAAAGAACACCGCTGTCAAGCTTAACTGGCATTTCTTTTCAGCTTATGTTCTCAAACTCTCAAGAATAATGCCTGTCTGAATAATAATTTCTGTGATGATTGGTAGATAGTTTACAGTGTTTGTTTTTCTGCTTGCTAAGGCTGAAAATAATGTGAGAGAAATAAAAAGAAAATCAAAAAATGTCTTATTAAAATAATTAATTTCCAGGTAACAATATGCCCAAAAGTTCAGTTCCTCTGGACATTTTGTCAATGGGAGAGATCACTCATCTTTGATGAGTGATCAAATGTTTCTACCAATGATAACCATTGACTCCAGTAGAATTAAATCAGCTATTTAAGATTTTAAAAAGAGCTGTTAGATGCTGAAATGCTGCCTAAAGCTGTGGGAAAGTTAAGATTCTTGCAATATATGTAAAAATCCCCGCTTTGACCGATTACAGATCCTCCTAACAGCTAAACTGCGTTTGCTGTTTGTATTTTTAATTTCTGCTACTTGAGATTAGTTGGACCTTGTAAGTATAAGAGCTCAGGATCATCTTTGAGCACAAAGACGTGGTCTCATACGAGGACAATGGGTTTATTTTACAGCATAGTGCAAAGCTGCCATATTGTAATATCCCCATATGATGACACATGGTCTCAGACAAATCATACATGATCCAGCATTTTACAAAGAATGCAAACTTTCTTCCTGTGTGCTGGTTGACCCTGCAAATCTTTACAGCACTCGTGTTACCAAACTTTTGATGACTGGTGTGCACTTCCTGCTTCGAAAGTGTACATTTTTTATATTCATCAAGATATCTGATTTTGAAGAGGCTGGAAATGTTTGCACTTGTGTCATCTCTGCTCTTTGCATTGTCAGAGGGTTAATATGATCTAATGCATGAGCTAACAGGAAAGGGACACGCAGTGAGGAAATGGATTTGCAGATGAGGAGTGGACTCACCATTTTTATGTCACAAATAAATCTTTGATTTTTAAATCCATTTACTTATTTCTCTTTTTTAAATTGGTTTTTTTTTTAAGATCTTGAAGTTCTGTTTCTTTTAATGCTTTATGGAATTAGGTTTTTGTGGAGAGTTTAATTATTTTTTGTGAAATCCGTTTGTGATTTGAAATATTTATTAATGAGTTAATACATTTGTCGTCTAAATGAAGAATTAAAAAATGTATTTAATAATGCATATGCTTTGGCCCTCCATGCACAGCAAGCAGACAGCTATGTGTCATTAAACAGTGAAAATAACAATAATCAGCTGATCGGGTTATCGTTCCCACTCAACCATTACAGCAGCTCGAAGCGGCGAAGCGATAAGAATGGCGTCACACACGTCAGGTCCTGTTGCGGCTTGTTTGTAAACTCTACTTGTTGGCAGAGGGCAGGTTCATACATTTCAGTTCTGTAATGCTGTGTACTGGCAAACACCACTTACAAGCCTTTAGATTAGATTGTTAGTTTTTTTTAAAATTAATAATTCATTAATTTTTCTATTAAGTAAACTTTGTCCGAATTGCTCAGCAGGTGAATAAAGGACCAGTTTGCAAAGTAAATATGATGCATTTCCTGTGTAGGTGTGTTAAAATCATGACCACACCTACAGCCGTGTGGGAGCCGTGGGAAGGCGCATTAGAGGACTGTCGCGCCCTGTCAGACTCATGTCTCCACGCTGAACTTCAGCTGAAAGGAAAGGAAACAAGTTTCTTTTGAAGACAAGAGGAAGAAGCATGAGCACGGATCGTGATGCTGGAGACTTGGAGCTGGATACTGTCTGTGGGACACCTGAAAATCCCACTAGTGAACCGCTCCAGAGCTCAGACCATCATCAGACTCATGAACAGGAGCTGGACCCGGTGCTGCTGTGGGTTCCCAGTGGGAGACGCCTAATCTCTGGTTTGGTGGGTCTCAATGTGGTTCTGCTGGGAACCGCTCTGGTGATCGGCGAAAACTTCAACCCTGAGGGTCTGAGCCACCAGGAGCCTGAGGTGTTCCTGCTGGTGCTCATGGGGATCAGCCTGATCTGGATGTTCTGGTACCTGCTGTGGGCCAGGAGACATCCGGATATAAGCCCGCACAGAGACCACCACGCCGGGGGGGTCCCTGTCATCCGTAAGTTCCCGTGTTCGATCTTTAAAGCAGACTGCTCACAGGGTGTGCTTGGATTTTCTAACAGCGCTTTCATGTCACAGTGGCTCTCCTGCTCTTTGCTGCCTTCAGCCTGCTGCTGTTTGTCTTCAGGGTCGGTTATTTGATGAGTACGAGGGAGTGTAAGCCTGCTGCAACGCTGATTTCACCGTTCATGGAGGCTCCTTTTCTCACTCTGCAGGTAAAATCCGAAGGCAGGCTGAACTGGTGCAAGTTGTTACTGAGAGTGCAGGAAGCTAAGTGCTGGAGCTAAACAGAAAAAAGTGCTTATCTTTTCTACACTTAGACCAATCAGTCATCTCATGAAAATGAATATTTTATTTCATTATCTGATTCAAAGATGCTCAAGTCATTTGATGAAGAGAAACTGAGTAAAAGGATCAAATTTCTAAGACTTTCTCATTTCTGTGGCCAAGGCAGCACAGGTCAGCAGGCATTCTAGGGATTATTTCACCTGCGCTTCAGCCAATTTTACCTGTTGACTCCAAATCAAGAAAATGGTGAGATTAGTCATTATATTCCAAATATTGGACGAGTGGACAGCATTTGAAAAGCAAGTTTTCTCCAGAAAAAGTAAAGCCAACATTAAGGAAGGTGTTTCTGTTGGTGCTTAAATCCGTGTCCTTGGCGATGGACAGGGATGGGATATTCACGTTTAGAAGCGCAGGTGTTTCGAAACACCGCTCCGATGCGTGGGTCAAAACGCCCACGACACGTGACCTTGGAGTTTCGACAGGTGAATCAATGCCGGGGAGGTGCCCAGCACATCCAGGGGTCACAGGAAGTCTGAATATTTAGTCAGATTGTTAAGAAGTGGGAAGAAATGGTGCGCAAACCACAGTTTTCAAGCTCACGATAGGCGGTGAAAAGTGGAGCTCATAAAAAGTGAAACATAATCTTGTGATGCACAGGTCTTCTGCAAAGTGGAAAAAAGTACTCGGACTTTTTACTCAAGTAAGCATTAAAATCCCTTTTAAGTAGCGTAGCAGTTCGCGGCTTGTATATCGAAAGTGACTGTACTCGTGAAATGACACTTCATGTACAGGATGGGCAGCTATTGGGCTAAATTTATGAATTTATTGATGTGGGTATATCTTTCATGTTGCAGCTGTGGATTTTTTATTACTTTAATATTGTATTAATTGCACTCAAAATACTTGTCAATTAGATATTAAGACCTGAAACTGATGAAATGAATGATTAAAACTTGATCTCAGGTCCAACATGAAGTGAACATTATGCTCATTTTCTCTTACATGCAGATGGACTTTTCTATCAGGGAATAAAGGAGAAGTGGATTTAAGGCACTTTTGCCTTAGGTTTAACTTTAGAGTAATCATTTATGTACTTTATGTGTAATTTACTGTGCAGTCACAGACTGTAGGAGACTGCAGCTCTTCCAGTGAGTGAGCAGATATTGCTAATAACCATCATCTAATTATTTCTGTGACCAGATTTATTCTAGCTCCATATTTTCACTGTTGAACTCTACTAGAGCTTTGCATGAATTTGAGTTCAAAATAATCCTTATTATAAGGAAAGGCTTTTGGGTCCACTGAGTATTCTAGTAGAAGGATGCAGCTTTGACAGCTTTGACTAAACTTTTCTCGTTTTTTGCTGTTCACTTTAAGTCAGGTGCTCTTCCTCGGGCTCATCTTTGTCCCTTTCACGTTAAGATTTCAGATCATATGTCGGCTATTTTCTGTTACATAGCTTCACCTTTCCTCTCCACCCTCCTTGACTTGAAAACAAGCTTGCCGTCATTTCGGGTGTGTCTTTTTTTGAATAACCAAACTTTTGTTCCTTTTGTAGACATATTTACTGTGGGCTCACTCCAAGGACTGCATTCACAGACACAAGATAATCACAAGGTGCGCATTACTAAATTTGCTATATAAATCATGCATTTTTTTCATACACCTGCTACTTTGAGAAAGAGATTTCTAACTTTAGGTTTGCAGGTCTGGACTGATGATGATCCTCTCCACTGATCTACTGCTGTGGCTGAACGCCGTGACAGAGGACAACATCCACGTGGAGATCGAGCTGGGAAAACGAAACGGCCTCGCTGATGACAACACAATCCCACCTGATAGGGACAGCTCAGACTTAGCAGGTAGTTACTGCAAGAAAGGCCACATTCACTCAGGATCCTAAGGTTGTATGGTTGAGCTCACGTTATTCAATTATGACATACGACTTACTAATGTAGCTGCAAGATGGATGCAAAACTACAAGGAATGTATTTAAAGTTCTCTTCCTTCCTGCAGGGAATTCAACCTGTCAGTGCAACGTGAGCACAGCCTGCCTCGCCTTCAGGAAGGGCTTCGAAATCTTTTTTCCCTTCAACATAGAATACTACCTGATGGCAGGCTGCTTGATCTATGTGATGTGGAAGAATGTGGGCCGCATAACGGGTCCAGATCACCACGTCACAGAGAAGAAGAAGACCCTGTATATTGTGTGCACAGGTGGGATCACATTGGGCCTCGTGTTTGGGGGCCTGGTTCTGGCTGCAGGAGTGACTGCCTTCGTTCTCTATCAGGTGTATGTGAGCCAGCCGGAGTTTCGCCTCACCGCCTTCTTCATATTTTATGGCTATCATTTAGTCGTCATGCCCATCATGTCTCTCTGCTCTCTGGTCGGGCTAATAGTCCAAAGGTTAGAGAGTAGGGCACGCGAAGTGGGGCCTAATCCCTCTCGTAGGCTGGATGTGGTCCTCCTGATGGCGGCGGCCCTGGGCCAGCTCGCTCTGTCCTACTTCTCCGTGGTGGCAGCTTTGGGCATAGGCACCGATGGCCCTCTGGGGGAACTGGATCTGTCCTACTCCCTCTTGAGTCTGCTGGAGCTCATCCTCCAGAACATCTTCATCATTGAAGGCCTCCACAGACACCCACACCTCAGCATCAAGAAGAAGAAGAAGAAGAAGCAGATGAGCAGTATTTTCAAAGTATTTTTTTCTTCATATAGTAGCTCTGAGGTGTAACTCAAAGTACTGAAGTTTCATTTTTAATATTGTTACATTGTCCTAAATAACCTTTTCTGAAATATTGTTTTCTCAAATGTCATCTTAGTTTATATATTGTATATTGTTGGGTTTTTTTTGGTTTCCTGTCATGTTTTGGGATTATTTTTGCTGCTTTCTTGTTTTTTGTTTTTTTTTGTTTTCTTAAATATGTTCTGAAATGGTTCTTTTTGTGCACCTCAGAGCCCCTGTACATTTTACTGATGTGTTGAAAGGCATTAAAATTTTTCATATTTATATTAAAACTCTTTTACAGATGAAGAAGAAAAAAGCACAAGAGAACAAAAAGACAGATATATCTCTACTGGAGGCCAAAATATCAGCGCCCCCTACTGTCCAGGAGCAGGGGGCAACAAAACCCTGGGCCAAAAGAGTGAGACAAGAGATCTGCGCTTTCCTCATTCTCTCAAATATCATGGTACTACTGTGTTTTATGAACCTGTTTTGAAAGAATATTTTAAAATGTTCAGTATTTGAATAACACGTAGATGTTCCCTCTTCTTTAGCTGTGGCTGATTCCTGCATTTGGAGTCCACCCGCAGTTCGAGAACGGCCTGGGAAAAGAGTTCTTCGGCTTCACCACTTGGTTTATTATGATGAATTTGGGTCAGCCGCTCAGCGTCTTCTACAGGATGCACTCGGTGGCAGCTTTAACGGAGCTGCTCATCTCTGCATGACACGCACAGACTCCATCCCTGTTAGACTACACGAAGCAAAAACCGGATTACTGAATACACAAACCAACTCAAGAACAAGCTCGCCCCTCATCATAGAACTTCATGTTGTTTAAAATATGCAGATGACAGCATCTCGCAGTCTTCTGGCCTGTGCGTCCTGATATATGCAAGTTTTTTTAAAGCATTTTTAAAGTTTTAGGCAGATATATTGGTAGAGCAGCAGATTCAGGACCCCGGGGTCTCTGATGAGATTATTTTAAAGACTTTGACCTTCCTGTCGTCACACATCGGAGCAACAAGCACTCACATTTTTGGCAAAATAAATAAATGTCCTACAAAACTGCCAGATATTGTCATTTTTCCTTTAATTGGACACATTTACACATTCTTCATCTTTACATTACTTGGCATCAAGAATGAGCCGTCCTGATTTCTAATAACAGTTCAGGTGTGAGGAAGACAAACCAGCAGCTCCTCTAAATCCTCTGGATCTCAAACAGCCTGATGTCGGTGTCGTACCAGATCGGAGGGTCAACATTACTGCGGGAAGAAGAAAAAACAAAACGCTAACAGAGGAGTTCACTGAACACATCCCAAAGAACACAGGCAGGTTTATTTACCGTAAGTAGATGACGCCCCAAATGTATGTGCGGAACCACATGGCCGTGCCAGCGTTGGCTTGGTACTTCCTGATGAGGATGGGGTGGGGGACGGGTAGGAGACCCACGAGTGTGCCGTGCTGCAGGAACTTGAGGATTTCCGACTCGTCAGTCAGACCCCTGAGGACGACATTAAACCGCGAGACACTGAGAATAAATCTGACGTCTAAATGTAAAGAATCAATAGTAACTTTTATGTGATAAATCTGTAAAAAGTGCTACTGTTTAAATTAACATGTTTGATGCTCCACAGAAATATGAGTTTATTAAAGTGAACCTGATATGCAAAAATAACTGTTTTCAATCAGAAGTGCAACAAATTTCATTTCTTCAAAGAAAAGTGCACGCTCGTTGTATTAAACGTCATACAGACACATAAATGAGGTCGTTTATGTTTCATTTATGTTTTCAGAGATCAGATATAGAAGTGAAGCTTACAGGTCAAACAAAACAACTGCAGGCAGAAACGAAAGCTTCACGATTCAATAATTACCTCGAGGAGGAAGTTGTGTTTGCAGGTGTGTGTCTGTAAACACGATGGCTCAAAAGTTCTGAATGAATTCTGTTAAAACTGTAGGCGGGCTCATGTTAATCTATTATAATAACATTCCAGGTCACAGACAATAACTTTGCATTAGGACAGTTTTGGTTCATTTCTTCCAACCCTGCCTGGTGCTGCTCATTAACTAATACAGGTATTCATTAGTTATCACATAATGCATCGTTTAGTTTAAAATCTGAGGGATTTCCTACTTGTCGATGCAAATCTTCTCCACCTGAGGAACCAGGACTTGCAGCAACCTCATGATCGTCTGCAGGGGAAGTTTGGCCTTCCACGAGGAGACCTAAATGATGGAGGACGTCACATGACAGAAAATACACCCACGGAGCAGAAGGTAGAAGGTAAATGTGAGCAGATGAAGGATTTGTTCTGACCCAGTCGGAGTTAGCGCTCCACGCAGCCGTTGATGAGACGCTCGACAGTCGACTCCTCGCCGGCTCCGACTGCGTGCGGTTAACCTAACACCAAAAAATAAACCACTTTAACTGCAGCAACTAAACTTCTGTGTGTGTGTGAGAGAGACGAGCCATCTGCTCACCTCGTGATCTCTCTCAGACTCGCTGTCGCTGGCTCTGGCTGCGCTGCTGCTTTTAGACGTGTGCGGAGAGTCCAAATGTGGCACAGTGATCATCGTTCCATCCTGACTCACCTGAGACTTCTCTGTTATCTTATCGATTCCTACAACACATGATGACATGAAGAAGGCCTTTAAAGGAACAGTTCGACGTTTTTGGAAACCCCAGATATAGACTAAATAAAAATCCTCGTTATTTGAAATTCTACTTCTTACTTCCTACCTGGAGTGGCCTCTAAGCTGGCTTTGAGTGTGCCGGGCTCGGCGGGTACAGCAGGTCTGGAGCCCTCCATGGACTCATTCTCTACAGAGTTCGTCCTAGAGATTCCCGTCCTCTTCTTCTTTTGCAGGGCCCTCTGAATAGACGCGGTATCGGACGGCAGGTTGGCCAGCTGGTGGAAAACGTTTCGCTTACGGATGATGGCGTACACCAGGTTGAAGTTACCTGTGAAAGGAGGGTTCAGATTGTTATTTGGGCAAAAGCCGTGACCTGCAAACCGATGAGCCTGTGTCTGCGTTCTCACCATCAAACTGATACTGGATGATGTTGTTGCAGACCTCCAGCAGGAAGAAGACCAGGTGGTGGTTCTGCAGTGAGGAGAAGAGGAACCAGGGCGTGGAGAAGGCCTCCAGGAGGTGAAGCAGTTTGTTGGCTGCCACCATGGACAGGCTCTTCAGGTAAGGTGAAACTGTGGAAGCACAAAAGGTCATCCCAAGGCTGCCCCCTGTTGCTCCTCCACCAGGGGGCAGCATTTGCACTGTAATACTCACTGTTCACTATGATGGTGAGCAGGCAGTCGAACAGAGGCTGGAGACGCTGGTGTCCGCTGGAGATGATTTTGTGGAAGATCTAAACATGACAAAGTACTTGGAACAAACTCAGTGGAGACTGAAAACGAAAGTAAAAACACTCAAGCTTCCATCACAAAGTCAAACCACAAAAAATATCCTGTCTGTCTTATAAAAACGCAAAAACTATGATGTCCTGAGATCTTTAGGAGAGCGTTTAATTAAAAATGCAAGACCAGAATGTACATGACATTTAGCTACCGTTAAAAAGAGGGAAAATGTTTTATTCCAGGTCAAATAAAATGTATTTATAATACAAAGTTAAAAAAGTTTTTTTGTTTTTTGTGGTTGTTGCTGCAATTTGTCTTTCTGCGTTAATTAAATACCTGCTGCAGTAACAGGAACCATCCACAGACACTGGTAAAGCTGAAAGTTGGAGGATCGGGCGCTAGCAGGCACCTGGGATCTACCTCCCTGCAAGGCCTGAGCTCCATTAACTGGAGCCTCTGAACTCTACACTGCCAACCCATAAATGCTTTTGGTACTTTGTTATCACCAATTAAATATCTGTAAATGTGCATCGTTAACCAAGTTTGCTATCGTTAGCTGATAACTGCATAAGAATCCTGCACACATCCATCTTTTATATCCAGTCTGGACCACAAGGGTCAAACTCCAGTCGTCGAGGGCTGCTTTAATGACCTACTAAAATTAGTAGATCATTAGCAAGACTCTAATGAAGCTGACTGCATGCTGAGGATGCAGTTCAGCCACTTGATTCATGTTACAGACGCCCAGGAGTGAATGAACATGGTGCAATAAAAGTACTTTTAGAAATACATTTTTCCAAACTCTTACATTTATTTAAATGTACTTGAGCAGGGTCGGGTGTTGCCACCTCAGCATGCAGTCAGTTTAATTCAGGTGTGCTGCAGCAGGGACACATGGAAGAGTTTCAGGACACCGGCCCTCAAGCACTGGGGTTTGATACCCCTGGTCCAGACACAAAACGGACCGTGTCTTTCTGGATCTACTACAGAGGTTAAAACGTGCCTGACTGAAATGTCCAGTTAGTACTCTGTAGTTCTCAGTACTATCCAGAAAGCCAGTAAAGCCAGGCATGTTTTACCAGGTGACTGATAATTCGCTAACCCAAGAGTGCGCTCCATCCCGTGGTTTCTTTCTGCCAAACACAGGATTTTCTGCCTTCATTCGTAGATAAATGAAAGAAATAGATTCTCTCATTTATTTCACGCCATAACGTCTCACCACTATGAGCAGGTCGGCGTGGGTTCCTGTGAACACAGGAATGTCCATGGGCACACGGAGAGCGTACGGCTTGTTCAGACGGACGCCAAAGTTTCTTTCTCCACTCAGCAGCAGCAGGATGAAGACGCCGATGTGCATGAGGCCGAGCCGGGCTGCAGACGCACACAGGGGAAATGTTTTGTTTTTAACACAGGGAGCGATGACAGTTCATACAGATTTATATTTATTGTTTCACACGCACGCGCATGCACGGAGACGTGACTCACACTGATCCGCTCGGGCATCGTTCAGGTAGAAGAGGATGGGAATCAACATGTCCAACACGTCGCTGCTCTTCAGGACGAAGAAGAGGAATTTCTAAAACACAAAAATAACAAAATCAGGTTTGGCTTGTTTGCTCCACTTCACTCCATCACACATACAACTTCATCAGCCCCACACACACCTACGAACCAGGACTAAGTCCACATTAAGAAAAAATTGAGAAGGAACCAAATTTTTCAATTATTCTTGTTTATTTTGAGAATAAAGTTTTTTTTCACAAAAAAGTGAAATTACGACTTTAATCCAGGATCTTATTTTTTATTACTACTATTGTTAACTTCATTATACTAAAGTCTTCAAGATTAACGTCGTAACAGCATTTTAGGAAATAAAATGGAAAAAATATTTTCAGTTAATTCTCGAACTACTACAAAATTTATCTTGAAATGAACACCAATCATAAAAAGGAAAAACACAGAACCATGATGTGTTTTTGTAATCACAGCCTTCACCAGCAGGGGGCAGCATTTTACCACAGACTGTGTCGAAATGTTCTCATTTCTCCTGATTATTTCCTTTTCCCCATTCTGCCATTTAAACACTATGTTTTGAATGAGGGTTACATGTGAGGGCCACACTTACGCTTGTTTATCTATTTAGCAGTAAGAACTTCAGTCAGCATCAGTAATGTCCCATACAAACACACTGTCCTCTCCACATTCAGTTCACTAGGACCTGACCACCGTGGTTGCACACGAGCAGCTGTTTTTGTTGATGAAATATTCTCATTTCCTGAGAGTCCCTTGGCTTCCTGTTGCATTTCGTGCTCGCACCTTGTTGAAGTCGCAGAATTTCCAGAAGAGGATCAGCAGCTCCTGGTGGAACTGGATCTTCTTGGTGGATCGGGGCAGATACGTCTGGATGAGAGGGTTGTTGAGCAGCCGAGCCAGACCTTTAAGGACAAAGCTCAAGTCCTGATGAACAAACAAAGAGAACACACACTCATAAACACCCCACGGGATCATGCTGTTAGCTGCTGAACGGCTGGATGTTTCAATACCTCCTCTCTGTGTATCCTGGAGAGATAATTCACAAACAGGTTGTCAGGTCCACCAGGCTGAAAAATAAATCAGCATCAGTGTTTATATTTTAAATCATAATCTTAAAAAATATATACTTGCATATATGTGGATTAATTACTCACTGTATGTACCTCATGCTCCTCCTCAGCTGAGGGACATGTTGAGGGGTCCAGGGCCTGGAGGGCGGCGCTGGCGGCCGAGCCAGCCTCGTGCTCCAGGGTGACGATAAGGATCTGGACCGCCTGCTCCACCAGCTGCTCCCGGTAGTCTGAGAACAGCAGGTGGTTGTACGGGATGCCGTAGCCCACGGGGTCGTAGGCACACACCACATTGAGCAGGGAGGTGAACAGAGGCAGGGCGTGTCTGCGAAAAACAGGTGGAGGTGAGTCTGCACAAGCTTAACGAGGATGAATGAAAGGCTGTAGTGATGTATACCCCTGCTCTGTATGTCAAATATTACTGAACACAGACCTACAAACACTCCTTAAATGAATTCCCTGTTTTTAGTTTTTAAGACGGATGAATTCACTGCCACAAAGGTTTTGGATTTTCTAATAAATTCAACGTTAAAACAGAGAAGCAGAGAGTGCAATTCAACAGGAGAGAAGTTATCTCACTCCGTCTGGTGAGGTGTTGTCAGGTATAAAGTCACCTGTTGTCTGTGGAGCAGAAGAAGGAGATCCAGGGGTTGAGGACTTTGTTTTCAGCGGAGGGAGGAAGGTACATGGCTTCAGAGAAGCAGGTGAGGAGTAACTTCAGCAGCTCTGTCCTAGAAAGGGCGTTAGCACAGGATGGAGGGATGTTAGTAGGTGAATTCAGCCTGATACAAACTGAATTTGCGAGATAGCAAAAGAATGATTATAATCAGGAATCTGTAGTGATGTCTAATCTGGGGGTTTCATCATTTTAGAAGATTAAATTCAGCAGCACAGCTTTACTTATTACTGCATACAGAAAACAAACATTGTTTCTTCTCTTAACGGCAATTAAAAAGAAACGGCTCGTCGTCCAGGCTGAAGCTGTTAGAGCACAAGCAGGAGCGCTCAATACTGATTTGTTGTTCACGTGAGGTTTTTTTTCTGGTCACATTCATCTTTTTAATCTTCACTTGTCCTGCTGAAACCAGCAAATCTGGATCGGATGACAAAAACAGAGTATAAAGAGAGAAAAACTTTGACGGCCTCTTTGGGGCGAGCGTGGATGCAGAGGTGGAGCTAAGACTGGTTGGATATCGATGTGACTGACTTCAATGAAACAGATTCATCCAAAATTTCAAAAAGACTCCCGCACCGAGACGCTCAGCCCAGGCACATTCATTCTGATTACATTTCTTTTTGCAGTAGTTCCACATGTGCAGGAGCCCAAATCAGTATTGATTACATACATGTAAGCTCAGACATGAGCCAACACTGCGATGACCAGCACTGAAAGGATGCTGAAGTCTCACCTGTTCAGGTCGTGGACGTAGTTCAGAGGAGGTGCCTGAGCGAAGCCCACGCCGGCCTCCCAGATGTACTCACAGCTGTCTATGGCGCGTATGTCATCAGCTGTATCCTGCAGCAGAGACAACAGGTAAAACATTCAGTGACATTCCTCCCGAAGGTCCCCGAGAGCTGAAATTACTAATGAGCTGAACTCATGACAGGTTTGATAATCGATTATGAATTGACTTGAAGCTGAAAGTTTTTTGCAAACGTGACCTCTGCAGGAACGGTCGTTCTCGAGGCGGGGCCACAGAGGTCACTGATAGGTGGAGCTTGACTCATAGGAATGTACAGTCTGTGTGTTTGTGACGCCAGGAGCTTCTCTCACACACTCAGCTTTCCTCCCCCCGCCTCACACCTGGAGGGAGAGGCGGTGTGTGGAGTGTTAGCCTCATTTACTCACAGACGTGGATTCTTGTCCACAGCTAAAGCTGGAGGTCTAAACAGAGCTCCGGGACTGTGTTCACACTTACTTCTACCATGCAAGTCAACAAATGGACCAAGCTAAGCCCTCCGCTGACAATATCTGCATGTAACACCTCCGCAGAGATAACTACAGCTTTATGAATAGATGTGACAAGGTGCTACCGCTGTAAGTGAACTGACAGCTCCACGTACGCCACACAGCGAAGTTCACTGGTGTCAAACGCCAACCGCAGTGAACTCTCATGTGCTTCTTGAAGCGTGGGATACTCTTTAAAAGCAAAAGCTTTGCATAGCCGTTCAGCACAAGTCACTTTCTTTACGAAAGGAAGTTATTTTAGACCTTTGAAGAAGTGTCCAAACCAAGTATGGGACGGGGACCTACACCAAACATCTGAAAGTGAAACAAAAAGGAAGCAGGTCACTGAATCCGTTTACTCTGGTGAGCATAGGATACGCACAGACTGTATGTGAAAGATGGACATAGCAGCCCTCCTGTCACCCACTGATTAGTGTATGCACTGAGAAGCCTCAAGCTGAGCAGTGTTGCTCATTCTTTTTGAAACCAGTGAGACCGAGGGACAATGCAGGCTCACTATACCGTAATGCATACCTTCTTTTGTTATCTTCATTTATTCTAAAAAGAACCACAATAAAAAAACATTAACTTCTAATAAATGAAGCTTAAAACTCATAATGGAGACCATAAACTCACTAGGAAAGTGTTTACTCAGGTCACAAGACAAGCAAGCTTTCTGCATAAGTACATTTATTTACGTGCTGTGCAGTGTTTTAGCCGCTCGTGTCACATGGGAGGGTCTGTGGATGCAAGCAGGGGCTTTTGACCTCTGCATCACTAAATCCATACCAGGAAGTGAAAGCTGAAATTCAAGGCACAAATGAGGTTTCCCTCCAGCCATGTGTTTCTTTGTGCACACGCCTGCTTCACGCCTCAGAGGTCACTGGGGCAGGTGGGAACAAACAGCAGCTGCTGGCTATTTTCCACATTCTCCTGCACAGTTTCCTTGATTTTAACATTTCCTCGTGAGGTAGCAAGGAGTAAGGAGTCATCCGATGAGATCACCTCCCAGTCTCTCAAACGTCTGAATGTTTGCTGAGCACAATAAAGACGTTTCCACCCTTTCCAAACATGGCCCCTCTCCTCGCGTCCCACAGAGTCACTCATTAACTTGAGCTACCGCCCGAGAAGGTTGTGTTAAGAGATAACGGCGCTAAGAGGTGCTGCCACAGGAGCAAATAACAGGCTTACTTCTTTTATATGAGCTGTAAAGTGCTGACACGGCTGTCGATTCAGAGCTAAAACAAAGCAAACAAACCACGACTCTGAAAGGCATAACTCCAAACCACCTTCAGGTCAATATTTTTATATGTCTAATCCTTTATCTACCTGAACTTTTTGTTTTCAGTGTTAATTAACAAAAACCATGTTAAGACCCTAAAAGCCCAGAAATTAAATATTTCAAACCCAACAATCAAACAGCCTCCTGTGAGCAAGTACTCGCTGACAGTGGGAAGGAAAAACACCCTTTTAACAGGGAGAAACACAGGGCAGAACCAGGCTTACGGAGGGGCAGCTGTGACCAGCTACATAATGAGTAAGGCTACTTTTGCATGGTCAGTGATGCAGGGGGTTCCCAGACTCACCGGGCTGCTCTTCTTGTGGCTCTGGATGGTGAAATCTGGACAGAAGAGCAGGTCAGCAATGGCCAGCAGCAGGGACTCAGCCAGAGGCCGACCTTCGTCATCAGCATCGCGGTCCAAGTGCTGGAGGGAGAAGAGCTGAGGCTGTGACTCTTATGGTACTTTTACTGTATCGTTGCTGGTAAGTCAATTTGTTGTCTTTGTGCCGCTCTGGATCCATTTCAGAGTTGGTTTTTATGTCACTTAAGTCCCAATTAGTTGCTTTAAATCACAGACTGTATATAGAAAGTAACATGTAGCGTAAAGCCAATGGCCCATCAACTTAAAGTTGATTCTTTATTATGGCCAGCAGGGGGCGTATACTCCGGTCAAGTCTAGTTCTATAGACATCTTTGGGAAAATTACCCTGATTTCCTTTGCTATATCAACTCAGCGATATTATTCCTGATGACATTATAGGGTTAATTGCTTGCTTTACATTTTATTGACTACAGCACAATGATTATCTTTGAAATTATGGTCCCCATAAGAACAGGACAGTAAAGCTTTTCTGTGTGACAGACAGCTCATCACCCCGTGAGTGTAGTGTGTCAAAAAAGGTCTAATTCTTTTGTTTATTTGGTGGACCAGCTTCCAAAAATGTGCTTTTTTTCTCTCATGTCTTGAGTTAAAAGATGAGTACTGCTATTGGTTAACTCAAGTCACTGGCTGACTCAGCAGGATCCCTGAAAATGGAGGAAACACCTGGAGTGTAGCTGCTGTCACTCCAAAAAGCATGCATAATGGACATAACCCAAATAAACCAAAAGTCATTCTTATTACGTCTAACTTTGTGTCCTGGAAAGATCAATTATGAGTTAAACTGACATTTTATGCTATACTTTATTCAAGGCTAAGCTACCTAGCTGCTGGTTTTAGCTTCATGTTGAGCAAACAGACAAGAAAATGATGGATGGGTCATCACATTTAACTCTAAACCACATACACAGGTTTTTCCAAACACTGTCCACTTGTATCTTTCCACAGTATAAATCCATAATCAAATATAAGAGTTCAACCATCCGTTAGCCACACAGAGTCGTTTCATTCATACAATACTGAGTAATCAGCCTGCTCCAACCAGCAGCTGCTCTGCACTTTATTTCAGTCTCCCACTTTCATTAAGAGACATTCAATCCCTTCTAAATTCAACCGCTGGCCAGAAAGAGCAGGAGACACAATATGGGCAGTGTTTGGACGCAGTCCCCTGCCGACCGGGTAACCAGAGACCCAGCAGCCCTAGGTGGGAAACGGGGGGAAGGCAGGGAGAGGAGGGATTTGGACAGACACGTCAAAGCATCAGCAATCTCATCTCACACTGCAGAGTCTGTTCTGAAAATCAGATGGACCCATCGCTTTGAACCGGCGCAGATTATTAAAGGTGGAGATATCAGAGAGGCTCAAGTCCTCAGATATCCGCAGAGCCGACAGATTAAACCTAACAAACTGTCTGCAAGCTAAAAGATTTCCTCCAAATGCTTTTTCTGAGACGTGGCAGGAGTTCTTAAATAACTTTCTCCCTTTTCCCCTCTTCCTCTTCTTCTTTTGCAAAGATCAGTTTTATGAACTATAGATTCTGACTTTTCTGTCTCTACTTTTGTTTGAAAAGTTACTAAAAGCATTTAATCAGCTACCAAACGAATACCTGCAAAATATATAAATATCATCATTTCATATGTGACAATAAAGCTGCAAATATTTGGTGTTTTTACTTGGAATAAATGAAATGGCCAGTATAGGTAAGACTAAAAACAGCCACGTAGATGAATACATTAAAAGATGTCAGCGCCGTACCCCCGCTCGGCCGGGGATGGTGGACCAGAAGAAGCCCCTCCAGTCGGCATCCTCGAAGATGTAGGGCAGGATGCGGGTGAGCAGTCGCGTGCAGTTCAACACGGTCTGGCGCTCCTTCTCCGAGGGGCAGCCGGAGTCTGCTCCCCGGACCAGCCTCTCCACCGCCTGGGAAAAAACCAACACAAGTATCGTGCAAATATGAGTTGAAATAACCAAGACAGACAAAAGTCTACTCTTATTTATTCACCCGAGGTGCCTGTTTTACCTGTCAATCATCATTTTATTTAAAGGCCACAAAAAGTGTTGGAAAATTCTATTTTCACCAGGCGACTGAAGCATCAAGCTTCTGATTGGTGAGTGGACTCATTAGTTTGAGCTTGTTTTTATTACAGCGACTCATTCTTCTAAACTCTACGTGACTTCATCGTACTTGTAAGTGTAAAACTATGTCAGCAAATTGGGTTCGGACCCCAACCCCAATCAGTGTGACCATCATGCATGACAAATAAATGCAGAAAATCTTCAATAGCATATCTTCTGACCAGCTAGCCTTTGTAGCTGCACTAAAATACATTAATACTTGCAGCTGTTTCTGTCCAGCAGCTACTTCTTTGAGGTTATGGTGAAAAGCATGGGTCGTTCCACATGAACCAAATAAAACCTCAGGAGTTTTTAAAAGCACATCTTTTTGTCACATGACCTTCATCCAGTCACCAAAGCAGCTGTCTGCCCTTTAAAACCTTAAACTACCAAATGATCTTCAGACTTAGTTTCTCTGTTTTTCTGCATTTCTATAAATGACGTTTGACCTTTGCCATCAAACTGTGGGAACAACAAACAGCTGCATTCCTTTGTCTCCGACTGTATCCAGGATGGACAAAAGCTGCTCTAAAGCAACGTACAGAAGTCCTCGCAGCTGGTGGCAACAAAGATCAGACAGAAGACGTCCTAAGAAGCCTTAAACATGTGAGAGAGGGCCGACACAGGGCAGAGTGTTTAAGGTTTCATTCCATGTGGGAGTAAAACTGATTTATACAGCAGTTTAAGACTGAAAGTAAGTCTGCGCAAAAAACTCTAAACTGACTCAGAAACAAGACGATTACACCCTCAGTCCTGATACTGAGTCACGCTTGCCCCAGTCCTGAGGATGTCAGGTTACCTTGTAGCAGAGGGTTGCCAGGTTTGACGGAGACTCCTCTCTGACGGCTCTGATCTCTGCCGCAGGAACCAGAGCGAAAACATCCTGAACCGTGGTGGAGGAGTCCACCCAGAACTGATCCCAGAACACGTCGTCTGAGGCTTCGACGGGCTGCAGGAGAGGAAACGCACACTAACATCAGTGTGTGTGTGTGTGGCTCATCTGCTGCTAAATACATTGTGTTGATGAGGAGGTACGATCTTTCCTTTTTGCTTCATGGCCGACAGAAAACATAACCAAGGATCAACAAGCTTATCCAAATTATTCACATAGAGTAACACATTTAATTCTCTGTCAATCAACTGAATGAATTAACAACATTTACATTATTGATAACTTAGTGATTTTATTTTCCCATTAACTAATTAACCATTTCAAAGCTAAATAAAAAAAAGCTGGACACAAAAAGATCTCAAACATTTTGAGTCACCCTTCATTTCTTCATAATTTCCATAGGAAATCGGAGCAGTGACCTATAGAAACATCTGCAAACATGTTATAAGAGGCAAAAACAGAGTTTGACAGTAAACATTTGGTGTTACTGGCTTTATTCCTCAGCACAGCCTGAACTCTCTGAGGCAGCTTTCTGTAATTTATTTCAGGAACAGCTCTCTAAGCCTCTTGCATCCCAAAAGCTCTTCTTTTGTTCCATCCTCTGTCAAGTTTTCCAAGTTTTCCAAGCTCTGGGGAGGCTACTCCATCACTGATAGTCTAGCCAATCAGAATGTACTTTTCTGTGTTCATAATCTCATAAATTCTCAGTTCTCAGTGTACAACACCACAGAGGGATGTAGCTGATGAGCTGTAGCATGAAGATATGGGACAGAGTTGTTGAAGCTAGGTTAAGAAGAGAGGTGACGATCAGTGAGCAGCAGTAATGCCGAGAAAGAGCCCAGCAGAGTGCACTTCGAGAGTATTGATGGAGAAGTAAAGAGAAGGTCACAAGGAGCTTGGCTGTGTCTTTGTGGATCAGAGAAAGGATAAGAATAAGAGAGGAACTGTGGTGCTGAATGAGGAAGTCATGTGAGACAGCGGTGAGGTGTGCTGAAGGAGCCAGAGATGGGATCGAGGTGGGACGACATCACGGATGTGCTCTGAGCCTCAGGCTGACAGACGAGGTCAGGCAGGAGTGTCTGTGGACTCTGATGTCTAAGCAAGCAGTCGATTAATCAGACAAAGTCAGTTCTTTAAAGATCTCCTTCAGTCTGACCAACACTGAAAAATAAAGACGATGCAGGTTTAACCCAGGATAAATATGCTTGAAAATTGACTCTGATTTGTCTATTTTAGCTAATCAACCAATCACTTCTGCTTCGAACACAAGAGACCATATGAGCCCATAAACACCCAGATTCCAGCTTTACCAGCAGCTGACGTAACATCTGTTTCACGCTACAGCAAACCACCACCCACACACCACCTGGATCAGTTTCGATCACTCGACCAATCGATTAACGTTGCAGCTGTCCCGTCCAGCCCTGTTACCTTTAAACACACCTGTCAGCCAGAGAAACAACTGCTGGCCCAAAACTGATGCAATCTTTAATATTCCCATCTGCACATTAAAGCCGTTTAAGGATCACGTCACAAAGTCCAAAATGACTGTTTGGAGTCCCTCAGACTGCATAAGAAAAAGAAGAAAATCCGTATTCTGAGAGGCAAGCTTGCTTTCTGTTTAAAAATCCTCGTTTATGAAATAACTCCAATGATTTTTTCAGGTTTTTCTCTCCACTTTGTGTGACGTACGCTGCCATCTGGCACTCCAACTTTATCTCCACATCTCCACTAACGCTAAAAGCCAAACGCTCAGCGGAACTTTCCTCATGTCACCTTTTAAAGAAAACAAACCCCGACCTGAGTTTTGGTTGTCAGCTGGACCACCGCTTTCCTGAAGTGAAGTTTGCTGTCTGCGTTTCCCATATTTCTGTCTCCAGCCACCTGCTGCCTGCCTGCCTGGATCCACAGGGAGGATAATCTGCCTCATCCACAGCGCTGTGCGGCCACTGCGTTCAGGTGCAGCTCGGAAAAATCATGCTCATGCTGCTTCCAGCGTGTGTTTAATTCAAACACACATTTCATTATTTGTTTGTACTAAAAACAAGTATGAATATTTGTGAAAGTAAATGATACATAAATCCAGAGTAAAAATCAGCCTGTGCAGTGGGAGGAAGCTAAAGCCACGTATAAAGCCCCCTCGAAGAAACCCAAGCACAATAAAGTGGAATAAAATAACCTACACTTCAACTTAAATCTTAAATAAAGAAGCTAAGCTGCTTTATGAAGAAACAGGGAGATGCTGTAATTTCCGTGTATGCATTTTCGTAGGAATATTGCAATATGGATTTTTTTCTTATAATTTCATGGAAAATTCCCAAACATTTAGTAAACCTCCCAAAAAGAAGAGTTTTTGTAGGACAGACACGAGAAGAAAAACTCTTTTATAAGCCGTTTCATAGCAAACTGAACAAATGAATAAAATACTTTATTTAAAAAGTTATTTTAAAAAATGAATAAAATAATAATGAAAAGTTTTGTGGTTAAACACTGAGAGAATTGGAAATGGGAAACATGGAAATTATCCGAATATCTACGAATGCATTACAAGCACGTTAGCTAAAAAAAATGCCACAAAACAAGTAAACAAACAAATAAATAGATTCAGTATTAACGAATTAAAGGCACATTAATAATACCAAATAAACAATAAAACAATAAGGGTTTTATATGCTAACAAATATAAATAGAAATATATGTAGATAAAATAAGAGAAAACCAACCGAAAATCACAAAGTAAAATAAAAGATATTCAACAACATTTAACGGATAAAACATGTAAAACCATTCTGGATAAAAATACACATTTAATACGGTATCAATCAAATTATTGTTTATTATTGCGATATGTAATTAAAATCAGGATTTTCCTAAATTAATAGAATCTTTAATTAGCTCCTCTGTCTCAATAAGAGTTGTAGCGATTACCTCGAGTCCCTGAAGGCAACATCAGCCCAACAGGATCCAAACGAGGCGACTTCCGGGATCCTAATGTACATATTTGCTTTCCTGCTTTTCTCATTCTTCTTCAGTTTGCTTTCGTTTACATAAAGGGACATTCAAGAGATCACTGAAAATACGTCATCGTGACGCCACAGTCACCTGCATCTTCATGTCACCTGAAGGCAGGAAAGTGATGCTCGTTAACGTGCACCGTTAGCGCGCACAGAGCCCCTTCAGGTCCAGTCAGGATAAATGAGTTCTGGCGTTTATGGAGCAACAGCGACATCCAGTGACTTCACTACAAAAACAGGCCAATCACATACAATTAATGTCAGTACTGTTTATATATATATCGAGTTATTTTAACTTAAAGTTTAAAAGCAAATTATTAAATTTAATAGCAAAAATGCGTATATATTTATTTGTTATAAATTAGCTTCTGCGCAAATACATATGTTATTTTAACTTATATACTTTAGAGAAGCTGTGACAATGAAGTCAATGCTGTAAATGACTCAGTGACAAACTAGCTCAAGGCCACTTTAGTTGTGTATGATCCAGTTTTGCAGCTTGGTACAGAGCCCGCCACTGTGTTTTTGTAAATCACTTTGCAGTGATGGTACTCAAGTAAAATTTGATGCTATCATTTATTTTAAATTGAGATAGAGCACCGTGAAATCTGACTTTTTTCTTCTTTTTTTTTTTGAAAAACGGGTATGGCCCCCTGCTGGGCGTCAGAGGTAGTGCAGGTTTAAGTCTAACTTTGTAACATGGGGCGAATTTGGACATTTTCTAGTTTCAGGTCTTGCTAAATACAGCAGGCCTGTGGTCTGCAACCAGAATGAAAAGAGACAACAACAAATAAACTATAAAACACGACCTGTTTGACCAATGAACCACCAAATAAATTCGTAGTCTTCAGGAATAGTTCTCCAGGCTTCTTGAAGGACATTTAAAGCTCTTCTTGGGACGTTGGTGGTTTTTGTTAATCATCCCATCAAGCTCTAAAACACCACTGGCTGAAATCAACCCATGACAGAGTCTACACCATGTTGAACAGGTTTCACACTGTTGTACTTCTCTTCTGACCTCATCCTTACAAATTTTACTTTTTTTTTGTGAACCAAGAAATGTCAGATTTAGAGTCATCACTCCATAAAACCTGCTGCCACAGGTTTCAGTCCAGTTCTTGTGTAGTTTGGCATAGTCAGCCTTTTTCTCCCAGTTTTTGTTCCTTGGAAGCAAAATGTAAAGAAATGAGGGTTGACTCAAGACTTTAGCACAGCACTGTATACACATATATACATATTTGTGTCAGACCACACCCACTAAAATCCCCAAACCATTTCTTGGTACATCAGTAGTGTGAGTTTCCCAACAGATTATGCTGTATGGAAGCAAATACAGTGCAGAAATGTGATATTCAGACAAATATGAACATGTTTTATTTAATCAAACATCCTGATTCATTTAAATCCAATTCTAGTTACCTTCAGCATGTAAACACCTGCAGTTCTAGACTGGCTGACATACCAGAGATACTGATATGCTCCCTGAAAACTGATGGTGTGGATTACCAGTGATGACTCATTCACATGTACTGTAAACAGCTATTTCTTCACTCTACATCTAGTGGGTCAGCCAGCCAGCTGTCAGCCAATCAGGACTCCTCCCTCCACTGAACAGAATAAACCCCGAGGAGGCTGCCACTCTGCAAGCACGCTCATGCAAAGCCTTCAAACCGAGCCGAGAAGCAGCATGAAAACAATGAGAAGCTTTTTCCTCTGCGCGCTGGCCTTCCTATCAGCAGCTCAGGCTGTGAGGACAATTATTTTTATCTGTTTATATTTTTTATTAACTCCAATTTTAAGTAAGTCTTCTTTCACGAGGCTTTATTTGACTTTTTAAAATGTTTTCAGGGCCTGCTGGATGAAAGGAGAAGGCGTGAGTTAGCTTTTTCCCCCCACTCCTCCTCTTCCTCCACTTCGTTCTCCTCGTCCTCTCAGCGTTCAGGTGAGACGCTTTTATTCATCTCCTGAGCATGAAATGTGTAATTTACTTTGGCAGCAAATAAGCAAAGCTGTATTTAGACAGCACACTTCATTCCAGGTGGAAGCACAAAGTGCTGCTCCTATGATTACCTACAATACTGTGCAAAAGTCTTGAGCCACCTGTATTTATTTATATTTTGCCAGCTTGAAAGTCAATATTTGATGTGACTTCTTGTTTTCCTCAGCACAGCCTGAACTGAATTAGCTCTCCAAGCTTAATGTAGGAGATTCAGCGCTTTTGTGTGGCTGTTGGCTGCCGTCTGTTTCATGATCCCACACTGCTTCAGTAATGTTGCATTCTGGGCTCTGTGGGAGGCCAATCCATGACTGTATGACAGGAAGAATGTGAATATAGGTCAGTGGCTTAAGGGGCTTAACAAACAACAGCAAACATTGTCAGCTACAAAGACTGGACTGAAAACAAATGAAACAGTAGCTTTAAAATAATTAACAAAAGCAATCACTGAGCCTCCCCCAACAAAAAAACAAACGAACTAAAATAAATAAAATCACGCAGCAGCAGAAATAAAATGATCATTTGACCCATAAATAGAGTGCTGAAAGGTGAGTCACCTAATGTGAGTCACCGGGTCGTTCCTGTGGTTTGGAGCATACAGCAGCTTCACCTGTACTCACCTGGGAATAACCAGACAGGCTGTTCCAGATTACTTGTGGCTGGTTCACCGCTTACTCACGTATCAGAGAGATAGTGCGTGACCTGGATGTTACTGAGTCAGGTTAGGGTTAGGGTCCAGCCCAGGGTTACTAATGCTGGGCTGGACTCCCGTTTGCCGTCAGAACTTCCTTCATTTTTGCTGACAAAGATTCAACAAAGTGCTAAAAACATTCCTCAGAGATTTAGTCCGTGTTGACATGATAGCATCATGGTGCAAATTTCCTGTTCCACCACATCCCAAATTTTATCTACTCGATCTGAGGATTGTGATATGGCTACTTATCCCCCTGGAGGCACTCGTTATAAGATGGGCACACTGTGGTTATAAAGGGATGGACGTGGTCAGGTTGGCGGTGAAACTGCTGTGATTGGCTGATTAGATATTTCTTCTTTCTTCTAATGAACTGGCCAGTCAGTCTTACTGCTATACCTTGTATTATATGACCTTTTATTTTCCAGCCACATTTCATAATCATAAAATATGCTGTCGATGTGGGTCTCAAAAGTGTCGTCAGCTTTCGTCTTATTTTGTAGGTGAGATTTGTCTCAACGGCGGCACCTCGGTCCCAGCGCTGATTTCTGGTGCACACCTGTTCTGTCGCTGCACTGATGGCTTTGAAGGCACACATTGTGAAACAGGTGAGCAGCTCAACAGCAAACCAAACGTTACTGATAGTTTTCAGATTTTCTAATCGCCCTCACCTGTCATACTGTTACTTCAGTAAAAGCGAGTCACTGCTATGAGGGAGTGGGACTGTACTACAAAGGCACAGCATCTAAAACAGTCAGCGGACAAACATGTTTGCAGTGGGACGAGGAGACCAGGAGGCAGTACCTGCATTTGGACATCAACGCCGGGAAGCACAACTACTGCAGGTCTGAGTTTGGATCTTTGAAGTTTCACATGCCTTTTGCAAAATGTTGGATAGTTGGAAGAAAAAAAATATCAGTGTCTCCCACTAATCAGCTGGGCTCCTTCATATTTTTAAGCGAGTGTAAAAACCACAGCACTTTATCTTCAGCTGTTCTAGCAGTCCGGCTCTTTTAATTCAGGCGTTCATAAACCATAATCTTTAATCGAACAATCTAAACACCAAACATTACAGTTCATGCTACAGATTCCAGTTTTGTGACCAACTAGTCTCAGCAATCAGAGACAGTGCTCATATCAAACCTGTCAGTGTTAGCAGAGACGGTTAGAAAATGTTTTCAGGTCTTTCATGGCCAGATTCCATCATTTATACTCCAACCGTTTGCATATGTTCGTCAGGCTGGACTGTTTGTTTACTTGGATGGTTTGTTTTTTATTTTTTTTATTCAGAAATCTTCACTACAGACGTCGTCCGTGGTGTAACGTTTGGAAAAACCTGCAGCTGGTGTGGGAATACTGCGACATGCCGCTTTGCAATTTCAAGCCACGTAAGTGTGTTCTCTGATAGGACTGTTATTAAAGTCAGTGAAGCATTTTTCATTGATGGTGCATCAGTCACTGGAGCAAAAGGAGCCAAATTTATGGGGACCAGGAGGGAGAATAAAAGTCCAAAATCCACCATGGATTCAAAGTATAGGGGTTTTTCCAAATGCAGATGAAAATGTAACTGAATTCTGGAAAATTGGCAAAGAAAAAAAGCTAAATAATCTCTTATTTTGTTTAGAAGGGCATAAATATATTTTCTCAGCAGTTCTTTAAGTCTCACTCTGCTCTGGTGCTGGAGACTTTGAGACTTAGAGTATATAAAAAATCTCCAATGAGAATTTAAAAAATAACCCAGAATTTAAAGGGTTAATGTTCTGGGAAAATCAAATCTTTAGCATTAAAAAAACCCATTTCTGTCTTATAGTTCCACCTGTGGCTTCACCTGTCCCCACCCAGCCAGAGCACGGTGAGTCCTCACTAACGCCTGTGAATCCCATTCCTCGCTTCTCTCGGCGACACTTTTAAACTTTTTTTCATTTTCCAGTTGCAGAGATGACGACATGTGGCCAGCGCACCAGAAGAAAGCAGCTGAAGATCGTTGGCGGAACAGTTGCCACTGTGGAATCCCACCCGTGGATCGCTGCCATATTTTGGCGCCCTAAATCCAAAGAGAAAGTTTTCCGCTGCGGGGGCAGTCTGATCTCCGCCTGCTGGGTCCTCACAGCTGCCCACTGCTTCCCCGACGGGTAGGAAGTGAGACCATTTACTGGAAATGCAGCAGGTGCTGAGAAATAGCTGTGACTGGACTTGTTTTGTGAATTTGTGTTTCAGAAATAACACCATAGCAGAGCGCTTCACCGTCACCCTGGGGAAAAACGCCCTGAACGAGAGCAACCCGAGCGTGGAGCAAAAATTCAGGGTGGAAAAAATCTTCATCCACGAAGGGTTTGATAATAACGAGGGGAACTTCAACAACGATATTGGTGTGAACACACAAATTAAAACATCTTTTGAAACTAAGTTTTTAATCAAGCAGAGCGTTACTCCAGCCTCACTGCCCACAGTTGCAATGCATCTGCAAGCTGCTTTGCAACCCACTTCCACCCCAGCTGTTGTTCTGTGCGTTTTACTGTCAGGTGCCAAAACAGTCAATCCACCAAATAGAAGTTTCGACAGTTAGAAATAACACTTATCTTTGACTATAATTTAAAATATGGAAAAAATATATATTTATAGCAATACGTGCTGGGGGGGTTTTCTCAAAAAACTTGAAAAGAATGTTCTGATTTTAGTCTGTTTGCCTCTATCAGTTAATGAAATCTCAACAAAGAGACACTCATCCTTTTTTAAAAAATTGGTTTAGGGGTTAATGTCTTTTTAAAATAATACTTGGCTGCTTAACACCGAGGCTGATACTGCTTCAGATCATTTCCCATTAAAAGGGAGTTCTTCCTCCATACTCTCAGCAAGTGCTGCTCAAAGGGAATCATGTGATCAAGTGTCTCAAATGGTTAAAAGTTTGATTCCTGCCTGAGACATAAATTCCAATTGGGGTTGTGTTAGGAAGAACATCTGGTGTAAAAACTCTGCCAAAATCAAACATGCAGCACTTTGGTGACCCCTTGTGGCTTTATTTACTTTACTATGGAAACGCTCAGACCCTAAGAAGAATCTTAAACCAGCATCCCACATTAGATGGATTTTAGGATCTAGTTACCTGACAAATTTAGTCATTCTGCAATAAGATTTTAGAATTCTCTTGAATTTCAGAGGCCTTTTTCTTAAAGCTGTAATTCAATCAAAGGTGTGATTGTTGATAATTGTCTTGCAGCTCTGGTGAAGCTGAAGACCAAACTTGGTAAATGTGCTAAGGAGAGCAGCGCTGTGAGGACGGTCTGCCTGCCGCCACCTCAGCAGAGCCTGCAGCCAGGATTCACCTGTGACATTGCCGGATACGGGAAAGAAAGTCACGGTGAGGAGAGTCCTCTGAGCATTGTTCTTACATCTGACAGAAACAAACGTATATCAAGTATGTCTACACTAAAATATTACACCTGTAAGTGAAGCCTGAAGCAAATCGAACATTAACTACTTGCAGATTTATGTGTTCGATCCAATAATAACTTTTGTGCTGTTTCAAGTTGAGCTGATCTGTCCACTGAATGTTTGCACACCGGCTACAAAGTCGGGAATCATTGACACACTCTGAACTTTGTGCTCATTTTTCTTTTGTTATGGGAATATAAGATAAGATAAGATAAGATAAGATAAGATAAGATAACCTTTATTAGTCCCACACGTGGGAAATTTGTTTTGTTGGAAGCCTTACAAAGACAAGTCACCAGCTATCAGTGTAGCAGAACAAGTGAAGGAAACAGAGGCTCATTTAAAACGCCTAATTTCTGTAACCGCAGCACATAATTATAATTATGTTCACCCTTCAGGGCTTTAACACTCCTCTGCTCTCCAGCTTTGTGGTACAGGTCTCAATACCTAAAAGAGGCTCAGGTGAACCTCCTCGCCGACAACGTGTGCCGAGGGAAGGATTATTACGATAACATGATCACTGATAACATGTTTTGTGCCGCTCGTCCCGACTGGAGTCAGGATGCCTGCGAGGTATTTGCACACGTCTGGTCTCGACTTTGATTCCAGAGGTCGGTTTGTCAGTTTCCTTCAGCGCTGCTTGTCTTTTCTTCCCCCGCAGGGAGACTCAGGAGGCCCTCTGGTGTGCGAAGTCGGAAGCAGGCTCTTCCTGTTTGGAATAATCAGCTGGGGCGACGGCTGCGCCAAAGAGCTGCGTCCCGGTGTTTACACCAGAGTGACCAATTACAACAAATGGATAGAAGCGAAGACTCACCTGGGGTCCATCACCGCTGGAGCCATGTTTCCTCAGAAATGACCTTTAAGGCCCGCCCACATGTAGAGGCATTTGCTGGAGAATATTTCAGGTTGTGGTTATGCATGTAAACCTCATGTTTTGCTTCCACTGGTTGCAGTACAAATTGTTGGTGGTGGTGCTGTTTTTATTGTTCTAGTAGTTGTATAGCAATAATATGTTTATTATTCGTGTGAACAAATCCCAAGACACAACAAAAACTGGCGGTAATTGTAGCCTACGGCCCTATATTTCGGTCTGAGATGTGGGAGTAAGCCACAGTATTAGTACAACATCAAAACATGGAGTCAGAAGACCTGTGAAGCCTTGGACTGAATGCGGTTTTCTAGCCAAGAGATGTTCAGTCAGAAAGAGATCAAACACATTTGTCAAGTGCTGTAGCTGTGGTGTAGCTTTAACACAGCCAGCGTCGGTGTAAATATGTAGCACTCCAGCCAGGTGGCCAGTCAGAGTACTGACACAGAGAGACAACCATTCACACTCAGAAACCTGTGGGAGGAAGCCACAGTATTAGTATCAACATCAAAGGTCAGAAGACCTGTGAAGCCTTGGACTGACTGCGGCTTTCCGGCCAAGAGATGTTCAGTCAGAAAGAGATAATTTGATACGTAATTTGAATGGTAACATCCATCCATCCATCTTCTTCCGCTTATCCGGGGCTGGGTCGTGGGGGCAGAAGCCCAAGCAGAGAAGTCCAGACCTTCCTCTCACCAGCCACCTCCTCTAGCTTCTCCGGGGGAACACCAAGGCGTTCTCAAGCCAGCCAAGAGATATAATCTCTCCAGCGTGTCCTGGGTCTGCAGACCCCGGGGCCTCCTCCCAGTGGGACATGCCCGGAAAACGCCCAGAGGCGCCCAGGAGGCATTCTTGTCAGATGCCTGAACCACCTCAACTGGCTCCTTTTGATATGGAGGAGCAGCCGCTCTACTCTGAGCCCCTCCAGAATGGCCAGCCACCCTTTGGAGGAAGCCCATTTCCACCGTTCCAGCGATCTCATTCTTTCGGTCACTACCCACAGCTCGTGGCCATAAGTGAGGGTAGGGACGTAGATCGACCGGTAAATTGAGAGCTTCGCTTTTACACTCAGCTCTCTCTTCACCACAATGGACCAGTACAGCGTCCGCATCGCTGCGAAACATCTTTCTGAAAATTCGGCCATTTACCATGTGGCTTAAACATAATCCAGCACTAACCTTGGAACGGTCGCCTGGACTGCAATAACTCAAAATCTTACCAAGTATATTTGTCTTATTTCTCATCAAAATGATCTCATTACACTTAAAATAAGACACAATCAGCTACAGAGCAACATTTCAGTAAGATTTCGAGTTAACTCAAAATTTTGAGTAAAGTAAGTCAAAATTTCGAGCTACTTTTCTCAAAATTTCGAGTTAATAAGTTGGAATTTTGAAATTTATCAAGTCAAAATTTCGAGAAAATAAGTTGAAATTTCAAGTTATAGATGCTTTTTTTGTTGTTGTTTTTTTGTGGCAGAAACGGGCTTCCGTACACCTGTGACCTGATGGATGTTAGCATTAAACACAAGAGACACTAAAACACATCATGAAAAACATGATTTAAGCCCTACAACAGAATAAAAGAAACAAATATAAGAATTAACCCTTTCACACATAGTGGTCACTACAGTTACAGCTATTCAAAGGCTGTGTTCTTGTATTTGTGTCAGTGTTGATGGTATACTTGCACATAAACCACTACATTGGACACTGATGTGTCACTGCATACCCTGCTACCCACTGGTCATTTAATGTTACTGTAGATGTGTGACGTGTTTCACTGTAATTATTGTTATTATTGTTATTTTTCTTAAGCATTTTTATTCATCTTTTCATGCCTAAAGATGATTAAAAATACTTAAGTAAAAAATCCT
>NW_005187418.1:801681-802644 GCF_000239375.1 Pundamilia nyererei
GTGCTTCTGCTAGTAAAGTGTTTTGTGTGGAAACTTTAAATCTGCTGTGTTTAAATGAAATGCTGATGTTTTTAGAAACAGAGTAATGTGTAATGCTGTGTGATGGTTATTGTGTCTGTATCTAGTCAGGTCCACACCTACTTATTCACTGGTTTCATTGTAGAAGTTAAGAAATCAAAACTATGTAGTCACACAGATACCGATGACAGACCGGGACACTATTGTTGGTGTGTTGCTCAGGTTCATGAGATCATACCTTGAATAATTTGAACACGGCTCTTCCAGTAGCTGAAACCTGTTAAAATTCAGGAATCTAAAATGCTTCGTTTACACTTGCTGCAGGCTACATCCATGTGTCATACTATATATATTTTGTAATTCAAAAGTCTTCATCTTTGTTCTACACGAGGCTGAAATAAGCAGGTCTGCCCAAACCTGGTTACTGTATCATCTCGAGACATATTTTTGAATTTTTATGGATTCGTCTGCAGATTTTCTTCAGATATTTTCTTCTTTAAATGAAATAAACTTTATTTTACTGTTTTTCTAACACTATTCACTGGATATTATTGAACTTTGGGAATTTCCCTGTTGATGCAAAAACACAACTTTCTGTCTGTC
The DNA here is from genome assembly GCF_000239375.1 of Pundamilia nyererei. NCBI lineage: Eukaryota > Metazoa > Chordata > Actinopteri > Cichliformes > Cichlidae > Pundamilia > Pundamilia nyererei. The sequence continues at coordinate 802,303 of NW_005187418.1, forward strand.
AAACTTTGTTATCTTTAACATTTTCATAGATTCAATCAAAGAAACTGGAACAAATGCTGTGTTTTTCCAACAGACAGATAGTAACAAAGTGCCTAAAGATGCAATTTAAAACTGGTTCTTTGCAGATGGTGAGGGGTTATCAACCAGCGTACTCCTAGTGCTGGTCTGAAGTCTGATAAATGAGGAGCACTGCACCAAGCAGAGCATCGGCATAAAATCTTTACCAAATTAAACATCTGGATTATCAAGAATGGGATTACCTGATCGATCAGGGACCAAGTTAGCAACAACAACTGCTGGCACCAACAGGGTGCCAGTTGGTCAAAGATACAGGTGGAGGAG
>NW_005187418.1:805865-813057 GCF_000239375.1 Pundamilia nyererei
ACACACACACACAAATAAGACTGGCAGCAACGCAATTATCATTTATCAGCCTTCCACCTGCCTTCCTGTGTATTATAATCAAATACATAGCTATGTAACCTCCAACTGCATACAGAGAAACTCAATACAAGTCAGCATTAAAACAACTCTTCTAATACATATCGATTATAGGAACGTTAATAAAAGACTATTAGTACAGATTTCCTATTATAGAACAATAACCATTTATGAAACTTTTTTCTGGTGAAAGCACTACATGTTCATGTGTCACACCTTATCAGTCATTCAAAGAACGCAACATCTGGGGCTCAAGGTGTCTCCTGAAATCTCCAACAGGCTCATTCTTTAGTTTAGCATTCGCTTCCATATAGCAGACCTGCTATAGGCCTCATCTTCGCTATTTTAAGTCACTGAACTGAACCTCACAACTCTACTTGTGCTGTGTTTTACTGACAGTTCAATAGATCTGTGCTTCTTTCAGATATTTTAGTTCTAGTTTTAATGTTTTTATTAGTTTGTCCTTTAATTAGGTCACACTTGTCTCGGTGCGCTGCAGTGTTAGTTTAAAATAGTTGATAGGTTCTTTTACTATCTTAAATCCAGTAGTCCCACCAGTGGTGACCGCCCCACTGTCTGTCTGTGGTAGAAAACTTAAGAAAAGACATACATGGTAATCGGAGCACTAGGTGCAGTGACTCCCAAGCTAGGCGAGTGACTCCAACAGATCCCAGGAACAACAAAGGAGATCTCTGTCCAGAAGAGCGCAGTCCTAGGAACATCTAAGATACTGTGCAGGACCCTCAAGCTCCCAGGCCTCTGGTGGAGGAGCTTGAAGGATAGCCTGCCCGCAGGGGTGGGCGGGGAACTTTTTTTAAAAATTGTTTTTACTAAAGCCGCATGTATTTATAGTCCTGTTGCTCTTTTTTTTTTTGTCATTTACCATTTCTTTTTGGTCACTTTGTGCTCCATTTCTATTTGGTTCTCATTGTTTGTCTTATTTGTACTTTTGCATGTTTATGCAGTAATTCTGCTTTTGTATTGTCATTCTGCAATTATTTGTTGGGTCACAGCAATCTGTAATCCCTCTTTGTGTTTTTAGTCATAATATGTCTGAATGTGAACTGCTGGGCTGGTAACTTTTCTGCTTTCTCACTTCCAGTTTTTGCATGTTGGGACAGGCTGCGGATTCAAACATCAAGGACAAACAAATATTTAAACATCCAGACCTTTAAAAAAGGGTGTGTTGAATTCATTTGTGTCCATGAATCATGAAACTGTTGCAAGAATGTTAAATCTCCTGTGAAGAGACAGACTGTGGAAACCCCCCCAAAGAAAAGCAGAATTTCATGTCAGCTGCAAAGATAGACCGGTTCAGGTGGTTTAAGGATCGTGAGGTTTTGGGTGCAACTCTGCACTCGTTACCAGACTCGCAGGTACATGTGAAGTGATCACATACTGTTTGATTGAAAGCAGAGAGAAAGAGAAAGGCACGCCCACTTAACTGAAGCTCATGTGTTAGGTGTGACAGAGAGGGCGTGACTTTAAACTCATCTCCAAATCGAAGTCCGACCTGTTTTCAGAGGACTCTCTGCCATCCTGTGTGTGTCACCTAACGCGAAGTAAGTGCTCATTTCTGCAGGTGTTTTTGTCAGTTTGTGAAATTAGTGAATACAGATATTTAATAGTGACTTTTTGGCTATATGTAATGTTTCGTGTTTACTTCATCTTCAGTTCATATTCCAGTGTTTATTTCAGCAGGACAGCTAAAACATTTCATGACAGAGCTTTGCTGCACTTTGCACGGCTCACACCTGTTTTTCTTGTAGCCGTTACCAGCAGTCGTCACCATGGCTGAAAATGCAGAGGCCCACTCCACCACTCTTACCACCAATCGCAACTGCACCATGGAAATCACCAACATCACCACCGCCTACTGCCTCGTCAACCCAAAGTAACACAGCCCAAACTATTTCTCTTTTACTCCAGCATAAAGTTTTTGATTTCTTTGCTTATGTAAGAGAGCATTTATTGTTTGCAGTTAAACAAAAAAAAAGACATTTATCTTTTAAAATTTCAATGCCCGTGTGATGCAAAATTATCAAACGTCAGACAAAAAGACCTGTCTATCACTCTTTAACACAAGTTATTTCTGCCATCCATCATTTGTTACTTTGTATCCTTGTGGTTTCTTGTGTCTGCATTTTAATTGTAACCAATATTTTTTACTGATGTGTAAAAAATGGCCAGAATGATATTTGCATGTCCTTTGATATTTAAACATTAGTCCTGTTGAGTCTGCAGTTGATGAGCTTGCACCACCTCCAGCAGTGCCAGAGTTAAATGTCTGATGGCATCAACAGTCAGGAGGATATTGCACAGTTGACTGTTTTTACATCGAGGTGCATTAATAAACCTTTGATCGTTTCCTCTGCCCTCCTTCCTTTCAGGGTTCACATGGAAAGTGGCTTCGCCCACAGCCCTCCGCAGCCCACCGTGCGCACCACTAAGACAGAGGTGTGCTCTTTCACCAAGGATGACAACACAGCATCAGGTGCTGCGGGTGTGCTGACCTATGACCTGTTTGACATGCGCAGCCGCCGCTGCGATGGCATTGTGGCCATCATGTTCTCCGTGCCGTTCGACTACAACTTCTACAAGAACTGGCTCGGCGTGGGCGTCCTTGATAAATCGAAAGCTGTCGACAGCAAGTTGTTCAACTACATGTACAACGACAAGAACTGCAGCGACTTTGTCCGCTACGAGGCCAAAGGCTCAGGGCTGGTGTTCAGAGGCAAGACGGTGGATGTGAGGGCATGTATGTCCGATGAGGGCAAAGCTATTGTTAAACTGGAGCTGTATGACAGGATGGGCTAAAGAGTCTGGTTGTATTAGGTGTGAGAATAAAATGTTCGCAAACAAGTGTGTCGAGTGTATTTGCTGATATTCCTGAAAACTAAAGTGCAAGTTGTCATCCTTATGGTTTAGAGGTGCTTCAAACAAATAAAAAACAATTCAACTGACTTGTTGTCCTCTGTGTTTCTTTGTTCAATCTAAAAATAAATTGTTGGACATGACTTCAAATGTTTGCATGCAAAAGTGAATAAAAATGTAGCTAATCATTCTCAACCCTTAACCCAGCCTGTGACTTGTCCCACTATTTTCCAGTTATTTACTGTGGAATTTCTTCTAAAGTTAGGGTTTAAGTTCACTGCTGACAACACTTCCTGCTTACTAATGATACGATGGAACAAAAGAGTATAAAACTGCAAAAAATACTATAAGTATTTTAAAATAATGAGTGTTTTAAAAGAGAGGAAAAGGGAGTTGTGATCATCATTAGTTCTTCCTCAAATTGTAGTCTTTACTTTTATCTTACTATCTAACTTATTATCTCATCCTTAAGATGTCGTTTTCACTGTTGTGAGCCATCGTTATGAAGCTAATATAAAGGTTTTCAAATTATATAGTATTGAATAAGTGTCCTAACCTCCCCAAAAGTATTACGGATGCATGCTTTATTCTAGAGCATCCTAATCTCTAATCTAAACACTATTTCCCTGTAAAATCATCAGGTGTTCATCTCTGACATGCTGCTCCTGTAATCTGCTCTGCACAGTCACACAAATACAGACCAATAACATTACCCTGCTGTGGTATTTTGTTTGGTCATTGCATGTAATTTTATTGAGTTATTTAATATATCTTTTTAATAAGTTATGTTTAATGTTTAGTGCCTATGGCCACCGTGTATCACATCTTTTCTTATCTTGACAAGGATGAATAACTCTTCCTGTTCTTCCAATGGGATTACACAGTAATATTAGGAGTGCAGGGTCTATTATAAAGTATTATAACCTCTTCTTATCGGAATTTTTTAAGTTTAAAGTTAATTTTCTTGTTGGTTTGGTTTGGGGAATAGGTTATTCATCAACCTTTCAACAGACATGTTTCAAACTGTCAAAGCCCTCTGCAGAGACGAAGCATGTTTGTTTCCTCATGCAGACAATGGAAAAACAAAATCACAGACCCAGAAAGAAAAGGTGTAGTGCAGAAAAATCCCACAAACCTCAACAAACCAGTTCGTAGTTTCACAAATTGACAGCAGTGTGAGAACAAAAAGACTACAGTTATCCTGTGCTGTTATTGTTAGCTACACCCTTTGCTCTACACCTCTGCAGACATGCGATGGGAAGTAACATGGGAGGTGGATGCATGCTTATGGGTGGAGACACCTTTGGGTGCAACGCATTCCCCAACGAGACTCATGTAAGAGCTGAACTCAGTGTCTCAAATCTGTCCAAGCACGAGTCAGCTACGTACCAGTGATCCCGACAGGTAAGACGCTTCATTCCTGCTCAGTTATTTGAGGGTTTCAGATGGATTTGCATTTTTATTTCAATTGGTTAAACTCATTCACAGATCTGCAGTTTACACTTCTGTTCTGTCTGTCACAGCCTTTACAAGCCACACCATGAGTGAATCTGCAGAAGCTTTGGCTGCCGCTATCGAAAGCCGAAGGAACGTCACCATAGAGATCACTAACCTCACCAACAACTACTGCCTGATTGACCCTAAGTATGTCCAAAATAAATACACTTTTGCTCACTTTGTCTGTACAGATTAAAGTTAGAATATGCTTTACGTGCAGCTTGACAAATACCCAGTTAGGAAAATTCTTTTTCAAATTTTGCCTCCTGCTTTCATTTTTTCCTCACTTTTGCTGCTGTTAAAAATTAAAGGCTTTTCCTGGAAAGTGGCAGCTGCCGCAGCCCCCCACAACCGACTGTACGTCCACAAAAGACTGAAGTGTGCAACTTCGGCAAGGGCAAAGCCAAAGCCACTGGGGCAGTGGGCGTGCTGACCTACGACCTGTTCAAGAAGGAGCTCAACAGAGCCGATGAGACACTCGCTATAATGTTCTCTGTGCCATATGACTATAACATGTACAAGAACTGGTTTGCCTTGGGAATCTACAAGAAGGGCAAAGAGTGCAATGAGAGCCTGTTCAAAGAGATGTATTACAACAAAGAGCAGGTGGGATTCGTGCGGGTGGAGGCCAAAGGCTCCGACCTCACCTTTGAGGGCGGGAGCCTGGACATCAAGGGTACCATGTCCCCCCTGGGCAGGGCCATCATGAAGGTGGAGATCTGGGACAAGCTCTTCACTCCCCACATGCAGCAATCTTACTGAGTTGTTGATTCATGTTTGTCAGATTAAACCTGCTTGAAACACCACCGTGTAGCCAATTGTACACCTGTGCTACTGTATTACCTGTAAATGCAATAAATTCTTACTAGTCTGATGTGATAAAACACAAGTGTCAGTGATCATTTGACATGAAATACACACAACGACAAACCAGTTGGGTTTGACTTGTGGAGCAAGTGACTGAGTCTGTTACTCATTACTTTGATTGGGGGCATGAAGTACAAACAAAACCAGCAGGTTTGGGAAGTAATTCATTACAGTTACTCAAGTACTGTGTTTGAATATAATTTTAAGAGTCAAGCTTTACATTTTTAATCATCTGTGGAATTTTACAACATTTTGATTCAGACAGTGGAAGCTGATTTAGGACACAAACACTGCAGCAATGAAAATCTTTTCTATATCGATTTATTATAGTTTCTGTCATTTGCAGGTGCACATATTAACACATACTATGTGCTGTTAGATAAATCGGATATACTTTCTGCACCCAAAAGGGAAAATTAGGACATTCCAATTTCTCAATAGTAAAAAATAAAAGAATAATATGTAGTAATATAGATGTTGCATGTAAGAGTTGGAGTCATTGCCACTTTTTCCCTTTGGGGCAAAGATATAGAAGTTATAGATCAGGTTATGAAAAGTTTTCTTTGATACTTCAAGTATATTTGGCTAACAAAACATCTGTGCTCTACTTTGGTAGGAATGTGCATTGTTGTTTAGTACCTGAGTAGTTCTTACACCACTGATCATTATTAGTTATTTAGTGAATCAGAATCAGAATTAGTTTGATACATATATACAACTTCAGCCGAAATGTGGAGCTACATGTATTGCACAAGGACACCACCTAGTGGTTTAAAGTGTTTTGTGCATACTTGAACTCAGCGGCAGCGCGTTGTGTATGAATCATTTCAGTAGTGGTCATTAATATTTGCACTTTGTGTCATTCTCCTCACAGAAATGTGTATATAAACAACATTTATGTATCATTTATGTATTTTCTGTGAGGTCTGATCCGGTGCACTGCTCATAAAACACACTAACAACAGTATTGAATCTGTCCTTCAAGTACATCTCGAGTGTTTCCAGGGACATATTTCTCACATCATATCCCCTGAATTGTTTCTTAACCGTCTTATCAACAGGCACAATCTCCTCGCTGCTGTTGGGGTCGTTGCGTCCGATGCCCGCGTACGTGGGAAAGGCGTTGGTTAGCTCTTTTGGAAGACTTTGGTTGTACTTTGGACAGCAGTAGGCAGACCACATATACTCAGGCACCGCCACGCGGTGATTCTTCAGCCAGTGCTCGTCATTGCGGTAGGGGATGATGCCCGTCACGACGTAGGCATCTCCGAGACAGTAGGTGGCTAAGGTGTGATTCACACTGTGCTCCAGAAGTTCCCAAGGCCCATCATTAGAGCCCTTCTTTTGGGGAACCACGTTGGTGAGGGTGAAGGTGGAAGAGCGGGTGTCGTGGCTCATGTGGTGGAGGCTGGGGTTCAAGTGGCCACGGGAGTAGGTGGAGTTGATGTAGTCCAGCTGCACTGCCTGGCTCTCCACGATGTTCTGATCCAGAGGGCCTGAGGGGAACTGTTCCATGTTGCCATCTCCCCCTGGGTAGGCTAACTGTTTATCAGCAAAGGAAGAAACGGGGTTTTATTACAGACTTTACACTTCACTGATTTCACAAATGACTTTAAGCTGTTCGGCTAAAATGTTGTCGACACTCCTAAAGCTGCATTTGTACTATTATCAGCAATGCTTCAATGGAAGTACCAGGACTATGCTTTAAACTTAACCTCCCGGTCATTACCAGTCCACCTACGGTTGAGAGGGATTTGTTCTAGCCTCATGCTAAATAAGAAAATATTCACAAAATAAAAGATGCTAAGTTATGAAGTTTATTTTGGCATTGCCACTTGATACTGCCTTTAGTCCAAGACTATAAACATGTTTTCAGTGTGGCCTTCACTTATATGTC
>NW_005187418.1:813077-814634 GCF_000239375.1 Pundamilia nyererei
GCTAAGTTATGAAGTTTATTTTGGCATTGCCACTTGATACTGCCTTTAGTCCAAGACTATAAACATGTTTTCAGTGTGGCCTTCACTTATATGTCACTTTTTTTACTCTGGGACTAGACAGGACATCAAGCAAGTGTCCTGTTAAAAATCCTTAAACTGACCAATCAGCAGAAATGAGCAGAAAGCTAAAGCTCCACAAGTTGATTCTGTTCATCTGGATGTAGCGTTTTCAGTGAGAGAAATGTTTCTTCACTCATCCGGGTGACTTCTTCAGTCTCAGCTGACTGCAGGTTTCCCCAATCTTATAAACAGTACATTTGCATAATGACTGAAACCAGCCCACTGAAGAAACAAAGGGCTGGGAGGTCCAGCCCATTGTTTCTCCCACTGAAAACGCTACATCCAGATGAACAGAATCAACTTTTGGAGATGCAGAATACTAAGGGTTTTTGCGCAACGTCAGCGTCCTAATTAGAGAAACTACAGAAGCATTGCTTTATATTATTATCATTGCTGTATTTACTAAAGTAAGATCGTTTATTTCTAGAAGCAGGTGTAAAAACGTATTTTACATATTTAGCTCCAATTGCTCCTTCTCATTGAGAAGTGCTCTTGCTAGTGCCCCCTGCTGTTTGTCCGGATAAACTGCAGCCCATTTCTGTACATTCAGAAGTGTGAAATGCAAAGCAGATCATCACACTGAAATCAAAAGTGGGGACATAAATTAGGCAAATAGAGTCTCAATTTCATTTCCGCCTTTGACTAATCAGAGGAGCAGGGGGGTTTCTGTTTAGGGTGGAGGAGTGGGGTATCTCCTGCTGCACATGTGGTGCTTACTATGTTTATCGTCCAAAGAACTTTCAGGCTTTTCGTCATTTTATTAGTTGGGATGAGAAATCTTAACACTTTTATTTATTCATATCACACGGCCTTTAACAGGATGTCGTGGAAAGTTTTCTTGATATAAACAGTCAAAGGGTTACAACCACCACCCCCACTTCCTCACAGTCTCACATATTGAGCCAGTGTTGGATATTTTTGACATTATAAAAGCGAGAGAGTGTCCTACAAGAAATATGCGGCACAAAAAAAGAAAAAAATGAAGTGTTATATCCCCTTTCAACCTGTTAACTCTACCGTTAAACAGATATGGCCCAAAAGTTTGGAAGTAGCACAAAATTTGTTAGTTTCAAACACTTTAACACTTCAGTTTTTATTCATTTATTTCTCTTTATTCACGTTTTTAGTACGGCCAGTCCTCAGAAAGCGATCAGTTTGCAGGACTGATAAAGGCAGGATCAATCAGGGTTTACCCTTGACACAGATCTCAGCCGTGCCACTGAAAAGTGTCCTGTTAAAAATCCTTAAACTGACCAATCTGCAGAAATGAGCAGAAAGCTAAAGCTCCACAAGTTGATTCTATTCATCTGGATGTAGCGTTTTCAGTGAGAGAAATGTTTCGTCACTCATCCAGGTGACTTCTTCAGTCTCAGCTGACTGCAGGTTTCCCCAATCTTATAAACCGTACATTTGCATAATGACTGAAACCAGCCCACT
>NW_005187418.1:815660-817559 GCF_000239375.1 Pundamilia nyererei
TTAGAACAAATTTTAAAGTCTCATTAGAGCCACCATCACACAGTAGAAACAACAGTTAACTTTACTTTGCAAAGAAATCAACAACTCCTCAAGACAGCAAGTGATCGATGTGTAATGATCAGCTCTTCATAGTGATAAACGTAAATATTTTATGGAGTGAGCCCAGTCTGCAGCAGGGACTGGAGGTGTTAAAGAGCAGCTGTATTTGACCCCGTGGGAATCAAAATGGCTCTTGTCATGGCTGACTGAGCACCTTGGGCACTATTCTGTGAAAGTCTGAAAAGAAACCTTAAAAAGTCGGGCCAGGTCTCATTTACATTTCACTTTCAGCAACAGACAAGAGTGGATGGACACAGATTACCTTGACCTTATTATTGCTGTGAGCTGCTCAGTTATAAGATCATCCAACCAAAGCATCAGCATCAGCATTCACTGTCAAATGAGGACAAAATGATCAACCTTTCCAATGAAGAGCTTCGTTAATTGCTAAAACATTTTCAACACAGCACTTCTAAAAATACTAGTTTTCTTTCAAAAACTTCAATAATTTGTATTTATTTATACACAATACCAGAATTATTTCAGAAAAACAAAAACTACCATGATCAATATAATCAGGCCTCAGGAGATTGAACCATGGCAAAAACCACTGCTGTTCAATGATGCGCTTTGACTTGGTAATGTTCAAAGCCAGTCTGAGCGTTACCTAAAAATGTTCTCACAGAATAAAAAACCCACCAAGGGTTTGGGCTATAACATTAAAAAGCTTTATGCCAAAAACAAAAGACATCAGTTTAGACTCAAGAAAAAGAATCGTTGACACCCACAAAGCAGAAAATAGATATATAAAATTATCTCAGTCTTTCCAAGTGTCAAGAACTGAAATAAGATGTATCAAAATCAAGAGCCACTTAGTACAGAACACACCTGGCAGAGGGAGGAAGTACAAGATTTCAAAGACTCTGGAAAGAAAATTAGTGAGAAATGTGTCTAAAGACCCCAGAACAACTTCAGAGACAATGGTGCATGGCTTAGCCCACTGTAGCCTCAAAGATGACAATGATTAGAACCCTGAACAGTAATAGACTGTCAGGTTGCAGACCAAGAAAAACTCAGCTTCTGTAGAAGAGACACCTTCAAGCCAGACTGAAGTATGTGGACAACCTGGAGAAGAGAGTTGAAACTGGAGACCTTTGCTGCTTATTCATGGAGAAAGAAGGCAGAGGTGTACAAGCCAAATAAAAAGGGTGAAACACGGTTGTGGAAGTATTGTGCTGTGGTGATGCTTCAGTAGTGGGATCTTGTAAAGGTGGCAGGAATCATGAAAAGGAAGGATGTGAAAGTTGAACTTTCTTGACTGGCCTACACAAAGCCCTGACCTGAGTCCTACTGAAAAACTGTGGGGTGACTAAAGTCCATGCCATAAGAACTTCAAATATGGAGGAGCTTGAGAGGTTGAAGAAAGAAGAATAGGCTGGGATTGCTCAGTATGTAAGACTTGCTGAAAACGACAACAAATGATTGTGGGCTGTTATCCAGTAAAAAAGTTACACAACTCCCTATTAGCAGCAGGGAGGCTAAGAATTGGGACCCTGGTATTCCTTGTGGAATAATTTAGTTTCTGTCTGCAAAGTTAAATAATATGAGCATCCAAAATAAAACTTGGATGTTTGGAAGAGCTGTGGCCGTTTGCCGCTCATTTGTGAGTTGTGACTTTGAGTCCAAATTATATATTTATATATTTATATTTAAGATCCACACGCCTCCCACCTTATGCAACACAATAATCAGGATTTGGGTTCTTTTCTTATGTAATCTGAAGTTGAGCTCCCCTCTTCCACACTAGTCTGAAAGTACTTTTCTCCACACGCTCGAGGATTGAAGGTAGGTTCATACGCC
>NW_005187418.1:817846-820098 GCF_000239375.1 Pundamilia nyererei
TTCTTATGTAATCTGAAGTTGAGCTCCCCTCTTCCACACTAGTCTGAAAGTACTTTTCTCCACACGCTCGAGGATTGAAGGTAGGTTCATACGCCCTATGCTTCACATTAATAGTTAATTGAGTCAAAATGCTTACTTAGCAACTGTCATGCAGACAGGAAACAGAATACAAGGGTGTGTGTCTTCTTGTTGTTCTTTTAGCTTATTAGAAAGTCCCTGCTACACGCATATGATGAGATTAGAGACTGCAGGCAGGACATACCCCCCACTGGACCGTGATTTGTTGCAACATTTCATGTTAACTGGTTTGGACAGTGTAGCTGTGTGTATGTGTCTTATTATGGCAAAATGTCATCCTTAACAGAGCTCCTGCAGCGGGAACTACACCAAAAGGTTTTGAGGGCTTTGCAAGTATTTTGCGTGTCTATGAATAGATTTTGTCAAAGAAAAGAGAGTCCAAGCTACACAATATGCAGTGATTGGATCTTGACAACTGCAAGGGTTGTCAAGATCCAATCAACCAATGAGTTCAAAGAGGTGTGATTGGACCTCTAATGTTGAAAGACATCCCTTTACAAAGAAACCCACTGATTCTTGGTTTTATTATCTGAGTAAGCGATGACCCAACTTGACCCTAACTGTGATCAACAGAAATGAAAGGGAAGGACATCCTGTCGCTATCTGGAAACCGATTAAAAGACATGTTTGACTTTTCAAACATGTTTTTGGTGCAGTCTTTTGGACGAGCTGTTGCTGGTATTACTGGAAACAAGTATTCTATGTTCTTTTAGATAACACACACTGATATCCTAAACTAACATTTTGCAGATCTCCCAGCTGAGTGAAAATGTACATAAAACAAGTGGACAGAAACACACTAACTATGGTTTTAAAGTAACTGAGTGCAGTAGTTACATGCATTGTTTTTATAATTTTTAAAGCATTCTATTTATTTTGGAAGCACAAAATCACAACAACAGTCACCTAAAGGCATTTTATATTGTAAGGTAGACCCAACAATAATACACCCAAAAGTTGAAAAGTAAAAACTGAAGAGTAGAAACATGAAAATAAAAAGTGAACTCATCCCTGACCTCGCCCCAGGAGTTCTTGCCCCAAGTGGAGGAGTTTAAGTATCTTGGGGTCTTGTTCATGAGTGATGGGAGAAGAGAGCTGGAGATTGGCTGCGGTGATGCGGACGCTGTACCGGTCTGTTGTAAGAGAGGTGAGTGTAAAAGCGAAGCTCTCGGTTTACCTGTCGATCTACGTCCCTACCCTCACCTATAGATACGAAGTGTGGGTAGTGACCGAAAGAACGAGATTTGGGATACAAGCGGCAGAAATGGGCTTCCTCCGAAGGGTGGCTGGCCTCTCCCTTAGAGATAGGGCGAGAAGTTCGGCCATCCGGGAGGGGCTCAGAGTAGAGCCGCTGCTGCTCCACATCGAAAGGAGCCAGTTGAGGTGGTTCGGGCATCTGACAAGGATGCCTCCTGGGCGTCTCCTGGGTGAGGTGTTCTGCAATGGGAGGAGGCCCAGGGGCAGACCCAGGACATCCTGGAGAGATTTTTATTTCTCAGCTGGCCTTGGAACGCCTTGGTGTTCAACCGGACAAGCTGGAGGAGGTGGCCGTGTAGAGGGAGGTTTGGGCTTCTCTGCTTGGCCTGTTGCTCCCATGACCCGGCCCTGGATAAGTGGAAGAAGATGGATGGGTGGAGACACACCTAATGATTGCCAGTAGTTAATTAATATATTCATACCTGAATTCATATTCAGTCATCATAATGTACCGTTGAATATTGAAGAAAAGTTTGGCTGCTGAGGAATAATTTCTCCCCACAGTGCCTTGAAAATTCATGTAAAGATGAGGGTTTATATGCCTCGGAGCTGTGCTTAGAGTCCTGTGTTGAGCTTGGTTTTTTTTTCTTTTTGTACAGAAAAGTTGGGCGTGACAGCCCCCTTTTGATAATGGTCTAATCCAGTGGGTCCTGTAGCATAGCCAGGAGTGAAGACAAGCTCATAAAATAACTTAGAAGGAATTCAAGTTCTAATTTAGGCATCATTGAAATAATCATTTTTTTTTTTTTTGTTTTCCTCAGACTTGATCCATGGGGAGCATTCAAGGAGTTTCTCTGTTTCTTCTGGGCGTGACATTGTCCTTAACTGTAAGTCCTGTCCAAGGTGGAAAGATTCTGGTGTTCCCCGTTGATGGCAGCCATTGGGTGAACATGAACCTGCTGATCCAGAGCCTCCAC
>NW_005187418.1:821660-832894 GCF_000239375.1 Pundamilia nyererei
GGGGGGGGAGTTGCTCCAGAAAGAGCATCCACTGTAACAGAAATGTGCCAAATCAAAGATGGGGAGCTTCCTGCTATGGTGAAAAAGAGAGCAGTCAAAATAGCTTCTATTTCTTCAGATTTAATATTTCAAAATGAATTATCTAATATGTACCAGTTTTTCTTTATTGTATTTCAGTCATATCTAAATAACAAATTACTTTTAAGAATTTCAGATAGGACAGCAGGTGACTGACAGGTGCAATAGATTGAAAATAAGTTCAGCAAGACATTCTCAGAAGACTTAGTCATTTAAACATGAAATTTCAATTCAAAACAAACATATTTCCACATTTTGTGTGAAAGGGGCAGGAATTTCTGCATGTGTAGTCTATGAAATTAAAACACATTAAGAAGTTTGTGTTATAAAACAGCAAATTATTTTGCTGTTTTATTTCATTTGTTTCATATGAAACTCTGGTGGTCTGAATCTGTGCTTTGAATACTGAAGTTGGTATAAGGGAAAAACCCTAAACGGTGGTGTTGACTGCTCAACACTTATGGGTTTTGATTTGAAATTAAAATGAACACTAGATATATCTTTTAGATATATTTTAATCAATGGGCAATAGTGGTTTACAGGAGTGGGTGAGTGGGAGGATTATAAGGTTCAAAAATGAATAAGAAAGTGTTTACATGTTTACATGTGCAACTTCTTCAGTTCCTCTGCTGTCTCCAAACGCGAGCCAGTCCTCACAGACTTTACAGCAGAAGGAAAGATGTTTACAGCTTGATACATGAAACCTTTTTTTGTTTTCTGGGGGTAAGGTCTACCTTTATAACAACTGCATCATGGGAGACGTTTTCTATAACTTGTATTTTTACATTTTTTTAAGACTCAAAGTTTGGAGAGTGGCTGGCTTTTGACACGTGTACCAACACATGTATCCACTACATGATTATTTCTGACTCCAAGAAACTAAAATGCAAGAGCAACACCGAATAGCAGTCAAAATTCAACGTGAATCTTTCAGCCCCTGCTGCTAGTATCAAGAAAGCTCATGTCTCCCATTTCATGCACACAAATAAATCACATTTATGCTCATATTTTATGGCATAGGTATCGTCTTTGGTTTGATCCATTAGCCATGGCTGTGTGTAAGTAATTATGAGAATTAAGTAGGTAAAGTCAGTAGCGGCTGCGCACCCTGCAGGTGCAGTCTAATCACTATGAATTTCCATTCGAGGGGTAATTATTTGACCTCTAGTAATTTTCCACACTTTTTTCGAGAGCTAAAAAGCTTCACATGTTCTCAGATATTAAAGGATATATATTTATGCTACTTTTATAGATTAAACAGGCATTCATTCTGATGAGTCTGATTCTGTCTTTACCTTGTATATCAGCAGCACTGTGGTGTTGGGATTAACACTGATTACTATACAAATGCAATCATATTAAAAACTGTATAAATGTTGCACCTCTTTTAAAATGTTAGTTTTTGTATTGTTCCACTAAGGTCACAGGAAGCTGTGAGGGCTGCTGTGTGCATTGCTCCAGTGTCAACCTATTGGTTCTCTCAAGGTTATTTCCTGAGAATGCCAAGAGCTTTTGCAAACTCCCAGAATTTGCAATTCCAGGTTTTTTCTTTTGTCATTGGAATGTTCTTACTTTCTAGGAACAGGGATGTCTCACTGGCTGAGCTCATACAGATCAAGACCACACTGGCTTTATTCTGTTTAAGAAGATATTGTGTTACTCCACAGTTTTTGTGTGTGTGCCACAGAGTATGTGCTCTGTAGGAAGACTACTTCCCTTTCCTCTCCCAACCCTAAACTGCGCACATGCATATGAAACCCACGGGTTACACACTCCTCCCACCTTATGCAACATAGTAATTAGGATTTGGGTTCTTTTCTCCTGCACTCTGAAGCTGAGCTCCTTTCTCTCAGAGAGGATCCAAAGTACTTTTGTCCACATTCTCAGGCATTTAAGGTAGGTTACAACACTTTCTATCCTTCACAGTAACAGTTAAACTATTATAAATGCTTACTCAGCACTTCCGAAATAAACTCAGAAGACTTAGTTGTTTTTTCTTCAGCAGCTGGCATTCAGAAAAGAAACTGAATACAAGGGCATGTTTCTTCCTCTTTGGTGTTTTTAGCTTGTTAGAAAATCCCTGCTAAATGTAGATGACGAGATTAGAGACTGCAGGCATTACTCAGGACATACATACACCCCCTGAACTTTGATTTGTTGCAACATTTCATGTTACACAGTGAGGTTAGCCTGTGTGTGATCTCGTTATGGCAAAGTGATCCTTGAGGGAGCTCCTATAGCAGAAACTACTCCAAAAAGCTCTGAGTTTGTTGCAAGTATTATGTGTGCCTGGACAGATTCAGTCAAAGTAACAAAGTCCAAACTAAACAATATGCAGGGATGCATCTTTCTAGGTATGATGTCATGATCCAATCCAGTCAGAGTTCAAAGAGGTGTGGGTGTTACTTAACCTCTGTTAAATGTAGCAATAAATAGAGCACAGGTTGGGCATTTAGCGGTTTTTAGTATGGTTTAATTTACAAATGATAGCTGCAGAAAACAACAGGAAATGTGGCTTAAAGAAGAATTAAAATGCTATATTACACAGAACTGTATATTTAGAGTTAATGCACACAGTGTGCATTTATGAGCAGAATGTGACAAACCATTATTTTAATAACCAGAGAAGATCTTGTGGGGGCATCTGCCTCCACAATGATGTCAGCTACATACCTCTAAGATTCTGCGACTTTATGTTACACGATTGTTGCAGACACAAAGTCACTGCACAGAAAGAGAAACAGTCATATATTAATCAACTGCTCGAGTTTTAAAGTGATTCAACACATACGCAGAGTAAAAAGCTCCACTGATCTCTCACATCTGGCAAAAATTCTTCTCTTGTTGTTGTTGGTCGCTCAGACAGTGATGTTATTAAACTGTTCCAAGTCATTTTAAATGCAGTGTTTTGAATACACGCAGCGTGAGCTCACCAGTGGCACACTATACTATAGGTGCTTTGTACATTGAATACAACCTTTGAAGTATAGTATGGTCATTTAATAACAAATAGACCACCATTATGATGACAGGGACCTCCAGGCGCAAAACCAGTAATCATCAGTTGTCCATGGATGTTGTTTTTGGACTAAATAATGTTATGATTTGGCCCTGTTTGGCCAAAGTCAAGCTTTTTGGAGCTGTCTGAAGTACATGCTACCGGAAAAAAAACACAAAAACAAAACAAATAAAACTTTAGACAGCTTTGGCAGACAGCTCACAACCTCAGAAAGTCGGCTGAAATGTTCAAGGTGAAATGAGATCTTTTCAAGTTGTGGAAAAGACATTTAGAAAAGAAGACACGTTTACATAGAAACCAATTGATTATTGATTGGGTTATCTCTGAAGAGACGTATTTCACTTTACAAATATCGTTTCCATTTAGTTTTTTAAATGAGTTGTTGCTGGATGTGACTGTGTCATTGCATTATTACACTATCAATGTTCTGTAAGGAGTGACACACTATATATCCTACATTAAGTGTTGTGGAAGATTTTCCACTGATACTGTGCAGATCTTCCAGATGACTCAAAATGTGCATAAAACACCAACTGTAGTGGAAAGTCACTGTGTGCACTAGTTAGATGCATTATACTCTTATAGCTTTGCCAACATTTTGGCCCAGGGCAAAAAAAGCCATGGACTGATTGACACACACCAAGAAAGTGGCATATTTAGACACAATGGCTCTTCTCTGTCTTGCTTATACAGAGCCTTCGGTCCTTTTTTGTGTTTCTTGAGTAATAGTTTATTGTGTTTGTCTTTGCCAAGACACAAGTACAGTATTGGGTCTCTAATAGACACTTGGAAACACCTCCCCCTGTATTTAACTGCTGGATTTCCTCACTGAGAGGCCACCAGCAGTTCAGGTCAACAACAGCACATCAAGCAGGGATGTCTGCTGAGTCGTCTTCTCTTCACTCTGCTGACCCACAACCATACCCCACACTACAGCAATAACCTCTTTATTAGATTTGCAGGTTTATTTATGGTTTATTTATATTTATTTTTGGCGTTCAGTCAAATTAACAAAGTCCAAACTAAACAATATGCAGTGATGCAACTTTATAGGGATATTGTCAAAGTTTGGCACACATACATACATTATTGTGCACATCCTGAAATTGTACATATATTTATTCTCATAATTCTCACATTCCTGCTCTTATAATTGCCTTGTTTCTTACATTTCTTTGTTTTGCACACCACTGTTGCTTGTGAAGCTTGCAGAAAAGAATCTCACTCACATGTGCTGTACCAGTGATGTGACGTGACAATAAAAGTGATTTGATTTGATTTGATGATACAACTATGGTGGGTTTCAACAGCAAAAATGATGAGACATACTACAGAAGTGAGGTATCTCAATTAGTATGTGGTGCAGTGAAAACAATCTAGACAAGTGACAGCCCTAGTACCCATCATGTGCACCTTCTACTGAGGCATGATTGAGAGCATCTTCACCAGCTGCATCTCTGTGTGGTTTGAAGACTCAACCACCTTGAGCCACAGAATATAGTAAATGGAGCAGGGAAGCTATCTGGGGCCTCAATCTTCTCCCTCCCTCTACAAAACTGTTAGTATTGCGGGTGATCCCACAAACCCCTCACACAGCTTTTTTAGTCTCGTGACCCCAGAGAAAAGTTCTGGGTGGTTCCACCAGGTTTCATCAGCCAGGCTGTCGTGATAGTGAACTTCCTCCCTCACCTCTTTACCCACTCAGAGTTATCTGCTCTCAAAAAGATGCTCCATGTCTTAGCCTTTACTTTACATGAAGGACTTTCATTCTGATGTTTCCTCACTTGCAATAATTGATGGAGGCTTTTAATAAATCATTGATACTTTATATTTTTACATAAAGAAATGCAATAGCGTATATACCTTTAAGAATTCTTGTAAGCCTCAAATGTATTTGTGCATAGAAAGCAATAATAGAATCTAGGCTTTAATGTATCTTGTGTAATTCATTTTAATATGCTGAGACCTAATATGTAATTTCGAATCTGTATCTGTATGCACACTGTGGATCAGGAGGATATGACATTTGATTTCTGTGTATGTCCTGAACATAGAGCAGAACTCACAATTAAGTTGACTTTGACTTGAAGTATTTAACCTTCATACATGGATGCATTCATTCATATCAGGTCATGACACAGTGCATGCCTATGTCTTACCATTATATGGTAATACATATCTTACCATTATATTCAAAACTTTTGCAACAGTATTAGATGCTGAGAGACAATTGTTCGTCCAAGACCTACAAAATCCATGTAAAGACATGGTATTGTCTGCCAGGACATTGTGATTAGAGTCCTGTGGGGTTTTTTTTTGTTTTGAACTAGTATTTGTTTTTCTTCTCTTTTTACTTTTTACCTTTATTTTTGCACACCTGCCAGGTTTAGGCAATTTTAACTACCTGCTTAGAAATAAGAAAGCTATCTAAGTAGCACCATTCAAAAAGACAACCCTTTCAACTCAATCAATAATTCTGTAATCTGGTGGGTCCTGCAACTTAAGTAAGTTTGCCAGTTGGAAGAAATTCAAGATGTCATTTATGCATCACTTGTACAATCATACTTGCAACATTGACTGTGAACTTAACAGTTAAATTATAATTGTTCTATGGTTTTCCTCAGACTTGATCCATGGGGAGCATTCCAGGAGTTTCTCTGTTTCTTCTGGGGGTGACATTGTCACTACTTCCAAGTCCTGTCCAGGGTGGAAAGATTCTGGTGTTCCCCGTTGATGGCAGCCATTGGGTGAACATGAACCTGCTGATCCAGAGCCTCCACGCCAAAGGCCATGAAGTCACTGTGGTCCGCACAGCCACTAGCTGGTATGTCAAAGAAGAGGCACCACATTACAGCTCCATCACTGTCACCTTACCAGAGGCTGTCTGCATAGAGGAGCAGGACTTCTATGTAACTTTCCTGGTCAAGATACTGGAAATCAAAAAACAAGGGGCATCTTTGATGGCCTTCATGAAGTTCTACTGGGAAGTGCTAGGTTCATTATCAAAAATCCACCAACAAGCTAGTCTGTTAGGTGTAGAAATATTTGAGAACAAGACTCTAATGTCGAAGATACGTGACTCTAATTTTGACCTGGTTCTTATGGACCCTGGACTTCCTGTTGGAGTTATAGTGGCCCACAAACTAAAGCTTCCAGTTGTTTTTAACGTCAGATGGATCACCAGTGGGGATGGCCATTTTGTGGTTGCTCCATCACCAACGTCATATGTCCCAACTTCTGGAAATGCCATATCTGACAAGATGACCTTTTTTGAAAGAGTCAAAAACACATTCCACTACTTCCTCAACACCTGCATTGACAAGTTTATAGTGTGTCCTCCCTATGATAGAATGGTAGAAAAGTACTTAGGCCCAGATGTGAACTTCTATCAGCTTCTTCAAGGAGTAGACCTGTGGCTCATGAGAGTGGACTTTGTCTTCGAATTCCCCAGGCCTACCATGCCGAACATTGTCTACATTGGAGGATTTCAGTGTAAGCCTGCTGAGGCCTTACCTTCAGAGTTGGAGGAGTTTGTTGAAAGTTCAGGAGAACACGGCTTCATCCTGATGTCTCTGGGGACGCTGGTGAATAGTCTGCCAATAGAAATAACTTCAGAAATCGCAGCTGCCTTTGCTCAGCTTCCTCAAAAGGTCGTATGGAGGCATGCTGGTGAATGCCCCAACAATGTGGGGAACAATACCCTTCTGGTGAAATGGATGCCCCAAAACGACTTGCTGGGTCACCCAAAGATAAAAGCCTTTGTGGCTCATGGTGGCGCCAATGGGATCTATGAGTCCATGTACCATGGTGTGCCAATTATTGGCATTCCCCTGCTGTTTGACCAGTTTGAAAACATTTTGCGAATGGAAGTTCGAGGAGCTGCTAAAATGGTGGATGTAACAAAAGTCACCCAGCAGAATTTCCTCAAAGTCCTACAAGAAGTTCTTAACAATCCCTCCTACAGAAACAACATGAAGCGTCTGTCTGCTCTCCACCGAGACAGACCAATGCATCCTCTGGATGCTGCAGTTTACTGGATTGAGTTTGTTATGAGGCACAAAGGAGCTGCACATTTACGCACCGAGTCTTATAAGATGCCCTGGTATGTGTATCATTCTGTGGATGTTATAAGCTTTTTGTTGGTCATCTTGTTTATGCTGACAGCCTGTGTAGTGGCAGTCATACGATTCAAGTGCCTTCGAATGTGCAGGAGGAGGAAACCAAAGCAAGAGTGACTCCTCGAATGAAGATGGATCCAATTAAAATGTTATATTGATATTCTAGTCAAAGGAGCTTGCAAAGAAAAGTGTCTGGACTTCTTTACGTTACCTTCTTTACGTTTTCAAGTAACTTAAAGAAGTCCAGACGCTTTTCTTTGCAAGCTCCTTTGACTACGATGACCTGGATGACTGAGAACCTTCACAGACATATTGATATTCTAGATTTTTCTTGTCTTTACCCAATCATATGAAAAGACCAAATCTTACTTGAGATTTCTCCTGGGTTAGTCGTTCTTTACTGCTGCTCAGCCTAAAAGGAACAAATAATGAACAAAGCCAGCCCGGACATTCTGTTGCAGTTATATCTCTTGGCTTTCCTGGGAACAGCTTGATGTCGGATGATGGAGGAGGTAGCTAGGAAGATGGACGTCTGGGCTTCTCTGCTTAGGCTTCTGCCCCCGCGACCTGGGCCCAGCTGTTATAAAATGGATGGATGGAAAGTAAAAAGTAAATATGGAACACAATAAAAAAAACATCCTTACACTAACTTATCCTCCAAAGATCCTGCATCCTAATATAGGGACAGAGCATTTTTCTTTTTGGCCTGTTCCATAAACTACAAAGGTTTTAGGACTGTCTATTTGATTCAAATCACTCTGGTGCTGTCACTGTCACTTAATGCTAATACAAAGTAAGTGATGCAATATTAAACTTCCAATGGTGAGCAATATCTGACTATGAAAAGAAATTTTTCATAGTCAGATTTTCTTCATATTTTGCTAGGGACATATCAAAAGCTTAGTGAAATGTGCAAACAATAATGAAAATACAGAATATACAGCCTGCCTTAGCAGCTCCAAACCAGGCCCATGACTTATGTCTGTGAAAGTTCTCAGTCATCCAGGCCCATGACTGTACCTCCACAATGTTTTACAGTTGGCTGTAGACACTGTTCTACCTTGTTCCACATCCTCTTCTTTACTTACTGCAGAACCAAAAGTTGCCACTGATTTTCCGTCTAATTTTTATGTAATTTGGGACACCTTAGCTTTCATTTCCTGTTTCCCGTCCTTGTAAATGGCTTCTTAACAGCCACCCTTCAACTTGGGACCATTTCTGATGATAGATTTTAGGTCTGATACTTCATTGTTTGTCTTCGCTTGTCCAGTTTCTTCAAATTTTTTAAGAACACACTGCACAACATGACAAGATACGTCAGGTTTTCAGCTAATAACTCTTTGGGTAACCCTTTGTCTGTGCGAAAATACTAAACTGGACTGAAAATGAGTGAAAAAGCCGCTGAAGAAAAACACAAAAGCCTGGAGGACTATCAGTCAACACCACTTTAAATTGCAAAAAAGCCTTGCTCCTTGGAATCAAAATATAAAGAAATGAAGGGTGGCTCAAGAGTTTTGGACAGTACTGTGGCAGCCAAACACGAGAGAAAATAATCTGTTAAATGTGAAGATTTGACTTTTATGGATCTGACTGACTTTTAATGTTCTGTTCAATAAGAGTCAAAACGACCAGCTAAGCTCATCACTAAAGGTTTTATAGTAGCCAATCTCTGTTTCCCCACAGAACTCACATTTAAGGCATTTCTGAATGGTCACACATCTGTGTTCAGCCTGTGTTTATAACCGCACAAACAGCAAATGCACCTCATGCTCATGTTTCAGTAATTTTACAATACAGTAGTGTCCAGCTGTTTTAGTAAGTCATTGGGTCTTGTCTAAAATAACTATCTGAAACAAAACACAAGCCTTGCTGCAAGCAGTTGCATAAAGGAACTATATTCTTTCTACTGTTTACATCCACTAACCAATAGAAGTGTGGAGCCAGCTAACATTACAGAGGAAGTACAAGCTTAACTACCCAGAACCATCCTTTGTTCTTGAATAATCACAAGGTTTGTGGATTATTTTTAGTAAATGGGTTATAATTCACTGCTGTTTTTCAAATGTATTTTCAGCCATGTTAGCCTCAGACTGAAGGTAGATGGATAAAAGGAGACGAATATGTACATTTGATTATCATATTTACATTTACATTCAATAAATAAATTCACATTTAATAAATGCTGGAAAGCTGAATGCTCGGTTACTGTTAATGTGGAATTTTGACATAGAATCAGTGAATGTGTAATTTGTAAGCCATGAGTGTGTTTTTAGCACTGTTACTGTGAACTGATGTGTAGTTCTGATGTTTAACAAGCTATGGAAAAACTGAATAATTTACGTTATTTTAATGTTCTTTCAATATTTATGTGATGCAAATGTATGTTGTTTAATAACACTTGAAGACAAAATACTTGATTAAAATTTAAAAAATGAAACTTTTTGTCAGAAGCTTTATTTGTTCTGGAAAGTCCAGCATGAGATAAGGATTCTTTTAAAGTGATAATCATGAAAGGCCACTCTAGCAGAATCTAAGAATAAAAAAATAGAGCTGGAAATGTGTTTCTTTATTATTTATCAATGTAAAAGTTACTTATGATCTGCTTTGCTGAACTCGCAGAGTCTGCAGGAGGCTGAACCTGCAGACAGGCCGTCCTAATATCAGAGACGAGCTGCAGCAGCCATACACAAACAGAAAAGTGCGATAAGCTCAGTTTGAGTCATGTGGACCACAGTGGGGGGCTTTGTTTTTCTGAGCTGAGGGTTCATTAGAAAGAAGAATGCACTACTTGTTTTTCGTCATCAGCCCACACACTCTCGCTCAGACGCACATTTTGCGTGTCTAGACTTGAAATATAGGCAGAACCCAAGAGAAAAAAATAATTTAAAGACTTCCTAACCCACAGAGACAGTGAGTGTGGTTTTCCTGTTATGTATCATAAAACAGTTTCTTTAGCATGACTTTACACGGTATACACGCACAGGCAGTTTCAGGGTAAAACAGGTACATTTGGACACTGCATGTATATGATGTGACTTTGGGGTTCCTTAATGCAACATTAGAGGGAATACTGCCCTTTACCTTCACCTAATTTATCTGTCTCTGATATAATAAAATAAATATTTTAATTATTAGATGTTTATTTAGAATTAATTAGAAACAAAAGATAAAAAGCCTGACTATGATGGCGTTCGTTATCATTTGTTATTGATGGAAATCTTACAGAGTCATAACTTCACCTATAAGAGCGATATTAACATACTGCAACGTATCGTTCACTCAAACATACTTTAAGTTTTAAATCCAATTTTTTTCCTAATGTGAATGAAATAAATTAAATTTTTTGTAAGAAGTAGTCAAAGAGAATTGGCTAAATAATATTTTTCTTAATGTATAAAAATAACAAACCAAAACAACATTAGTACATTTTAAAATATGGGTCACTGGAGTAGATAAATGAAACAGAACAGATACTCAAATTCATTTTCTGGGTAAAAAAGAATCAAAACTTTTACTGAATTTTAACCAGAAGGTGGCAGTGCACCCTTCTGCATAGCATATTTGTATGTCTATGGGGGATATATTCTGTGTAGGTCTTTAGTGCTAATGTTTTAGCCGTTGGCTGTAATGTTAGCTAGTTCATGGCTATAGGAGTCTGGGTCAGTTGTAACAATAATGCAGACGTTACAACTTACCACACTATTACTTTAACTTATATTAAACAAGTTTGTGAACGACATCAGCAGAGAGAGGTTCACTGGTCACCTTTGTATATGCAGTTAATGCCATTGGCAACACAATTCCTCCACTGTTTGTGTTCTCACACATACATTATGCTGACCACTGTGTCAGAGATGGACCAGTAGGAAGTACTGGTAGTGGAAATAAATCAGGATGGGTGCAAGAAACAGATTTCCTCATCTTTCTGAAGCACTTTGCAAACCACACCAAGGTAAGCCATGATAAAAAGTAATGGAATTGCGATGCTGGTGAACAACTACATTTTTTCAGCTTCATTG
>NW_005187418.1:832914-841835 GCF_000239375.1 Pundamilia nyererei
TACTCAAATTCATTTTCTGGGTAAAAAAGAATCAAAACTTTTACTGAATTTTAACCAGAAGGTGGCAGTGCACCCTTCTGCATAGCAATTTAACTCACACACACACACACACACACACACACACACACACACACACACACACACACACACACACACACAGGTGGGAGCTAAAGAAATAATTTATTTCAAAGATATTTAGATTTATGATACCCCTATTGTTTACTTTTGATAAGGGAGATATTAAAAATGTTCCTATTTCATAAATTATGTCTCTCAATCATTTTTAGCTCAACCCGATCAGCTCAGGCATCAAATCTCTCTCTCAAGGCTTCTGCAGAAACCTTAAATGTCTGTTAGCCAAAACAACACAGTATAGTGGCTCAGAAAAATGGAAAGTGTTAGCAAAACAAAGCTTAAAATGTTTTTAAAAAGAACAAAAAACCCATATCTATATTTCAAACAACTTTCCTTTTCACACCAATTTGCCAATTTTCCAGTGCTCTTTTACGTTTGGCTCTCCTCCCCATCAGTGAGGCTCGCCAGAACTTCGAAAAGCTGAGTGGACTGACTGGTGCCTCTTAGCTCACATAAATAAAAAAGTCCCACATGCAGGATGGGTGTCAGAATAATTTAACAAAAGATGAACTTCAGTGGCTACAGAAAGTCAAAGACTCATAGATAAATCTAAAGCACAGCAAGAGAAACAGGAGATTGAAGAGGCGATGTAAACAGCCAAGATAAACTGAAGACATGACTATACACTCATGTGCCACTTCATTAGGTACACCTTGCGAGGACTGAACCCTGTCTTTGCTTTTAAATCTTTGTAGCATTGATTCAACTACATGTTGGAAACATCCCTCAAAGATTTTGGACCATATTGTCATGATAGCAACCAGTGTTGGTCAAGTTACTTGAAAAAAAGTAATCAGTAACTAATTACTGATTACTTCCCCAAAAAAGTAATCCCGTTACTTTACTGATTACTTATTTTCAAAAGTAATTAATTACTTAGTTACTTAGTTACTCTTTAAAAACACGATTTACAACCTGAAGAGGTGATAAAGCGATAGATCTTTCAAAATAAATAAAGTCAAAGACTCAGCGGTCCTGTTGCTCTATTTTCACCTGTAAAGCAGGAGTGGGGAAGGCGGAGGTTTACCCTGGTGCAGGTGTGCCGCGGTCAGTGGAAGAATCCGCGAGTTTCTCTGTGAGTTTCCCATTACGTCGTAGCTACTCGGTGCTTGATCGGAAGTTTATTCGCTGTAAAAAGAAGTTTTCTTCCCACGCACAGCGGACACTAATGTTTTTGTCACTTTTTATGGAATCAAGCTCAAAGTAAGGTCAGTACTTCCACGCTTTAAACGCTGCACGCTCATACTCTCTCCCCACTCGATATATGATCCATTGTTGATCTGCACACAGCTGTTGCCACAAACATCGCACTTGCTTACGTCACTGTCATGAGACATTCTCGCAAAAAAATCACGGTTTTAGTAATGCAATAACGCAGCGTTCCTACGGGAAAGTAACGGTAATCTAATTACCATTTTTGCAATAGTAATCCCTTACTTTACTCGTTACTTGAAAAAAGTAATCGGATTACAGTAATGCGTTACTGCCCATCTCTGATAGCAACACACAGCTGCAGTTGTTGGTTGCACATCCATGATGGGAATTTTCTGTTCCATCACATCCAAAATGTGCTCTGTTGGATTGGTCAGTGTGGAGGCCAAAATCAAGATAATTTGAACATCACCGTGATGGATTCCACCATCAGAGGATGGTACACTCTGGCCATAAAGGAATGGACATGATCAGCTACAATACTTTAGTGTTAAATAAGGCTCAGATGTATGCCAAGAAGATATCCCCCACACCATTAAACAGTAGCTTTTGATCCATGCATTTATGTTGTTTATGCCAAATTCTGACCTATCATCCAAATGTTGGAGCACAATTCAAGAGTCACCAGAGCAAGCAACAATTATTCAGTCCTCTATTATCTGTTATTATTATTATTAGTGGTGCAACGGGTCAAAGAACTCACGGTTTGGATTGGATCACGGTTTTAAGTCATGGATCGGATCGATTTTTGGATCAGCAAAAAAAGAAAAAAGACAAGAAAAATGTAACTCGCCATTTATTTATTTACATATTTTTTGCCCATTAAAAAACATTCAACGTAAGACTCATATAAAAACTCATATAAAACAAATTAATGTGCAATATAGGGCAGTACAGAGCTTTGTATGTACCACTCTGCTGTGATATAATGCATGGCTCAACCATGTTCATCATATGTTTAAACCACTTGTTTTGCACAACGGAATACGTCCTCATGTCTGCAGCTATAGACCCCAATAGCTTTTGTAATAGCTTTAGCCCGGTCGGATTGGGCAGCAAAGGGCTGCTTAAATGCCGCAAACTCTGCTCCTCGACTTGGACCGCTTTTTTTTCTTTTTCAAATCTTTGGATCACCTGCGTGCCAAACTGTGGAGTGGGAGCGGTTCGGATCACGGATCAACTGTGATCCGTTGCACCACTAATCATCATCATCATCATTATTATTATTACTATTATTATTATTGTGAACCTGCGCTAATTGTACCTCCTGTGTCCTGTTTTTAGCTGCAGGAGTGGCACCCAGGTTTCATGTGTTTGATGTTTGATGTGTTAATAATCTCTGGCTCTCTTCCACAGCATGTCTTTGTCCTGTTGTCATCCACTCATGCCCAACTAATCCTGGCAGATGGCCGCCCCTTCCTGCCCTGATTCTGCTGGAGGTATCTTCCTGTTAAAAGGGAGTTTTTCCTTTCCACTGTTGCCAAAGGAAGTGCTCCTAGGGGGGTCATATCGTTGTTGGGGTTTTCTCTGTTTTCTTTGCATTATTGTAGGGTCTTTACCTCAACAATATAAACCCCCTTGAGACAATTGTTGTTGTAGTTTGGCACTATATAAATAAAACTGAACTGGTTCCAGAGATACTTATACAGATGAGTGGTTATTTAAGTTTACTTTAAACCTTACATTAGGCTCAAAGCAGTCTGGCCATTCTCCTCTGACCTCTGAGATCCACTTCCCCCAGAGAATTGCTGCTCACTGGATATTTTCTCTTTTTCAGACTAGTCCCTGTAAACTCCATAAAAATTAGTAGGTCAGCAGTTTTTGAAGTCACTTAAATCATCTTCCTTCCCCACCCCGATGATCAGTTTGAACATCAGCAGGTTGCCTTGAGCATGACTACATGCCTAAAAGCATTGAGTTGCTGCAATGTTATTGACTGATTAGATACTTGTGCTGACACATAGCTGAACCTAAGAAAGTAGCAGGAGAGCAAGTGAAAACTAGGAGGCAACAACAGAAAGTGACGCTCAAATGAAAATTAAACCTCAAAGCAAAACAGGAAATAACAAACAAAAAACAGAGGCAAGAAGAACAAGTGGTAGTGTACAGAAGAAACACAGTGTGGAACTGAGAGAGGAGCCTAAAACACAAGAAGCATAGTAAGAAAATCCAAATAGAAACCAAAGCTAAAAAAAAAAGAAGCTTAAAAACAGCAAGACAGTAAAGAAACCTCATTTAGTGATGTGTAATTAACACATTGCAAACCCATATCTATTGGACCACAGAAAGCTGATAATGGCCCCGGGGCCTTATGTTTGACACCCCTGACACTGAGCTGAACTTTCTTTTGTGGGGCACAATGGTATCACTGAACTTCCCCAGAAACTTTCATTAGGATTCTTTGGGGTGAACAGAAAGGGAGGGCCGACTTGATGTGTGGTTTTGGGTGCTGTAGGTGTGCAGAAGGAAACTGTGGTTTTCCTCTGAGATGACCTGGAAATTCATTAAAAGCTGTTAAAGAGAGGTTGTTCCTGTGTGTTTACGATTCCTATCATCATCTGCTGGAGCCAACAGATCATAGCTTTTGAGTATGAGGTTAAGGATTTTGAGTGGTTGATGGAGCTCATTAGTCCTTTTCAAGTCAGTGAATTTTCGCCTGACTGTTGATTTCTTAGTCAGATTAAGTTGCCATAAGGTCACATAACTATAAATCAGATTTTAACAATGTATTGCTTAATATTTTTCAGGACAAAAACAAAGAAAAAGTTTCAGTATTTGCTTTCTTCATGCTTGCAGGTCTCAGATAACTATGTGAACTTTGTGGTCAGAAGTATGTGGACAACTCCTGATTTTAGTGTGTGGTTTTGGGTGGTGCAGTAAATGGTTTCATTCTCAGTGTTAAAATGAATAAACATTTTAGTCAGGGTTAAAGGTTGTTCACACTACTGTGTACTCATAGGTTAGGGACTTGCAAAGCATGGCCTGCTTTATCATAGATCATAATAAAGTGAAGTGATTAAAACACATGTAGCTGCTATTAGCCTTTATTACCGTCTGTTAGCCTCTATTAGCTGCTGTTAGCTACTGTTAGCACATCTAACATTGTTGAACTTGGACACTTATCAAATAAGCTCTCATATGATGTGATGTTTTCAGAAGGAAAAAGTGTTTTTTAGAACAGTCAAGTCCAACATTAGCTGGCATAATGTTCCCTTATAACTAGCTGTTGTCTTCATTTAGATAGCTCATTGTTAGCTCTCCGGAGACGTGAGGGTGATATGTTTCATCTGCTATAAGTATGCATGACAATAAACATGTTTATGCATGCTTTCACGTGTTAGAGCCCTGAAATCAGCTCAGGAGATGATGATAATGCACAAAGGAGTTAGGAGGAGAAAGACATAGTAGACAAGAAATTGTGAAAACATCCATCCATCCATCCATCCATCCATCCATCCATCCATCCATCTTCATCCGCTTTATCCGGGGCTGGGTCGCGGGGGCAGCAGCCTAAGCAGAGAAGCCCAGACCTCCCTCTCCCCAGCCACCTCCTCCAGCTTATCCGGGGAACACCAAGACGTTCACAGGACAGCCGAGAGATATAATCTCTCCAGCATGTCCTGGGTCTGCCCCGGGGCCTCCTCCCAGTGGGACATGCCTGGAACACCAACCCCAGGAGGCGCCCAGGAGACATCCTTGTCAGATGCCCGAACCACCTCAGCTGGCTCCTTTCGATGTGGAGCAGCAGCGGCTCTACTCTTTAGGATGTTTCAATTAAAAGTAACTTATCAAGTGTGTAACATATGCGACCGGTCTCTTTTGTCAAGCAGACTGAGATCCCTCAGTTCAGCTCCAACATGAAACAAAGGCTTAAAATCCAGCTTGTGTGTGGGTGATGGAGCACAGAGCGACAATATGTAATATATGTAATTATTTTGGTTCCAGATTTTGTTTGATGTCGATTTATGTAAAAAAGGTTTTTGTCTTGCCGCCCCCCAAAATAGAATATTCCAGATATAACCAGAGGCAGGTGGAGTATAAAAGGAAGCCAGTTGCTGTCTGAGAAGTTGAGATTTTGAAGTCAATAAATGTCACAGTTTGGTTCTTGAATTTTATCTCCACTTCAGATCTCTTTGTTTAAACTTTGAAGCTGACTTTTACTTCCTCTTTTATTTTGGAATTCAGATCCTTGTGTGGTTTTCTGTATGTTCACTTCCCTCTTCTCTTATTTACCTGCTACTTATAGTGTCTGAGTTAATCTATTCCTTTTTATGTGTCCCTCTGTCTTTATAAAGTAGACCGTGTTTTCGTTTTTTTCCGGCTCTCAATGTTTCTGGATTGATCTAATATTCCTGTTTGAGATGGGGGGGAGGGGGGGGGGGTTCTGCCACACCTTTATGAACAATGAACATATCCTTTATGTTCTTCAAAGTTAGCAGTTTTAGCAGTGCCATATTGACTTGGTCCATCAGTATTTGAGTCCCCCCCCAGAAGTTGTTGCAAGACAAAGACATCAGTATTTCATAGTAGCAGAAGAATGTAATTGAATGTACAAAGTGTCCACTCATTAAGAAGGGCATCTAAACAGCTGCTTTAACCTTTTATAAGGTTCTAGAAACAGTAAATACAAAGTCATCAGGCTACAAATGTAAGGACAGGTGGTGCAACGGTTCCCTGGCAGACCACTGGTTAATTTTCGGCCGCTGAACTTTCTTTTGTTGGGCACAATGGTATCACTGAACTCACCATAAACTTTCGTTGGGATTTTCTTAGGTGAACAGAAAAGGGAGGGTTGGCTTGATGTGTGGTTTTGGGTGCTGTAGGTGTGCAGAAAGAAACTGTGGTTTTCCTCTGAGATGACCTGGATTAAATTTAAAAAATGTGCTAAAGAAAGGTTGTTCTTGTGTCTTTATGATTCCTAGGGCACGTAAACCACATCTTTAACCTTTTATAGGGTTCTATAAACAAGAAATACTAAATGCCCCAGCAACTCATCCTAGGTGTTATGAACCGAGTGGGTCTGGGTTTTTGTTTTCTTCTTCCCTTTTCCCTTCTCTCTCTCTTCTTCTCTGTCTCTCTCTGGGTCAGCCCTTCCTCACCCATTGATATATTGAATCATCAGGCTACAAGTAAGACTCTTAAGCCTCTTTTCCATTAGTACCTACTTGGACTCATCACGGTTCGCCATGGTTTTCAGGGTTTTCCATTAGGTCATAGTACCTGGTACCAGGTACGTTTTAGTACCTGCTTGTCCCGGGTGCCAAGCAGGTACTAAAACATACCTGCTTGGTACCTACTAAGTAGTAAAATGTGAAGTTGTCACACGGCATGCCACCGATTTGCTGGTCGAGCCAGTTGACGAGTCATGAAAGTGTCTCATTCACAAAAATTAAAACCACCATTTTTGAAACCCAACAATGGGGCAAATGGTTGCAAAACCCCACTGAGGTCCCCGAGACTGACGAAAAGCCACAGACCAAGCAGCAGGTATATTCTTGCCTCACTGTCCACCATTGTTGTAGCACTCATGTTGCATATTAATCACATCACACCCAGACCCGTTGCTATGATGGCAAACACGCACACTGGGTTTTAATGGAAAACCAGTCGATCTGAGTTGAGTCGTGTTGATCCACGGCAAGTCGATCCGAGTAGGTTCAAAAGGAAAAGGGGCTTTAGGTCGCCCCAGTTAGCAACCTGTCTGAAGACTTCACAATCAAAGATCACACATAGATTTACCTGCAGTTTGGGAACAACTCCACTCCACATCACCACCTGAACTTCCTAAACATCTGTGATCCACACTCAGCCTGCCTGCTCCCAGTTTCTTAAAAACACTTTGACACAATAAAGATCAATACAGTTCAACTTAAAACACGTTGTTGAGTCTGGTTTGTGGGTCCTTCCAGTTCCTGAGGAGGCCTCGATGAATCACCACCTTGTGATGGTGCAGGGGGGTGACATATGTTGACCAGCGCAATTTGGTGGAACGATATGGTCAGGTGCTTTGAGGAGTGGTTAGTGGCGGAAGTTGGAAGCCTTAGTGGTTTTAAAAAGTGTCTGTCTCTTTTTGGTCTGTGATAAATGACAAAACTTCTTGCAAAACTACACAAGTATCACGTAAATACTTTTTTGTTTGTTATTATTATTCTTAGGGTGACATTTTGGGGGAAAAATCTGTCTTTCTTCCAGTTACACTGAAAAAAACACAGACTCATATGTTATATATAGACACAAAAAAGATGTTATTTTAGGTAGTATAGTTTATTTGCATATACATTTTCCCTCTATATAGATTACACAGTCAAACTATGCAATTAAATATGTTGCATATTTGTCAGTTAGACAAAAATGAAACAAAATAGCAAACTCAGTGCTGTATCATGGTTTTTTAAACATCATGTTCATAACATCTCAGCCAAATTGTCTTTCAAGCGCTTATGCATAGCTGCTGATGTCTACCACGCAAAGTGAAAGTGTTACAATACTCGTAAAAACACAAGATGATTTAACAAAGCACATTTTAACCACATTTAAACGTATGACTTAAATCTTGTTAAAAAAAATACACACATCAGCCTCTGGAGTAAATTCTTGTGTACAACAAGTGCACGTCTAACTCCGAGCAACCAGATAAACCATGATGGGGATGAAGCTCACAGAAAGGAGAGTGAGGCCAATCACCACCTTCTGAGGGGCATCTTCAGTCATCGGATCATTCTCATTGGTGCAGTTCTGGAAAAATTTCAAATGGATGTCGATAAAGAAGTCTTGAATATCAGGGTTTGGGAAGAAACAGCTGGTAATATTAGCCAGAAATTCCACGCAGTGTGTTAGGTCACTGTAAGCTCTGCAATAGATGGAGAAAAGTTAATGATGGGGGTGAAACAACTCCTCTGATAATGAAGAATATTTGCTCAAATGTGTTAATGTACTTGTATTTGTTTTTTCATCAGTTAAAGTATGAAACTTGCAATGTTTGAAAGTGTCTTATTGATCCTGCAGTCACAATTTGACTTGAATGCAGCAAAAGTACGTAAAAAAGTAGAAACCTCAACAGAGTCAGATATAAAAACAAAAACAAAACAGCACATAAAATAAGGGTGTAGCCACTCCTACATGTGTGTATTTACGTCCTTAGTTTCCTTCTGTCCCTTGTTGCGATCTCCCTCTATGCTGTGTTTGTCTAGTTCTGGTGGTTCCCTAAAGTTTTAAATTTTTCTGTTGATTTAGTTCCTTTAAAGCTGACGATTTTCTTTCATCATCCAAAAACCTCCCATAACATTTAATCTCTTAGTTTTTATCACAAACATACACCAATAACTTTTAATTTGATACGCTTTTGTGTGGGGGTGGCGGCATATTTCATAAGAAATTATAAAAACATAGATTTTAAGATTATGAGATGAAACTGTTGAGCTGGACCCCCAGGCACTGAAACTGAGCAGCAAATCAACCTTGAGAAAAACTGTTGAGGTTAAACTGCTTCCTGTTTGAAATTAAACAGAGGAGAGAGTGGGCTGAAGGAAGAGACCACTGCTCATATTAACCCTTCGGCAGGAGAGGCACTCGTT
>NW_005187418.1:843551-881690 GCF_000239375.1 Pundamilia nyererei
TTTTTAAATTTACCCACTTTGGAGAGCATTTTAAATCTCAGTTTTCCTTGACCAAAAACGCCATCGCAGTGTGGACGGAAGGTCAAAACGGAGAGAAAAAGATGCTTTTTCAAACAAAAACTATTTAGTGTGGATATGGCCTTAAACAGAAAGAGCATAGAAAAAGGTGCTTGGGTAAAAGAGGCAAGTTTTGTGCTCAGAGTAGCAAAGCACTTTAAAACAACCCGTCCATTACCATTTACTTTTAAAGCTCTGTATGTGAGTATGGACATTTTTTAAATTAAAATTGACTGGGTATTGATGTGTTTTCTTATTCCCATAATTACATTCCATAAATATTAAAGGGGGCCCTATAGAGCCCATCTGTGGCAGCATCCCACTGCAGTTCCTCGAGTGGCCACATGGGGCTGGCACCAAAAGTGAGTCAATCCCCAGAAACTCACATTCAAATATGTGAAATTTCCATCCAGTTTATGTTTTTGGTGCCTTTTGAAGAATTTTTAATCGAATTGACTCTTTAAAATTGAATATTTGGACGTATGTGAGGCTGTTCAAAACATTTATAACTTTTGTGAGTGAAATTCTAGTATTTTATTAGCCTGTTATTCAACACTCTATAGACCAGAATTATGGAATATTTTACAGTTTCAGGAGCAAAACTTCACCAGTTTCATGTCTATGACATAGACTTTAGTGAAACAGCACTACTACCCTGAATCTTTGTGCTTTTTGAAGATTTTCTGAAGAATAAAGATTAAAAGGTCACGTCATGTTTCTTTAATACTGAAAATTAATGCAAAGAAGTCCAGAAAAGTCTCAGCAATAATTCTAATCATGCTGTTTTGTCCTTCAGAATATTGAGTTTTTAAATGCATAACGAGTATTATTCAGTGTGTTAAACATGGAGGTTTGTGGATATATTTATTCAGTTACCTGATGAAACGTTCCTGGACACACCAGTTATCTCTGCCGATATTCCACATGTCCTGGTGAAAATTTTCACCACAGTAGGTGGAACTCAAGAATTGCAGTGACTTCCAATCACAGTTTTCCCCAGTAATTTTATTTTCCTCATCCTGGAAACTCTCTGCAAAGTAATCAAAGATTTTTCTGACACATATGAACTAAAAGGAGGACACACGTATAAAACAGAAGCTGACTCTCCGACAAATTTTTCATGTTTAATCTGCACTATATGCAAAGCAGGTAAATAAGACGCGCTGATAATCATTAACTTACCTTCATCTTCTGTGATAACAGAACCTTGGTTACTTTGCAGTTTGTCCTCGACCCATTTCTTCTCTTCGTAAAATGTGGATGTCACATTCTTTGGTTTCAGTGTACCTGCAGGCAAAACATTTTGTTTCACTCTAGGTATTATTGCACTTTGAATTCATAATGGTTGTTTATCCAAAGTGGAAAACGTTTTGCATTTAAATTTGATTTATGCATCAATAAGTCCTGTTTAGAAACAGATATGTAATTGCTGGACTTACAACAATACAAAATTCCTTTAAATCTGCATTCTTCCTTATGTTCAGAAGGGGGTAATTCCCTCTGCTGCAAAACAACTAGATGTTTCCAAGTCTATGAAAAAATAGTTCCCAACTGCCGTGATCTGTGTCTCAAACAGACAATTTCCTGGCTTCCTGGCTGACTTAATCACTTGTTTTTCTGTCCATTATGAAGACAGTTGCATGTCATTTATCAAAATCACCGTATCAAAGCAGTCCTGTCAGTAACTGAAGAAGTCACTTGGATGAGTGGCGAAATGTTTCTCCCACTGAAAACGCTGGAACAAAACGCTCTGCAATTATTTAGACAATCCAAGGTACAGTGCACCAAACCTCTATCGCCCCCTCCTGCATCGTGGGCCCATGCCTCTCTGTTAGGCTGGGTTGGCTTTGTCTCATGGTCTAAGGCCACCAAGTGTTTGGTTTGAGCCCATAAACCTGGCCCAGGGCTGGAGCTTTGTAACCCTGTTCTGAGCAGGATGAACTGGTTTTTTGAATTGCTCTTTGGCTAGCTAGTATAACACACTTTTTGTGATCACTCAAGCATCCAAACCTGTCCAACACAGGATCCAGTCATTACATGTGCTGTGTTGGACAGGTTTCTTTTAATCCTAGTGGCATTTAAATGATTATGAATATATTCTGCAGTTTTGCAATTAGATGTGTTAATCACAGCTCATGTCTTATACAGTATGTTGGTCTGTTACACAGAAAGAAATCAGTAAATATCTGTATTAAATATCCTGGATGTGACATGTGACATCTTGGACAAGAGCATTAAATGCATAAATGTATGGATGAAAACATTTGTGTGCATTTAGTTTGTATAGATGCCATCTTTTCAAATACACTACTGGAGATCAGTCACTTTCTGCAGTCAGGTGCGCTCTGTCCTCAAAACACATCATCAGTGTTTACAAACATCAAAAAGGGTGTAAAAATATTGATAAGGTAATGAATTTGCCAGACAGCACGTTTTCTTACTTGCTTAATTATGTTGCTGCATTTTATGAGCAATCTGTTTATAAAACCCCTCAAAGGTTACAGTCTACTGTCATCAGATTTATGTTACAATTTATAGGCAACAGTTGCATTTTTCTAATGGAAAAACAAGAGTAAACCATTCACCAGACCAAAATGGAGCCTTTGATGGTCTATTTCTGGCCTCCACATCTGTGTTTGACACTGTTGTACAAAGTATTTGAAGTAAGAAATGAACTTACTGTTGAATGTTTGGTTCCTCCCAACTTCATCGAGCTGTCCCACTGTACTGTTGGCTGATTGTGATGTCACAGTACCTGCAAACAACAAATTCAAAGATGTTCCTTACGATCAGCTATGCCAGTCGGGCCACTTTTAAAAGGAATGCTCTCACTCTGACTTTCATTTGCCTCTGCTGTTTCCTTCATTACGCCCCCACACACGGGGAAAACAATTCACGGAAATGTTAAAGCAAATCCAAAAAGCAGGAAATGTCCACAAAATCTAAAGAAAAACTCTCAAGTGAAGGCAAACACATACCGAGGACAAAAGCAGGCAAGAGCAGGTAGAGGATCATTGTGGACAGCAGTCGAGGCAGGTCTGTGACCCAACGTGTCTTTAGAGGCTATAATTTCCCTCCTGGAGCTCAGAGGAAGAAGGAAACCCAGCCCTCCTTATCTCAGCTTGCTGCAGATGCGTCTGAGTGTATTTGTGCCACGGTGTCATTGAGAGATCCTTGATAAACATGCCTAGTGTTGGAAAACGAGCAGATGAAGATGCTGATCTGACAATGACTTAACATGATCAGATCAAAGACGAACCTACCAAAGTTAGAGAAAGAGGTTACCGAAGAAAAGAAATCACAAGTTAGTTCAATTGTTACACAGTCAGAAAAAGCTTTAACTGCAACCATTTCAGCCTTGCGAGTGTCCGAGTAAAACCCCCGCATATATTTTAGTAGCTAATTTTAGACACTGAATGTTGAGAAATGAGTAAAAAGGGAAGCGCAGATTAGCTTATAAAGTGAAATTCACTGATCAACATGTTTAGTTCAGTGGTTTTCAAATTGTGGGTGGAAGCCACAGCAGCTGCAATGTGATAGACAGGGCAAACCTGTGGTGGCTGCTGCTAAAATAATATTAACTTGGGTGATAATTTTGTATTAATAATGGGTCAAAAATTTGGAAAGTAATCTTTGTTTAGCTTCTAAAGTGCGGCGCACCAGAAAAAATGTTGAGGACTCTGCACTCATTCTGCTCGAGCCAGTCAACATAACCCAGCATGAAAAATGTGTATGTTGTAAAAGGTTTTAATTGGTAGACTTTTCAGAAGATTCACTTCACAGTTACAGCTGCTCTGCATCACAGAGGCTTTCTAATTAATGCACCATCAAATGCAGCAACCTGCTTATTTAACTGTTAAACAAGCAGGTTGTTGCATTTGAGTCAGAGTTGGATTTTCGATGATGTGTTCAGTAAACATCAATGAGCGTGAACTAAGGAGTTGGGGAAGAAAAGTGACTGAACTTCCTTAAGTTTCTTGAAATTGTTTTAACCCTCATTTTTTTTTAAGTGTCTTCAGTTTTAAGACCAAATGGCAGAGATTCCCAGGAATTTAAAGAAGTCCAGTTGCTTTCTTTCTAAACTCCTTAGATTACTATGACCTGGATGAATGAGAACCTATACAGACATATTACCATGCACTTTGGGAGGAACATTCTTGAACTGCTGTGATATGAAAGGGAATCAAGAAAACTAGCAGATTATGGAAACCACCTCCACTTTAACCTCAAACGCAGACAGAGCAGACTTATTCCCAAGAGTTTGCACCATGGATCCACGGTCAGGGGACATAAAGTGAAGTTGATTCTGCAGAGAGCACAAAACCAGCTTCAAAGTGAAAAGATAAGACACTTCTCAGAAGACCCTTATGAGGAAAACATCAAGGGAACAGTTTACACTGCCCGGGATAGGGTTACCAGGGCCCCACCCTGGAGCCAGGCCCGGGGAGGGTGCCTGAGGGCGAGTGTCTGGTGGCCGGGCCTTAGTCCATGGGGCCCGACCGGGCATAGCCCGAAAAGGGGACATGGGCCCATCCTCCCGCAGGCCCACCACCCACAGGAGGCGCCGTTGGGTGCATTGTGTGCTGGGCAGTGGCCAGGAGCGGAGGCCCTGGCGGACTGATCCCCGGCTACCAAGACTGGCAATTGGGACATGGAATGTCACCTCTCTGGTGGGGAAGGAGCCTGAGTTAGTGCGTGAGGTTGAGAGGTACCGGCTAGATATAGTCGGGCTCACCTCTACACATGGCTTGGGCTCTGGAACCAGCCTCCTGGAGAGGGGCTAGACTCTGTTTCAGTCTGGAGTTGAAACTGGAGTTGTTCGATCATAAGACTGTCCATAAGTGCATGTGGCACCAGGACGCCCTAGGCCACAGGTTGATGATCAATTTTGTTATCGTATCACCAGACCTGCGACCATATGTTCTGGACAGTCGGGTAAAGAGAGGGGCTAAGCTGTCAACTGATCACCACCTGGTGGTGTATTGGATCAGGTGGCGGAGGAGGACACTGGACAGACCCGGCGCGCCTAAACGTGTAGTGAGGGTGTGCTGGGAATGCCTTGCAGAGGCCCCAGTCCGCGAGATCTTCAACATACACCTCCGGCAGAACTTCAACAGTATTCCAAGGGAGACTGGGGACATTGAGACCGAATGGACCATGTTCAGCATGTTCTTTGGCGAAGCTGCTGCAATGAGCTACGGCCACAAGGTGGTTGGTGCCTGTCATGGTGGTAACCCCCGAACCAAATGGTGGACACCAGAGGTGAAGGGAGCCACCAGGCTGAAGAAGGAGTCCTATTGGGCTTGGTTAGCTTGTGGGACTTCGGAAGGAGCTGACAGGTACCGACAGGCCAAGCAGGATGCGGCTCAAGCAGTGGCCAAAGCAAAAACTCGGGTGTGGTAGGAGTTCGGAGAGGCCATGGAAAAAGACTTTTGGACTGCCTCGAAGAAATTCTGGCAAACCGTCAGGCGACTCAGGAGGGGAAAGCGGTGCTCTACCTGCACTGTGTATAGTGCTGGTGGAGCGCTGCTGACTTCGACTGAGAAAATTGTCGGGCGGTGGAAGGAATACTTTGAGGACCTCCTTAATCCCACTGAGGAGGAAGCAGAGTCTGGGGATGAGGGGGATGACCCGCCAATTTCCAGGGGTGATGTCACTGAGGCAGTTAAACAAGTCCTTGGTGACAGAGCCCCTGGTGTCCACCCCGTGTTCCTGAAGGCTCTGGATGTTGTAGGGCTGTCTTGGCTGACACGCCTCTGCAATGTTGCGTGGAGATCAGGGGCGGCACCCCTGGACTGGCAGACCGGGGTGGTGGTCCCCATTTTTAAGAAGGGGACCACCACCCCGGTTTTAGTCACGGTTTTAGTAACGCAGTAATGCAGCGTTCCTACAGGAAAGTAACGGTAATCTAATTACCGTTTTCCCGATAGTAATCCCTTACTTTACTCGTTACTTAAAAAAAGTAATCAGATTACAGTAACGCGTCCATCTCTGGTTATGACCAGAAAAGAACTGACTTATTTCTGATGTTTTTTAATGATAATGAATGCTTTATTTATGGGTGGACATGTGAGTGGAGAACAACAAGGAGCCAAGGATAGAGCCCTGGGGAACACCCCAGAAATAAACACAACTCATTTCAGTAATGACGTTTGAGCTGGAGTGTCATTAACAGTCAGTCCTGTACGTCTTTACCATACAACCCCAAGTTAGTAGTCATACTAAATAATTATGAATTTTTTTTTCTGTTGTCAGGTGGCAGACTGTATATTCATATTATTCTGGTTTTGCATTAAGTAATTGGATGCACTCTGTCCTATAGACATATGATAGGCCTGCTGCAGTCACAAAGTTTCTAATTGTGCTGGGACTGCCCATTAACTTCCACTGGACTCCCAGTGGAAGTTAATGGGCAGCCCAATTTCCTGATTCTTCATGATCCTTCATGTATGACTAGTAAAAAACACTCATAAGGGATTTCTTCTTTCAGGAATCAGGAAGAATGTGCAGCATGAATGTTAGACAGGAAACCCATAAACTGTGTGCCTGTCTGGACCTATTTACTAACACGACATGTTGTTGTTTTCTCAGTATTGTTGTAGAGTTTACCTTCACTTTACAATGCAAAATGTCTTGAGGCAACTGTTGTTGTGATTTGGTGCGATGTAAGTAAAACTGAGTTGAATTGACCTGAATTGCTCATATTGTCATGATAACTTAACCAGATGTTGGGAAAAATAGGCAGCCTGAAAGTAAGTTTACATTTCACACAGACAAGCTTTTACCCACTACAGATACACACAGAGGTATGAAAACAACAACTTCCTGTGTTTTGTGGTATTAAATGTGCAGGATGTCAGTTTTTTTCAGCTGGCTTGTCGGAGACAGGAAACTAAACTGGCATTCGGGGGTTTGCTGCTTGTTGACAGACATTAAGGGACAGTCGAAGGGTTTTAAATGGACATCTGCATCCTGGTTACAATCAGGTTTCTAAAGCAGTGCTTTTGTACTTCAGAAACCTAGTTTTGAGGTACACAGTATGACAGCAAGAGGAAAAGTGAGGGTGCTATTCAGGTGTATAATGCTGCAAAGACAGAGTTCCAGCCAGGTGACAACGACTGAGGAAGCATGAACAAGAGTGAAGGTTAAAGGTTACAGGAAGCCAGGATCTTAATGCAAACAAGTGCAAGTTAAATGAACAAAGTCAGATTGATTTCAAATTAACAGTTACAGGAAAGAGAGCTTGATCGATCTAATTTATACATCACAGGGGCCTGCTAAATTACCACACTGTAACTGGATGCTAATATTTATTACGCGTGGTTTTGTATGCATACTAAAATAATTTTAAAGAGCATTTGATCCTTCCCAAAGAGGAATAAACAGAAATAAAAATTTTCTTAAATGTGAGTTTATCATGCAGATCATTTGTGCTTATAATAACCTGTTAAAGGCCCCTAATAAGCCAAGAAAAACTCTGATCGGTTATACAAAGATATGGAGAACTAACATGTTAACACGTTAAACCTTGTAACAGAGTTAATCATGTTCATCTAGACGTACTGTCTTCACTGACACCACACAGGCTGTCCCTCTACTAGATGAAAATCTGGTATGTGGTGAAGCTGTTTTCCCCCCTTTCTTAAAGAAACCACTTAAATGCAAGTGAGACGTTCAGGTGTTTCGAAGCTATTTTTCCCCACACGTCACTTTTCACATGCGTGAAATCTTTCAAAGTCAGTCTTTGGTGGTTGATTTATCAACCTGAGTAAAACAACAACAACAAAAACTCTGCTTTACATTATTTGACTGAAAGATAAACTGACACAAATAAAGGATGTCTGAGTAAACAAACAAAAAAAACATGTTGATTATTTATTTTCAACTCATGAAAAACACAATTGTGCATTTGAGCTTTATTGATTAAGGAAATGATTGAACTAAGTATGAAATATGATGAGTGGTCACTTTTTTTAATACATAGTTTTTATGTAATTCAAGTTCCTTTAACGCTAACACTACATTATAAATGCATATCTATAGTTAATGTACATCACCCACTAATAACGGCCTGTTGTTATTGCATATTGAATTTTATTATTTTCATTTGTTAGTAATAGTAGTTCTACACTACATGAAGGGTTATGCGTGAAAGCCACTAATCAAAGAAATGTATCTGCTTAAAACAATTATATGGGGAACATGAAGGATTTTTGGGCTTAAAATAGATCTTGGGGGCGGAGGTGTGACGTTGTGCATAAGTACCATAGTTAAGACACATTGTCAAGGCAGAGAGTGTGTTTCCTGTTATTTCTAAGAATTCAATACACAGTTGTGTATTTTTGGATGATTTCCCTTTAGTTGAAAGTCACAACCTCTTGTGGAGCAGCCACAATTTCTGTATGAATGAAAAAAAAAACCCTGTAATGGTGAATGCTCATATTAAACATACAAACCTGTCAGACTGCTCCAAACACTTTATTACACTTTGATTCTTGGCTCTGTATGACATCATTAAAAAGGGTTATCCCAGGCACACTACTCTGTCTGTGAGCCAAGACACCCCATCAATCTGGTGTTCAGATCTTCTACTTGTGACGTGTAGCAAATCAAAGATGATCTTAAAGGGGGAGGAGCTAAAAAAGGTTGTTTCAGACAGAGGATGAACTCTTCTAAATTGTGAATCCTGCAAAAGCTGCTATAGTAGAGTCCTTAAAGGACATATGAAGCTAGAACTGAGTACTAAAGTTTCCCTTTTGTACGTATATACATAATTTAAAAAAATCACCACAAACACAACTTTTCTGTGAAAGTATTCTTTATTATTGTGTTACAGGCTTTATCTGCACAGCACCTGTCACGCAGTTTCATGCAGTTGAAAGTCTTTCACGGATGACTGAACATCTTAAAAACACTGATGGAGAACATCTGTAGGTGACAAAGATTGACTCATAAAACACATGTGAGGGTTTAGAAAAAACTATCTGTAACCCTCCCACACATCAAATAAACCACTGCAGACTACTACACTGTAGGAGGTACTCAGAGGACACAAATAGACAGTGAGCATTGGAAACAGCGTGCAAAACGAACACACATTTACCAAAAAAAACATCACAAAATCAGTGTGTTGTACTATCCACCCATTCTCTGCTTATGCCTATCAGGGTCACAGGGTGTCTGGTGTTTGTGTTTTGTTTTATTATTTCCATAATAAAGCCACAGTACACTTTCATTGGGCAGAATTTTAAAGCCCTTTTGATGCTGGACTCATTCACATGCAGTGGAAAAAGGAAGCAGTTTTTCTAGTTAGTGATCAAAGACTTTATCGTTACATTTAGATAAAAGTAGAAGCAGCTCAATAGCTGCCAGTTTGCATATCTCATGTTTTGTGGTTTTGCACCCTTCTCCTCAGCAGATGAGCCTCCTTTCTTTTAAAATGAGCAAACGACTACTTCGTCCGCAGCAGCACTAAGCATCATCGTGATTCTGAGCCCAGGCTGTCCTGGTGTACTACTTACCTCACAGAACTGCTATCATAGAGAATACTGTAGTGTTCAAATGTAAAATTGGCTTTACGTGTGCTGAAACACTCCATAGTTCTACATTAGAGGCACCTGTAGAAGCATTTCTATGAAATGGGCCTATCAGTGAAATATTTCAATTTCTTTCAAGTTCAGTTTTATGTATATAGTGCCATAATAGGAAGAAACCTCCAGCAGAACCAGGCTCAGGGAGGGGCGGGCATCTGCTGTGACTGGTTGGAGTCGAGGTTAGGAAGACAGGACAAAGAAATGCTGTGGAAGAGAGGCAGAGATGAATAATATTTAAATGCAGGGAGGTGTTTAAACACATAGTGAGTGACAAAAGGTGAGCGAAGAAGAGGAACACAATGCATCATGGGAATCCCACAGCCGTGTAACTAAGGGTCACCTGATCCAGCCCTAACTGTATGCTTTATCAAAAAAGAAAAACAAGTAAGCCTACAATCTGAGAGC
This sequence comes from Pundamilia nyererei, assembly GCF_000239375.1. Lineage (NCBI taxonomy): Eukaryota > Metazoa > Chordata > Actinopteri > Cichliformes > Cichlidae > Pundamilia > Pundamilia nyererei. Next base: position 853,607 of record NW_005187418.1, read on the forward strand.
AAAGTGCTTTAATGGGGTGATACAGGACTATAAGGTCATTAACAGAAGATGGGGTCTGATTATTCAAGACCTTCTATGTGGGGAAAAAATTGAGGAATTCTATAATAAATATTAAAACACAGACAGTAGATTTTGTCATGTAGACCTCAGTTTCAGTAAACAAATTCACAAACTCTTCCTCTGGCCTGTTGGAACAACAAATTTGAGTAAATAAGAAATTTCTGGTACATTTTCATTTTATTGTAAAAGCTAGTTTCTTTCTTAATGTCAAATGTTTGCTTTGTTTTTGCTTTGTCGTTTATGGGAACTAATGTCTTTTCACACCTTAGTTTTGTTTTAGTTAACTGTAATAGTCTTGCTAGTTTCAACTTGCAGAACATTTGATACATTCACACCTTAAATGTGCTATTTAAACCTGAACAATATGACATTTCACAGTGCAGTACATATAACACGTGTGTGTGTGTGTCTGTTGCGGCAGCGTTGACATGACTATATAAACAGCTGTGCATAGAAAATGATGTAGTGCAAGAAATAAATGGAAAATATTTTTCAGGTTTGCTGTAAACATGTGTGCAATTTTAGGTCGCACAGACTATAAAGTCACCACGTGATGTTTTGAGGTCAGAGGTGAGAAATGATCTATTGAGTATCCTTTAAAGAGTGTGAACAGAATTAAGAGTAGTTTCTGTGCTGTGTACAAATTAAAAGGCATCATTGCATTACGTGCCATTTCATTATGTACAGTTTACTGAAATGAAGATTCAGTTGGGCAGAGGAAGATATCCGAGGATAAAACATTGGACTTTATCAGATGATCAAAATAAATAATCTCCAGATTAAATGATAAATAACATTACTCACACAAAGAAATGCAAAGAGTAATCTGAATTACAGACATGAAAAGAAAAAAAAATTCTAATTGTCTAGCAAAGTTAGACATAAAACAACAATTATGATACCCAGACAAACCTGCAGGACTAAGTCAGAACCTAAGACTCACGCTCTTCTCACCTACTGATCCTTTTCTTAGTTTCAGAATTACGCTTCAGACCGAAGACAGTTCAGCCTCACTGCATGGCTGTTTTTCAGTTGCGGCACAAAAATGTTAATTTTTAATAACTGATATCTGTGTTTCAGCAAGAATGCATTTTTTTCAGCAAGAGTGTATTTAAAAATACAATCAAAGTTTAATAAAAGGCATGCAAACCTAAAAGAGTCTGGGGAATTAAACTGCTGCTTTTTGGCGGATAAAACTGTAGAATAATATAGTATGGGCTAATTATGCAGTGCTAAACATGCCATATCAGCATTTGTCACAGTGATTCTATCGGTAGTTGTCACATTAAAAATGGAACATTTGAACTGCTGTCATAGAGAATACTGTAGCTGCATGTGTGCTTAAACACTGTGTAGTTCTTCATTAGGGGCACCTGTAGAAGCTAATTCAATTTAATAACATGGCTGTATGATAGGTAAAGTTATAGTAAAAAACACAAACACAGAGTGATTTATAATAAAACATCACAGCCTTAAAAAATACAAAGAAAAAATGCAAAGAAAAAAAAAGGTTTAAAAAAGTCTTTTTCTAATAAAATATGTTGAAGGTTACGTTTTTACAGTTTCTTTAGGAACATCGTATACTGCGCCTTTTGTGGATCACTCAATCTATCATTGTAGAAAATAACAGATGTGATAAAAATAAAACTGAGACTTTAACATCGTTTTATAACTTGAAATCCACTCTGAAGATGCCTGTTTCTGTTTCTCCACCTTTACATTTGTTGAATCCTCCAGAGAGATTTATCTGTACACTGTGAGGAATCACAAGGTCAGTCAGCTTATGGAGGTTTTATTCTTGTAAAATAGGTTCGTATCACTGAAATATTTCACACGTGATAAAACCAGGATTGACTCATTTAGAAATTTATTTTCTTTATGCGTGCCAATTTTAATAAACTACAAATATGTCTTACACACATTTACCTGCAGAATTTTTCAAGGCAGTTTAGCAGCATGACAGTGACTTACTTTTATAAAAGGGATGATGTTAGCCTTTAAAAATTTAGAAAGTTTATAATAAATATTAGTGATTGCTGATGAGGTCAGGAACAATTCATTAGTTATTCATTAAAATAAATAATAATGTAATAATAACATGAAAATATAATGTTTTGAAGCTTTGAAAAGCTAGACATAAAAGACCAACGGTGATACCTGGAAATCTGCTGGTTTTGGAGGAAATTGTTTTATATATATATACAAACACTGAATTTCGCCATAATTGTATTCTAATAATCCATTAATGTCTAAATTATCCAAAGTCAACACTGCACTTAATATTATTTTGTTATTGGAAGGTTATTGTTATGTGATGATGTTACGATTTTTTTAAAAAATCCGTAGTAAATTATGAGACTCAGTTGACATACTTAGCTGCTTAGCTACAGGGAGTTGTTGGGATCCCAAACTTGTTAATGGTCTTCAAAAAATATAAACCAATGAAAATTTGCACATGTTACACACTGACATGGTGTAGATCTTATTATAACACAGTAACAGACAATTAAATGTTCACTTTTTCAAAGTGAGACTGAAAATGTTTTCCTTTCGATTTTTGGTAGATCGTAGTCATTTATTGACCCTTATTGTCACATCGCCAAGCACTTGACTAGACCTGTCTTTAAAGACCTATATTTAAAGACAAGTTAAATTGAGAATATTTTTTACAATTACTGGTCGGATATCATTGGTGAAAAAGATATAAAGTTCTTCAGATATGCAAATTCAAAAGTTGGAAGTGAAGAAAAACGAGCCAATGACTGTTGAGAGGTTGTTCACAGGTTGAGTAGTAGGTCACCACTTTCACATCGTTTGCACCAACCACACGTACAAACATGCATGGAGGTTTGCAATCAGAAGTTAACTAAACCACACTGAGGATTAAGGATTGACAATGTGCGAGCTCAGCTGTCAACATGCCAACAAGTTCCCATCAGCAGAAACAGTGCAGAGAAACCTATTGTACAACTTTCTCATGGCCTGCAAAGCAAACGCTGTGGTCTAATCGCTGTTAACGCCTCCACAGCGATCAGACAACTAGTTTTGCATACCCGTATAAATATGCGTTCCTGCACATTTAAATCAGTAAGTTGATCTGACCCATTTCTTGAATGATGGGAAACGTAATTAAACTGGTAATACTGCTTAATTGGATTCTAGAGCAGCTCGAGTCCTGAATGGAGTTAATGATGTTGCAGCCTGACGTCATTTGGAATAATGGATGCAAGCGCACATTAGGGGTTATTTTGTAATGTCAATATATTGACTTCATTTATTTATCCTACTTTACTTACACATAATTCAGAAGATTTAGATTTTACAGCAGCATGAGCTTTGGCATTTCTTCATTTGCACTGGTACAGTGCAGCACAATGCAAACTTCTCCATTTGGCCTACAAAATTTCCACTGAACGTCTTGCTAACCTAAAGCATCAAATGCATCGATACTGAAATAAAGGGTAGAAGTTAAGCTGTGTAGATGGCATGACCAAATCACAACAAATTAAAAGTGGGTCAAAGACTGTGGTTCTGTGGGACCAATGGTTAGTGGTGAAAAAATTGCACATCGTGTTGCTCACTGGAACAATATACAGTGTTTGTCCGTTTCCCCCAGGTTTTAACAAACAAACAGAAGCCAGTGATTGCTTTCATAGTCTGCACCACTCTGTGTTACCTTTGTTGCATTGCAGTTGCAACATATCTATGCATCTAAACAAACGTCTATCTATGAGACATGTTTACTTTTGCAAAATGTCTGAATATTCTTCTATATTAAATAATCAGACTAGCTATGTCAAGGACCACAATAAGGCCTATCACTTTCTAAGTATCACACCTTCACTCAGGGAAACTACGAGGACTGAAAATTAGACTCCGCGTGCTTCAAAGGGTTGTCTTTAAAAGTTTTATTCAATAAATAACCCAGAGAAGACTCCATTACTGTGCACAATATGATCTAGTTGCTAATCTATGACCTAAAACAACTTAATAAAAATCACTTGTATTTGTTGTTAGTGCTTTCATGACTAAAATCTGAAATATTAGGTTGAACATGAAACTTCAACACAAAGTTTGAATACGAAACTTCTGGTGGTTCTGAAACCACTTGAAGTAACAACTTTCAAAAAACAAAACGTAATTGCAAATTTGTATTTTGGGCATGTTGATTGTCTTTACATTTAATATAAATTTAAAATGTAAATTTTGTTTTAGGAAGAGGTGCAGAGAAATATATTTTGTCTTAAACAACTTTTGGAAAACATGAAAGGCAGACTGAAGACTGATGAGTCAAAGCCCGAGAATTGAAAAGTCGTTTGCATGCAACATACTTTAAACATACTGTGCTATCATGTATCGAAATAAGATACAAAAGATTTAACACTAGAACATGCTGAAGAGTCATGTAGCATAAGCTAAATTCTAGCTAGCTGGCTAAAACTTTCGTTTTTGCTAATATTATTAGTAGCAAAATTATAAACAATTGCAAATGCTTATTGGACAGCTTCTCATATTATTTTACCAGCTGATGTGGTCCATGATAATTTATATTAAATGGTATATAACAAAGAAGCAAAGATGTAACCTTTAAAGTGAGGTAAATTTATGTGGCGTATTTGGCTAATGGGTTGTTAATTGCAGGTCATTATCCAATGAGAATGAGGTAGTTGTGTTAGGAAAAGCAAATGAGCTTTTCGAAACTATGAACAGTCATTTGGAAATTACAGTGATCTTTGAAGAAAAGTAGACTAGTTCCCAGTGAATATTGATTATAACTTTTGCTTGGAATAATTGCTGATTATTTATTTCGGTGGGCAACGACAATGCTAGATCAGCTAGTTGTAGCTTGGCTATGCAGCATTCATCAGGTCTAATCACTTTGTACTCGGGGATAAAGCAGGGGCATTTCCAGAGCAGGTAGCAGTGCCACGTACGTTTTTAGGCCTCGGTCACGTAGGCCTAAAACCCTCCTGCAACCACCAGTACTGAGGGGGGAAAGGGTATTCCCTGAATAGTTATGAGTGGTTGCGGGAGGTTGCTAATGTCAAACAAAGAGGCATACAGTGCTGTCCTGAGAACCTCCTTACAATTACTTTAGTCACCTACAGGTTGCTGGGATCATCAGTATGGAAGATGCTAACTTGTCTATAAACGCTTGCAAACTACTCGTCAAGCTGCAGTGAAAAGTGGGACGCAAACCAGAAATGAAACATTTTTCCTTTCACAGTAAACTCTATACCTTTGTTAATGTTTTGGTTTTGGTAAGAAGGCAAAACTTTTACAGTAATCAGTATTTATGTCTGATGAAATTTCAAAAACCCCCAGTTTTGTTTTTGGTCGTCTTCCTTTACCACCTCGTCGACAACCAATGCTCTTAGTATAACCTATATACCGGTGTATATATATATATATGTATATATAGCAGTCGATGTACAACGTACATAACATCATCCAACATGCACGGAGTCTTGTGGCTCATCACTTTTTTAGCTGACTGACAGTTGATCTTATGTCTTAAGGTGTCAATAATAACGGTTCTGTGGTGGTTGCACAGAGAACCTTTGGTCTCACGAGGGATGACTCTGAGTTTGGTTTGAGAAAAAATGCTTGACTGAGTTCACAAGTTGAGAGACTTATGTGGCCAGGGTCCTCAAACGATCATAAACTCTCGAAACAAAGCAGGCAGAGGTTATGAACTGGTCCTGGCACCAGTATGCAGTCACGCCCCAAGATGTGGTTTGTTACGTTTGACCTGCCAGTTGAACCTACAGCAAAATGTATTGTAATATTCAATCTGTAACAAGAACAAAGACAAATTTTGGGCAATAACCTGTATCTAAAAAGGCCAATTCACATTATTTTTTTCTCTACTAACCTACTATCAGGATGATTCAGCATGATCACACACAGATTTTCAAAACAGAAGCTTCATTTAACTTTTATATATTTTATTTTAATTTAGAGCTGAATGAGCATTTATTGAAATAAGCTGCATATATAAGTGAATAAAAGAGAACAGAAAGAAGCCACAGCATGCTAGGGAGTCAACTAGACTTTGTATGAGAGAACAAAAGCACTGATAGGCAAAACCCATTTTAATGATTTATCTTGATTGCACTGTTTTAATAAAGCCAAGGTACCATAAAGATCTATGTGAATCATCTCAGTCAGTTCACATCCTCCTGAGGAAACAAACAGCTGGGGTACGGCGAGGTCAGCAAAACACAGAGTGTGTTTCATTGGTTAAGGTTTACCCCAAAGGCGTGTTTTTAAACATGAGAGTTTCACTGATCTCTCCAACTGCCACAGGAGGAGCACCAAGGACATGTTCAACACCTCTAATAGTACAGGTAAGGGCTCTAAGACACGTAACTATAAAAAAAATGCAAAATGTAAGCTAAAAGACAATGCTTTCACATGTTTTGATGTGTAGATGCATATATGTAACAGTAACTTTACAAAGAACCAAATTTAGTGATTTTAATCAGTTTGCTGTGAAAAATCCACCAAGTTGAAATGTCTGGGAGTGTGGTTGTGGTTCATAACAAATCTGCAGCCACATATGACTCATAATCACTTGATTTGTGAAAACTATACCAAAGGTATGACTACCAAATTGTCAGAATTATTTCTCCCTAACCATAGAAGTGACTGTAAATTGTAAAGCATAAGCTGGGGGTTTACTCCGTCACAATGCTATTAGAAAGATGTATGCTTCAGTTAAAAATATAGTATTCTTATTTGCTACACTGATGATAAAAATATGAAACTGGCTCTTGAAAGCTGCAGGCCGACATGAAAATGTGTGAAATATAACAACGCCTGCCTACTCAAATAAAGCATTTTTGAGTTTGGTGGGGTTGTTCTCACTTTCAGGTTGATTGTAAGAGGAGGTAAAAGTTTCCTGATATTGTGACGTAAGGCACAGTATTCTGTTGTTGTTAATAAAGATTAAAAATAATAATTTTAGTGCAAAACATATTTAGAGTTCAAACTGAATCAGGGAAAAATCCATGACCAATATAAATGCCTTGTTTTTTAAAATGCAAAGTGCAACAGCAAGAAAAATGTTTCAGTTTGTTTAAAATCCACCCAAAAAATAATTATTCTTCTCTAAATATTTCATGACAAACCATTTGTAGACAAATAGCTGTAGCAGCGGCACAAATGCTGCACATCCTTTGCGGATAAAAGTATATCCGTGTTGAACATTACATTGTTTTTAAAAATGTATAAACAAGAATTTGATAAGCCTTAAAACCAAAAAGAAAAAAACCCCAATTTTTTGTTTTACTTTTTAATTTAACATTAAAGTTTAGGAACGTTGCCCATAATTCTTTTTATTTAGACGTGAAGTCTTCATCGCCTCATCAACATAAAGAAAATCAGTAGCAAATTGAAAAAGCAGCAAAAAGTACTGCTGTGTTATATCTGGTGCTTCCATGACTAAAATCTGAAATAAAGGGATGAATTTAACGCCTCTAATGTGCCAAGAAACCCACATCCCAATGTTTACAAAACAGTCTTTTGGATGTCCAAGTTCTTCAGATTTTAGTCTTTTAAATTGAATCAAAATTTTAAACCATAAATGTTGTGATATATATAATTTGTCTTTTATGCATTTACAGAGTAAGCCCACTACTGAGAAAAGAATTAGCTCAAAGGCAGATTGAAGGCTGACGTGTCAAAGTCAGAGAAGACGAACAATCAGTGGCACGCAAAGTGCTGTTATGAGTGTTAACCCAGGCATTGAAATGCACAGTAATGTTTTGTATATTTTATAATATTTATAAAATGCTGTCTTATATAAACACATACGTAGAATATGAATTAACATGGACCAGGAATATATCCAAGTCCGCTCCTTTGTCCATCATTAGAGAGCGATATTTAAAGTAAGCTGCTTGCAAACCTTACTGTTAAACGCTTTAATTTACGAGTATTACTAGATTATGTTTTTAAGTAGTTAAATGCGGAAAAAACACATCTACTAGAACAAATTAGTGTGCAGAAAGGGGAAAGTTTTTCTTATTTTATTAAATTACACATGACAAAGTTATTAATGCAGGCTTTTTCTTTCAACCCTGACCCTGTATGAACTAGAGAGAGCTAATATTGCTAACAAATTATAGTGTTCTGTATGTCAGACATCTCCATTCGCCCAGACGTTTCTAATAAGGGAGATTTTCTGTTAAGTATTGCACATGACTTACATTATTTCGAGTATTGAAAACTTTACTCCCATCCTGACTGATTCCACATTTAACTGCAACCCTCACCTAACTCACACTAAGAGCAGAAAATCACACTGGCACCAAACCCTCTACACGTTTTCCTTTTCCTCTTACCTTAATGTGTGTCCCCACCATCAAACCGACAAGTTAAGAGAAGAAAAAGGATTGCTGTAATAAACTTAACATTGTGAGCAGCCTGTTCAAACAGGCACATCGCTGAAGATGAAATGATAAAAAGGTGATTGTGGAAACTGTCTATAAAGGCTGTTAGCACGCGACACTGACTGATCTGTAAACCTTAAGCTACCCACGATTTCCCCTGTACCAACGACCTGATGCCAGTGTCACGCAACATGCTACGAAATGACTAAAATATCACAGCCGCCTAGTCAGACTGAAGAGCTTTGCTACAGATCTCTCACTTTCAACCTGATTGTAAAGGGGTTGGTATTTCCTGATATCGTGACGTGCAGGGCAAAACATTGCTCAAAATCAGCCCCGGCTTCATGTAAAAGGAGCACTGCAGTTTTTGAACAATAATAAGTACTCACGCAAGCTGGTCTTTCTGTGGCATTTTGGAGAAGTACAGAATGACTCAAGACATTCATTACAGACATGTCAAAACAGCAGGAAGTTTTTCATATGCAGTCTATTTGCCCACAACTGACTGCTTTAACTTTATGTTGTAAATAAAATGCAGAAGGCAAAGTCTGTTCAGGAAAATTTCAGGTCCAATCTTTAGTTATATGTTGCCGTTGCACTCAACTCCATGCTTGCTTACTCTTTATTAAAGCTTAATATCATGGCCTGAAATGACATGGCCCTGCAGCTGTTGGGGTGTTATCAGTGAATAGTTGAGATGTGCCCTCTACTATATGAAAGGAAACACAACTCATAATGGGGGGAGTTTTTCAAGCAGCACATTGTCGTTAGCTGCTTCACAAGAGGGTCCTGGATCCATAAGAGGACATGCTTGGGCAGGTTTTCTCCTGAAACTCTGTCTTAGCCCAGCACCCTCATGCAAAAAAGATTAGAAATCTTCTTTGCATGAGTTTCACTTCCTGCTTAGATAAATGTTAATAAATGTTGCAGTGGTGCAGCTACAAATAATAGAGGGAGGAGACAAAAACCACAAGTCAGAGCAGCTGTTTAGTAACCAGCTTTCTGGTTGTAGTTTGTGTACATAATTACTGACAAGAGTAAGCAGAATAACTCACTTGATGAACAAACATTTAGAAATTGAATGCATACAGGCTATAAGAACAGCAGCGACTACAGGAATCAACATATGACCGTAAATTTCCTGTAATATCAGGAAATAAGCTAATGTACTGAAGGGCCTTTTGGAAAGACCCAATCAATAGTATACATGTCTGCTGACCATGTCCCTCAAGTACCGACTTTGAATTTATGACCCAAACATGTCCTTATTAATCTGTCATAATAAGTGTCAGTCTTACAATCACAAACCAAATATAATCCTGACCTGGTGGTGGCCACAGAGTGTGTCTGAGCCCAGTTTATTCCAATCTGTTTGCTAGTTTTCAAGTTGATTTACAAAAAAATGTCAGCCTCTTGTTGCTCCAAGAGCAGATGTGGGCAATTATTTTTTCCCTAGGGACCGCATGTGATACTGGGATACTTTAGACTTAAATGATACAGTTAGCCCCAAATTACGTGTGAAAGTTAAAGTGCCCACAGTGTAGGGGAAATACTGAGGATCACCAATAGTATTTATTTATTTATTTTAATAATTCTTTGACTTACAAGTTTTATTTTCTCCAACAGCAATGCCTGACTATACTATAGAAGATTACTTCATCAATATAAGTAATGACTCATATTCCGAAGATTATCCTGACAATGAAGACTGGTGTGAAGCTGATGACCACCAGGCGGACGTCATCAAAACCTTCCAAGCTTGCGCTTTTACCGCCATCTTCCTGCTTGGCGTTGCAGGAAACTCCCTGGTGATCGCCACCTTTGCTCTCTACCGCCGCTTTCGACTTCGTTCCATGACCGATGTCTTCCTGTTCCACCTGGCGCTGGCTGACCTCCTCCTGCTCCTCACACTCCCATTGCAGGCCATTGACACTCACAAGGGTTGGATTTTCTCCTATCATCTCTGCAAGATCATGCGTGCAACCTACGCCATCAACACATACAGCGGGCTGCTGCTACTGGCATGCATCAGTGTTGACCGCTACATGGTAGTAGCACGAGCGCAGGAAATGCTCAGGCTGCGCAGCCAAATCCTAAAAGCTGGGAAGCTCACTGCTGTGGGGGTATGGCTTGTTGCAGTGGCTCTAAGCATCCCTGAAATCTGCTTCTCGGGGGTTTCAAACAGCTTCTCTGGGAATTCAAGCAACAAAACTGAAGCGTACTGTGTCATGCAAGTAAGTGGTCAAATAAGACTGGTTCCCAGTGGCGTGATCATCACCATCTTCTGCCTGTCCCTCGCCATTATGGTGGCAAGCTACACTTCGATTGCTCGAGTGCTGTGGGAAGGGCACGCACATCGGCGAGGGAAGCAATGGCAACGGCAGCGTACACTGAAGCTGATGGTTGCCCTGGTGCTGGTTTTTCTGGTATTCCAGCTGCCGTACACTGCGGTGCTGTGTCGCAAAATGTTTGGCCCGTTCTGTGGTCTGATGTTGGAGTACATCACCTGCACGCTGGCGTACACCCGCTGTTGCCTCAACCCTATCCTCTACGCCCTGGTAGGCGTGCGTTTCCGTCAGGACGTGTTGAGGCTTATCTACGATTCAGGCTGCCCATATCGCAATCTGGTTGTGCCACAGACGGTGAACTCCACATCAATCTCCGCCTCCTCACCTGCTCTCACCGTGCTTTCGGCATGCTCTCCAACATCTCCCGATGGTCCCGTTGCCTTCAAGTTTTCGGAAACCAAATAAACTCTGAGTGGACGATGAACTGCTTTGCATATATTGTATTATATTGTATTTTTTATATTTCGTACAGCTGTTATGAAGAACCAAAAATTTAAATAAACATTATTAGAAATGGAACATCTTATATTCAGTTGTTGGTAACTTGTTGGTAAGTCAAGCTGAATGGGTCAACCCATGAAAAATCAATACGTTTGTCCTACCTGACCCCTTTAGCTCTATATAGATATATATTAGGGGTGCAACAATACTCGTATCGATATTGAACCGTTCGATACAGTGCTTTCGGTTCGGTACGCATGTGTATTGAACAATACAAATTTTTTTATTTATTTTATCAACTTTTCTTCTGACGATGCTGTCTGTGTTGAGCGCTCAGTGAATCTGCGTTCGACTACTCCGCCCGCCTAGGCTACACTGTCGAGTGCAGATCCACTGAGTGCAGCGCAAGCTAGCAAGACAGAAGCTACGCTCATTGCAACATGGCAACTGCCTCAACGCTACCCGAAATTGAGCCTCCCCCACCCTCATTCAGATCTGGCGTTTGGAACTATCTTGGTTTTCATGTGAAGCATGACCCTGATGGCGCGTCATGGACTAAAGTAAAACAGTATGTATCTCAATTGGTGGGAACTAGTGCGTTAGCGCAGTTAGCTTGTTGACGCCGTCCAGCCCCACGCACAGGGCGATCCGCCGTAACTCGTTAACGGAGATTTGCCGCGTTATGGCGTTAATGTCATTTTAACGAGATTAACGCTGACAGCACTAGTGGGAACACAACGAATATGACTGCACATTTACGCCGACATCATCCTAGTGCAAAGACAAGTGGAAGCAGACAAAAACAACAAGCACGCATGCTACAAACTTTACCCGAGTCCTTTAGACAGCCGTTAGCACAGGATTCTCCTTATGGGGACCTGATATGTTTAATATGCTGCTGAGAATATAGCTCAGAAGAAGCGGATAGTATAGCTTTTATTTTGGAAAGAGACATTTCTCCGTAATAAACTCTCTTTTCCAAAGATGAGTGATTCCACCATCAGATAGATTTTTTAATTATTATTATTTTGCTGTTTCAGCAACATTAAATTCAAAAACTACTTTTGAGTTAAATATATATTTTTTTATTATAATTTTTATTTTATTTTTTGCTTTTTCAGTGTCATTTCAAACCTAACAAACTTCATGTAATTCTAGAAGAGCACCAAAATATAGGTAAAAAGGAAATATTTCATGTAACACCTTGTCACATCCAACCACCTACCCCAGATATGACCAGTGATGGCGCTGTTCCTTAAAAAAAGTAACATATTCCACATGACTTTTTTTTCCATTTTGTTGAGTAACGCCGAACGTTATTTATTACTCATTGGAAAATTGATTATTTCATTCATTACACTACTCTGCATTACATTTGTGTTGACCCGTAACATGATCTGAATGTATTGTCACATAATTACCAGTAAACTTTAAGCTACAGCTCCACCAACCAACCCAAATCCCTATCCTTTTTTTTTTTTTTTTCAAATCCCTATCCTGATGACGACACACATTATGTATGAACACACAACTGACAACACAAAGTGGCAGTGAAAGCCTGAAGAGACTTCAAAGCTACGATCTTACAAACCTGATGTGTCATCAGTGAAGATCAGGATCCAGCCGTAAGCATTAGGAGGGCCAGCATCGCCAAAGCATTCATAGTATGAAGACAATGTTTGAAAAAAGGTTACTGTACAAAAACGCAGCTTATTTGAAGATAGACCACAGCTTAGTTATATGTGCTGTTATTCACCGCAGTATACAACGGGGTGACTGACAAGACTGTCAAATGTTTGTATGTAAATATCCGATGTTCTTACTTCATTCTTACTGTGACTCTGTAGCCCAATTATTCTTGCTTTATTTTGTTTGTTTGTTTTGTATAAATTACAATAAAGTTTCATTTTAATTTTGTAGATATTTGCCTTAAGACTTGCTTTTTGTTTGAATCAACGCCTTACGGTATATTTTAAGAGCTATAGCAGATCTATAAAAAAACCAAAACCTTTAATTTCAGAAAGGGGTTGAAACAGCCAGTGAAACCTTTGAACACATTTTGTCTCTTGAATTATTTTAGTGTGTTTGATTTACCCAACAAAAGCATGTAACTAGCAGGATTAAATAATCTGCATTAACAGACTCCGAGGCAGAGGAACTAGTTGAAGACAGTTTGGTTAACTTTTAGCAGAACTACATTACCCAGCATAAACAGAGTTTCTAATTTAACTCACACTCTCTACACTTCTGGTTTCACTGGGAGTTCTCACAAGATAGTCCAAAATGAATGAAGCTGTTGTCTAAAATGTTACATTTAGGGCATTAACTGTATATTTTCTTTCATTAAAATTTCATGTTGCTTTTGATTTAAGGGGTTGACACAACAGATTTCTATGGGTTTTATGAGTGTCAGCTATTTTAAAATAACTTTTTGAGAATATTTACCTTTTAGATTAGGTTTAATCACACAGACTTTCCTTTTACTTTGGCCTTCAAACCAGAATATTTATATTTGCAGGTCTTATTGAATAAATTCAATAGAATTAGGACAGTAAGAGATAATACATTTTGCCAATAAGAAATATAGAGATGCATGTTTTTGGAGAAATTTTAAAAAACTTAAGAAAGCTCATTTGTGAGTAGGAATGCAAAAGATCTCACTGGTTCTATCAGCTTTTCTCTTCCTGCAGAATTCAGAGCTGACTGGATTTGGCTGACCTTTAGTCTTGTTTCACTCTTTGGTGACACAATAAATCCTCAGAGCTTAGAGGAGTGTTAAGTTTCCAGTCATAAAATTACTCAGAGATTGGTTGAGTGTCAGTTGAACCATTCACAGAAATGAACACCAACCCCCCTCTCATTATCCGGCTCTACAGACTCATCATTAGTACGGCTCGTCTGCCATGACTGGTTGGGAGCTAGAGAAAGGGAAGAGACATGAAAAAGAGAGCATAGGCAGCGACTGATGAAGAGACAGAGAACACAAACAAGCCGAAGTGGTATACATACACATGGGGAGTGAAAATAATAATGAATTGCCATAGTTAAGTTAGAAGTAATGAATGCATGAACTCGTTTTTGAGTATCACCCTGCAATAGAATGCTTCCAATTTTAGAGACAGTGCACGGATGAAGTAAAGCAGTGCTACATATTTGTTTAATATCTGCATTGGAGGACATGTCTTCATCAAAAATGACACCAAGATTCTTCACAGTGTTACTGGAGGCCAACGTAATACTATCCAGGATGGCTATCTGGTTGGCTGGAACGTTTATATGACTTTTAGGACCAAATATAATATTCTCAGTTTTGTCATTATTTAGTCATTCAGGTCTTTGTCTCTGAGACATGCCTGTGTCATGTGACTTCATGGACAGAAATAACTCATCATCTGCAAAGCAATGAATATCTATGGAGTATTTTCTAATAATGTAAACAGAGTTGGTGCTTGCACAGATGATTCAAACCACTGCAGCACATTTCCTTTAATAGCAGCTTGCAACAGTCAAGCTCTGTATGACATTGTTGTGATCGGCAGTGTCGGAAGCTGCAACGAGGTCTAGCAGAACAATCAGACATGAGACGCTATAAGATTAGTTGTAACCTTCAGTAGTGCCGTCTCTGTGCTATGATGGATTGTGAAACCTGACTGAAACTCTTCAAATAGACTGAGGTCTGTTTTCTTTCACCACTGACAAATACGGAGGCTTTTTTGTAGAGCAACAAACTATTTTTCTGGGCCAAAAAACATCTCTTATACTAGTGCAATATCATTTCTACTCCAGCTTTAAGACATGCATTTGTGAGTTATACCCCGGAGTCAGGCACTTCTGATTTATTTATTTATTTATTTTTAGAGGAGCCACAATATCTAAAGTTGTACGTACTGCTCTGCAATCTCGTAGTGGGAGTAGGATTTAGGTACCTGCATGTGTTGGCATTGAAAATGATAAAGAGGGAAGTTTTTTTTTACAGCACTTTCAGAAATACATATAGCGTACTACAGTTCTTTGAGATAAAATGAAATGTTATTGAGAAATGGTTTTCAATGTTATTTTCCATGTCACATGTCAGGACAAAATCCACAGTGTGACTAAAGCTGCGAGTGGGCTCATTTACACGCCAGCTGAGTCTAAATCATAAATAAAAACCTGGTGTTGAGTTTGTTTTTTTCAGTCTCTACATGAATGTTAAAATCAGCTACTGTCATTTTTTCTCTGAACTGAGCACAGATAAAGATCAGACAGAAATCAGACTGGAAACTCTGCGTAAGGGCCAGCTGTGACGATAGACGACAACAAATAGAACTGGGTTCTATTTTTCCATTTTAAGACGAAGAGTCAGTCAAATAAATCAAAACTTTGTCTGAGTCTGCAGTGAATTAATAAGCTGGAACGTAAAATTGTTGCTATTACTCCTCTTGTATCTGTGCTTCAAGGATTTTTTCTAGCATTTTCTTTTTGTTTTAGGTGGACTGGGAGCAGACAGCCTCTGGGGTTTGAAGTAACCGTCATCAATCTATTGGAATAAATAACGTTTTGAATTTGCGATCTATGCCTGTTGTAAGTGGTGATTAGACTGGAGCAAAATATCTGGCAGTGGTTCACTTTTCCTTCCACTTTTCCTCTTGCCTGGCTGCTCCATATTCCATTCATTTCCCAGCATACCCACTATCTCTTCCCTGCACATGTCCAAATCATCCCAGCCTCGCCTCTCAAACCTCTTCTTATCGAAGCCTCTGGGAAGAAAGGCTTTTCTGACTTCTCTAACCACATTGTTGCTGTCACTCATGCTGAGTCCTACTGATTGAAAAATCTATTTTGCAAACCTTGGTCGTAACATTTTTCACAAGACTTTGTAGTCACTTAGTTTTCTGCTAGCTCACTGGATAATGAGAGGTTAATCACAAGCACACTCAGACACACCCCTGCTACTGACTGAAGTGACGACTAATGTGATAGATAAAGCAAAATATTCTAAACCACGTTCGCAACAGTATGTTTTAGACCAAAAGAGCTCTTCAGTCATGCAAACACGAACTTTTCATAGTTGAAGGAAAGGAGAGTATTGCTAAATATACAATGATAAAACTTATTTCTTGCAGGTGGTTTCCTCCTAGCTGTTGCTTTCTCTCTCATAGTAAATGGGCTGATGTCACCAACATGTAACTTTGAGGGTAACTATCTGTAAAAAACAGGGTTATAATTGTAACAAGAAGTAACACCTCCACTGACCAAAAGAGGAAAAAAACATTATGAAGTTCGTGCCTGCAGAGGAACGTTCATATGCCGAAACTCTCCTGTTCTGGTAACTGACATTACCGTGTCATTGTGTTTTGTTTTGGGGGTTTTTTGTTTTGTTTTGTTTTTCTTTTCTTTTGGGGGGGGGGGGGTCTCTTTGTTGAGTTGATCCTTACCAGGCACACACACAGGGTCAAGTTTCTGTAATTCCAAACAGCTTTATCTTGATTTCTATCAAGGCCTTCACAGACTTAAGCACAGCCACTGGTTGAGTAACGTTAACCTCAAAGTCAGCCTTCGATGGGGATTTTTTTTATCTACCAAAGAGAGGCAAGTTTACAGCGTTGATCTGAATAAACCAGATTCTGTACCCACAGCACAAGTAATATAAGTACACACACACATGTTACAGTGGCTATCATCAAAGCTCGCTGAGGCTCTGTTTTAGTCACAGAAACTGCAGGCATATTTGCAACTGTCTCTCATTTTCTCTGCACATCACGCTGCAGTTAGACAGGTTTACCTTTTTCATGCATTCCTCTCATCTATATGTGCCTACACACGTTTTTCTTTTATAACCTGCGGTACCAGCATGTTTTTCAGAGAGAGGTTTGGTGGTTTTCGTTGCTCCCCAAACATGTTAAAGCTGCAACTTGTGAAGCTGCTCAGCTCTGGTGATAACAAAAACAGCAACATCCCAAACAGGAAAG
Source organism: Pundamilia nyererei (assembly GCF_000239375.1). Classification (NCBI taxonomy): domain Eukaryota; kingdom Metazoa; phylum Chordata; class Actinopteri; order Cichliformes; family Cichlidae; genus Pundamilia; species Pundamilia nyererei. The sequence continues at coordinate 870,803 of NW_005187418.1, forward strand.
TCACAGTCTGACGCAAGAGCAGCCACACAGGTCTGAAATTTCACACAGCTTTGGATGACAAGATGAAAGAATGCAGAAGTAAGTTTAATTGTTGAGGAGGATAAAACTGAGATTATTGTACTTGACCTTGAAATTTAGTATCTAAGCAGATACTTGCTCGAATTCAAAATCCTGCTCCTCACAAACAAGGTCTTGAAATATCAGGCTCAAGACCTCATACACTGAACACCTTCACTTTCAGACTGTAGGCTTACTTGTTCCTAGAGTATTTAAAAGTAGAATGGGAGGCAGAGCCTTCAGTTTTCAGGCCCCTCTTCTGTGGAACCATCTTCCAGTTTGGATTCAGGAGACAGACACTATCTCTACTTTCAAGTGTTTCTTTTTCAGTCACCTTCTTCACTCACTATGTGTTTATACACCTCTCTGCATGTAATTCTTAATTATTATTAAAGACACGGCATGTCTTTGTCCTGTCGTGTGACAAGAACCGGTCACAGCAGATGAGGCTTCTTCTAGAGGTTTCTTCCTGTTAAAAAGGAGTTTTTCCTTCCCACTGTTGTCAAAGCAATTGCTCAAATTGAATTAAAACACTTTTTGACATTCTTTTTCAAATTTGCATGATTAATAGGTCAGTTTTAACAAACAAACAAAAATCGTTTCTCTGCAAACGGCTGGACTGAAGATGAGTGAAAAAGTATTCAATGTTTCTCAAGACCACATTTTGAAAAATTACAAAATCACCAGCTGCTTGGAAGCAAAACCCAAGACTTGCATTATACTGTTTGAAGCTGTGTGACGCAGGTTTAAGATCCCATGCAATAAATACGTAAACCCCCCATCAGCTGTTAGACCTGAAGACGTCTTCACATTAGAGGTAATCATTGTGATTCAGAAATGACTGAGTAATATAAGTTGAATAAGCTTAGATTGTATTTTATCGACATGCAAAACAAGCAGATTTCAGAAAACTACAGGATGTTATCATGCTTACATTAGGCCCTCTTAGATTTTCTATTACAAGAATTTCCATCTACACACAACACGTAGGTGACATTTCAATAAAACAGGAGCATATTAATCCTCTCATAATTTGTTGCACCATAATCCCGCTAAAGTCAGTCTAAAGTGCTCTGTGTGACAGAAGTCGATTTGTATCAGCTACCAATGTGAAACTTTCCTGAAGTCAGTTTCATGGCTTAGATAATTCGTATCTGATCAAACAACACATTTAGCAGTGACCAAAACGGAAAGTTGAAAAATTGCCTTGGTTCCTCGGTTTTCTGTGGTTTGACAAGAATCCCATGTCATCATTAGTCCCAGTGGCCACAGTACAAGAAAAAAGCAGTGTGGTCACCGGAGCTGTTTATCACCCTTCAGCAGGCGGCTGGAGTCACTTCAGTTTTGAAATGTCTAACCACACACTCATTTGCAACACATGAGAAAGAAGAAACAGAAGGTCATAAAACATCTTCTGTTTTTCAGTTAGTTTGTTTTTTCTTTCAAGCAACCGCAGAATGCGTTCATGCTGATCGTTTCCACGCAATTAAACAAAAGCCTGAACTATGGGCGAGCGAGCTGAGAGGTGAATTTCATTTTCTAAAATGCATTTTTTATTTCAGTGCAAATTTGTACATAACGCACGCACATTTTCCAGATGTGCGTGCCGATCAGATACATGCTTATAAATCAGGTTATCAATGTGTTTCTGTAATCTCACACAAAAACATGGATGATGTTGTTATAGTAGGATTAGGACTTTTACTTGGAGACGAAATACTTCAAAAAAATCTATTTGGAATAAAGCAGTGTTTACATTTTTGTGTAGTGCCACATCTGTATGAGGAGCATGTGCATGAGCCTGAAATGTTTTCACCACTGTTTTTATTTCTGCTCAAACACTCTGATGTCCTGTTGTCCCCGTTGTCTTTTACTTGGTTCACCACTTGTGTTGTGCATGTGAGCACCCGTGCCTGCCATCTGCACCTCTGCGCCTAACATAAATAAACACTGTGTTTCCTCCTTAATTAGTTTGTTTGTTTCCTGTAATTTGTCAGATTTTTCTCATTCTTGTTTCATAATTTTACTCCCCCCCATCCCCTCCTTTTTTGTGTGTAAGACCTTCAGTGGTCCTAAAACAAAAATTGGGATTTCCTGTTTTATTCCCTCATTGTGCAGAAGAAGAAAAGAGCATCTGGTTTTTGGTCATATATCAGTATTTTTCTGATATTTTTAAGACATATCAAGTACATTTGTAATGTTACAGTTAAATTGATCCTTCAGGCTATTTTTGCATCTGTTATCTCGCTGAAGGATTGATCTTTGAGATTCTCAGTATGTGTAATTAAAGATTAATTTCATACATTTCCAGTTCACAAACACACACACAGAGTTGGGTTTCAGAGTGCTGTAACGACTCACATTCATGGTTGTGGAGATTTGAAGCACCGCTTGTCCCAGTTTCCATACTATAAATGAATGATATACCTTCTGGGGACCTTGTTTCTGTTCCCAGTAGAGTGACAGGTGCACAGAAGTGGACTGGAAAAAAAAAAAACCTAGTTTATGTGCCCACAACACGAGTAATGCATTTACACGCACATGCAAACACACACACGCTACCGTGGCTATCATCAAAGCTTGCTGAGGCTCCATTTTAGTCACAGAAACTGCAGACAAGGGTTAGCCTATTTCTCATTTCCAGCTCTTTATTAGACTCCACATTGTGCTGCAGTCAGATGGCTTTGCCTTTTCAGTGCATTCATACGTCTCAGGTCTGTTTGTGCCAGTATGTGTTGCTCTTTATAATCTCCGGTACTTGCATGTTTTTCGGAGAAAGCTTTGGTGGTTTTAGCACCCATCCGCTGAGGCATCTTTCTGTAAACACGTCTGAGCTGCAGCCCGTGAGGCCGCTCTGTTCCCTTAGTGAGAGGAGCCTACGAGTGTTTGCAAATGTGTTTTTGGACAAATTGGCACATGCTGTTTCTTATTTATGTAGTATTATTCCCATATTAATTAATAGAGATGTTTGCTACTTTAATTGGACGGCTAACTCATTAATCATGAATAAAAAGCCACAACAAGACAGTTTGACACAAGAAAATCCAGGTGTTTGTCTGCATTGTCAAATTAATTTGCTCATATTTGAAAACTTTGGAATTCTGAACCAAACGAGACCATCCATATGTCCGACCTGTCTAACTTTAACTCTCTTCCCTTATAAACGTGATATCTGACGTCCTCCTCTTTACTCTTAATGATGAATTTTGACACAGTATATGTCAATAAATATGTGGTGTGATGCCCATTAAAATAGTTTCCAGGTTTTTCCAGCCTCACTGGCTTCTGATACACACCCAGTCATTAATTGTCTTAAAGGAGGCCTGAAATATGAAGAGTTTCAAGGGTTTCGTCTAACTGTCTTTCAATGGTAGTAGAATTAAAACAAAAATTATCCTTAAATTCAGCTTTACAGCCTGGAAGGTGATTTCCATGTTAGCATGTTCTGTAAGTATGAAAATGGCTGAAATATACAATTCAAAAACGTCTGAGAAGCCAACGTTTTTTCACACCGTGGTGGCCTTTAGTTCCTGTGTCATACTTTTTATTATTTCAAAGTATAATAACAAAAATAAGAGCTTGTTTGTTTTGATGTAAGTAGCAAAAAGTTGATTGAGTTTTCAAAGTTTTATTGAGCTCAGAGGACAAAACCAAACCAAAGTTGCTGACCTAATCGGAATTCTACTGACTGATTTTGTTTATTCAGCCTCTTTTGTGCTGAGCTGTTATTAAACACAACCCTCCAAAATACCCCGAGCGTCCTGCACACACAAAATGGACAGATTAAAAGCTCGAGGTCATGCTCGGTCTGTGGGCCCTTTTCTCACTTTCTACTTAGACTTAACTTCTTGTTTGTACTTGAAACTTTGTTTATTTTTTAGATGATAAACAAACAACAGATTTGATCTGACTTAGAACATACATATTTGATCTCATTTTAATCAGAGTAATACAAAAAAATTGCTATTTCTGCACACACTAACATATGAATGTTCTCTTGCAAACGACAGATAGTTTTCCACTATGAAGTAACCCAAACGGAAAGACACCATAAATATACCATTGCAAGATCTATAGCATCTCTCTCCCTCTCTCTATTGTGTCTTTGTGAGTCTGTTGTATGTGTCTATGTGTCAGGATAGGGTTTTGACTCCCCTTGTGTGGGGTCTATTTCCCCCGACCACACTCCCTGCCAGTGGCATTGGTGGTTCTCGGTGTCCAGTGCCAGGTGGTTGTGTACTGACTCACTTGTGGCTGCCTGCCCAGGGCCCCTGCTGGGGGTGGGGTGCCCTTGGGTGTCCAATCTCTGGTGTGAACCACGGCAGAGCCTGTGGGCTCAACGTCACAGCCCCCTGTTGTTAGGATGCCTGGGTCGTCGACCCAGGGTTTTTGAGTTTATTATATTATTTGTACTTTCTAGTTTTTGGTTTCTTTGAGTTCTGTCTTTTGGCTTAGGTCTCTGTCTTCTTTAGTTGCTCTGTCTCCCCTATCACCTGCATCCCCTTGTCTAGTTCGCGTCTATGTGTATCCTAAGTTCCCATATCCCCGTGTTCAGTCAGTGTTTGTGTCTGCCCTGTTCCCACGTCTCTGTTCCCTTTGTAGTGCCTGCATGTGAGTCTGTGTCTTTGTTCAAATCAAATCAAATCAAATCAAATCGAATCAAATCACTTTTATTGTCACATCGCATGTGCAGGCACACTGGCACAGCACATGCGAGTGAAATTCTTGTGTGCGAGCCCCACAAGCAACAGAAATGTGCAAACACAACAACACAAACCAGCACAAGTGCTGCTCGTGAAAAAATAAAGGAAAAGTAAAATTAAACACAGAAGAAAGCCGTTGCTTGGGGGAGCTCGCGACGAGGCTGCCATACTCGGCGCCAGTCTGTGTTATGTGTTTCCTGTTTTACTTTGAAGGCCTCCGTCTTTTCTCAGTGTGTTCAGTTTACGCTTCTTTGGTCTCGTCAGTTCTGATTTGCCCCAGCTGTGTTTCCCTCCTGTTGCTCATTTCCTGATTGCTCCCTCTGTGTATTTAAGCCCAGTGTTTCTTAGTGTCTGTGTTGCGATCTACCGTTTTCTTAGCTGTATGTTCTGTCATTCCTCCAGTTTAAGTTTGTTTTGAGTTTTTTCAGTTATGTTATATTTTTGAGTACCAAATTAAAGCCTTTTTGAGTTCACGTCTGTCTCCGGAGTCTGCACCTTGGGTCCTATTCCTGCCTGCACACAGCCACACCTAACACCTGTGGGCTCTGCACTGTGGCTGCTGCTTGTATTATTAGTACTGTGTGCTGTTCAGTAACATTACTTATTTATTATTATTTATTATTTACTGTTTTTTAGGCACATGTTGTGGATTCTCTGGTGTGCCTTTTTTTTCTTCAGCAGATTCTCAGTGTTTTTTCTTCTCTCCCTCTTCTTCTTCTTCTCTATCTTTCTCTTCCTCCCCTCCTGTAAACTTTCTCCCCGTCCTAAAAAAATCAGTAGGTCTGATAGCAGTCCTCCCTATTTCTTACACCTCGCTGCAGGTCTTATAGCCCAACCAGTATCACATATTTGTAATATTTCCACTCAAACTAATACTGTTCCTGATGTTCGGAAAACACCTTTCATACTACCCTTAGAAAAATGTGGCTATCCCACCTTATTAACTAACTATAAACTCAGAGCTTGGAAAAAGGCATTTTCCTACAATACTCCTTATACTTGGAACGAATTACAACAGTACTTGAAGTTGTGCAGCTTAAATGAACTGAAGGGTTTTTTAATAAATTGTAAGGATAATAGACAAAACATCATTGCATGGCTGTTCCTGTTTGTAATGTTTTATTTCTACTGTCTTTTATTTTATTTTTAGTTGAATTTTTCCAGTTAGTTGGTTTTATGAAATGTAATGTTTTAACACATTCAGGCTGCTCTTGAAAATGAGACCTTGTGTTTCAATGAGATTTATCTGTCTAAATAAAGGTGATATAAAAAAAAATAAAGCAGCTCTTTTGACTTTGACTAACTGCTCTGATTGGGTCCATTTCACTGCTGCATGTCATCTTTAGCCCACTCTTTGAAAACTGTAATACAGTTTTGCCCACAAGATGTCAGCCTGATACAAAGTCTTAGATGACAGGACACTGTAAAGCGTACAGGTACAGAGCTGAGGAAAGTTAAACATATTTAATATAATCTAAGTCCCCTTTTTGATTTAACACAGTGAGACAAGAGTAAGTCGGATCTCACCTCCACACTGACCATCTCTGTTTTAATAAATCTGCAGCACTGTGATGTTCTTGGTTTAATAAAAACCCTAGAAACTAAGCATTTAGTACTTCTGTCTGTAGCAGGTATGAGTAATAGATGCACAGATGTTAAAGGAACACTTGTTTGGTGTGTTTGTGGTGACAAAAGTCTCTAAAACTTTGCTGGAAGAAAAACCCCAAAGTTGTTCTGGGCTTGTATCTGCAAATACACAATAAATAAACAAGCATTTATGACTCTCAGTTCTAAAACTGCTCTGTGATGCTGAGGAGCAACACATCCAACACATCTTAATTTGAATTTTTAATCTGTTTAATTACTGCATTCTGTAAAAAAATGCTGTTTTTATTTTGAATTCAACAATGTTTTTGTTTGTTTTTTTTACGAGTGTTTAATGTTTATCTGTAAACTCACTTTCCATTTGTACTATTGATTGATGGATTATTTATTAATTTAGAAAGACTCATGAACTGCTTTATTTCGACTTATATAAGTACCAGTCCTCCAACGTCTGTGGCTTTAAATTACACATCACGTCAGTGTTTATGATTTTAAGGCTGATGTATTGTTTTGGAGTTTTCCATTAAAGTTAAAAATATTGATAAAAGCTATTTTATTGTTGCTCCTCAGGATGCGGTGGTGGTGAAGCTCTGTCAGTACAGATATTTAAAAATGTGGTGTTTAAGAATAGTGTGACCTCTAAAGAGGCGTTTTCTCATTATTTCTATTTTTGATTTCTCCTTTGTTCAAACAATGCAAGACACAAGACATGAATGGATTTAGTGTCATAAAATTGACTAAGAAATTTTTTTTGTAGTTAATCAAAATCTGATCAAAGTGCAGATTTGAGCTTTAATTTGAGGGTTATTTTTTGTTGTTGTTGTTGTTTTTTTATGCAAAACATTCACATGAACTCTTCAAGAATTAGATTCGTCTTTATGCACATTTAAGATGCAGAATTGTTTGTAATACTTGGATGAAGACAATGATTGCTTGCAGTCTTGAATCGATCAATGTCACCAAATGCTGTAGTAAAGCAGCTCCCTCCTGTTCATTGTAGACAATGATCTGCTTGCCTCCTTCAAAGTCTTCTGGACGTGGTTACATGTTAGTTATATTATTGTTTTTCTTGACCATGTCATCATACTCTTTGGTTGTCTTCTGCCTTTGGTGTTGCTGAGGAGGCCAGTGCCTTCATCTTATTTAAGAATATGCCAGATTCTTGATTTGGCTACTCTTAAAGTTTATGCTTTATTCTGGGTCTTTGATGATGTTTTTCCTGCACTGGCCCTGATATCTCTTTGGACCTTATACTAGTTATCTGTCATAAGAATACTTCAATAATATTGAAGTCTGGGCTCTGAGGAGGCCAATCCATGACTGATAGAGTTTCATTGTGTTTTTCTATCCGTTTACTGCTCTCGCAAAATGTTTGATAGTCTGCTTATCTGTCGATCCTGCTTACCAGTTACAGTTGCACTTTTCATTTCATGTGTCTGAGGAGGAGAGTAGCGATGCAGTCTACAGCCTGGATGTGAACATAACTTTTATTCGTTTGCACAAAAGGACGAGAGCACTTGTGGTAAATAGTACACTGCATCCAGGAGCAAAACAGCTGCATCATTCAGCTAACATCACTTTGGCTCTTTGCAAGCATCTGCACAGACACCATGCTAACGCTAAGCTAGCCAGGAACCCAGAGTGATGCTGACGCTGAATGTTTGCTGACCCCAGCCCAGCCAGACCCTGAACTTCAGCAGGTATGCGACTGATGAGCTCAGTGTTTGATCTTGACCTTCAGTGCTTGGTCTAAAGAAATCAAGAAACCACATCGAGTGATATATCACATGAAGAGGCATCGGAAATTTGTTTTGTCACAGCAGAAATTGGACAGTGCAAAGTTATATAGCAAAAATGAGAGAATACTGGAATACAATAAGAATAAGATACTGTACACAACTGTACAGAATAGAATATATTAAAATAAAATAATATATACAATAGGATAAAATAGAATACAAATGCTATATACAACTGACTAAAAATACAACTTTGTCAGAGAACGAGTATTGCACTTAGTGTTATTGCACATGTGTGGATGTGTGTGTTTGATCAGTTGGAGTCTTTGTTGTGGAGTCTGACAGCAGTGGGGAGGAAAGACCTGTGAAATCTCTCCATCCGACACCGTGGGTGCCGCAGCCACTGAAGGAGCTGCTCAATGCTGTCACAGTCTCCTGCATGGGGTGGGAGATGTTGTCCAACAGGGATGACAGCTTAGCCTCCATTCTCCTGTCACTCACCACCTCCACTGGGGCCGGAAGGCATCCTAGAACAGAGCTGGCCCTGCGGATCGGCCTGCTCAGTCTCTTCCTGTCCCCGGCAGAGTGGTTGCCATCTCAGCAGACGACACTATAAAAGATGGCTGAGGCCACCTCAGAGTCACGGAAGGTCTTCAGGAGTGGGCCCTTCACTCCTGAAGACCTGAGTCTCCGCAGCAGGTACAGCCTGCTCTGCCCTTTCCTGTAGAGGGCGTCTGAATTATGAGTCCAGTCCAGTTTATTGTTCAGATGAACACCAAGGTACCTGTAGCTGTCCACAGCCTCGACGTCCATACCTTGGATGTTCAGTGGTTGCAGAGGAGGATGTTTGTGCCTGCGGAAGTCTACCACCAGCTCCTTGGTTTTATTTGTCTTGATCTGGAGGCAGTTCAGCTGGCACCAGTCCACAAAGCCTTGTGTTAGTTCTCTGTACTTCCTGTCGTCCCCATCAGTGATGAGGCCGACTATTGCAGAGTCGTCAGAGAACTGCATGTTATTTAGATTGTAAATTAAATTAAATTTTATTTATACAGCACCAAATCACAACAGCAGTCGCCTCGAGGCAGTTTATATTGTAAGGTAGACCCTACAATCATACATACAGAGAAAAACCCAACAATCATATGATACTGTAACTTCTTTCATTTTTTCTTGAGATGCTCTTTTAACTTATTAATTATTCTTTGTTTAAGCTATTCTGTTGCTCTGGTTGAGTTTAATGTTTTCACTGCAGCAATCTCATTTTTTCTTAGAGATTTAGTAGCTGTTGATCAAATTTTTGTAAACGAGTTCCTCTTTAAAAGTAAAAAATGTGATTTTCAGAATGTACTTCTTTGCATTCATGAACTAAAGATATTTTTTGTATATCGTTTGGCTTTAACTGGTTCGGCCCACTTGAACTTGACTGAGTGTCATGTGGCCTATGAACTAAAATGCATCTGACACACCTGCTCTGAAAGCTCCCATGGTCAGGTGCAGCCTGAATAGGGAGGCATTAGGACCCAGAGTGCTCTGTGCTATTAACTAATGCCACTGCTGCCTTCAGTTTCTCTCCTGTCGGATAGACAGAGTAGCTGCCTGCCGGTTCTCTGCTCTTCCCTGTTTTTTCCCCTCTTTTTTTCTTTTACTCTGGATATGGAGTTCAGAGGTCCACCGACTACCAGCATCCAGCAGCAGATGAAGAACCTCCACAGATCACCTGGAGCTCCAGCTGAGTGTGCTTACCTGCAGCAGCTTTGGGAGTAGTTTCCTCCTGAGTTTCCTCCACACCAAAGTGCTGCCTATATTTTGCTGTTTATCTTCTTCTGTTGATTTTTTTCCTGTTGTTATTTCAGCCTGCTGTTCAGCAGTTGCCTCAGGCTCTGAAGTCTCCCTCCTCCCCCTTTCCTCTGTCACTCGCTCAGCTGTCAGTCCGTCCGTCCCTGTCAGGATATCCCCTTCCCTCTTTCTAGGGTTTCATAATACACTAGGACCTGAGCCAGGTCTGAGCTGTCATTCAGAGGCTGGGGAGGATTTCATTCTTCTGTTTGTCAGAAAACTGAAAGCTGACAAGTAATAAATGTTAACCAACACAGAGGAGTTGTGGAGATAATGGAAGGCCACAAGCTACACAGAACCTAACTTTGGATGAGCAGACAGACCCACATTTGATCCTTTTTGAGACTCTGGCAGTGACTGTTTTTTGAGTTTTGTGCATATGTGTGTTTTTTGGATCTATTGGATTGCCAGTCATGGGGAATGCAGCAGGAAGCCTTGAGGTTTCTCAGGGAAAGGATGGCAAGCCATCGGGCCCGGGGTCCACGGGGCCCCAGAGACAAACAGCCGGAGCGAAACTCCCGATGCCACCTGAAGAAGAGCTGGAGGAACGCTTCAACGCTGTGCTGGTGAGTCGCGAATGCATGACTTCGTGCTGCAAGTGGAAAAAGCAAGAGTGCCACAATAGAAAGAAACAAAGAATGTGGAATATGTTGAAAATGTGCACGTCCTCGGGACAAGCTTATCGTTGTGCCAGGTACACAAAGCTGCTGTGAAAAGATACATAAGAGCTCCTTTATGCTCAGGCTTACCGCAGCTTTAGGCTCACTGCTCCCTGTTAGAGAAAGAATGATACGAGGAAGTCAGGTCTGTTTACAGCTTAGTAAAAGGTGCCTCTATTCTTTACTGCTCTATCTCAGTACTTATACTAAATCACTCATGTATCAAAGTTTTACCAATGAGAGAAGATTACGTTGCCAAAAATACCCTTGGATATTAGGAAAGAGACAA
>NW_005187418.1:882769-889015 GCF_000239375.1 Pundamilia nyererei
CCCGCGACTTTGTTCCAGTTTTGAATTTTGGCCCGCTGTGTATTTGAGTTTGACACCCCTGGGTTACAGGTTAGGACTGGGAGTCGTCCTCAACATCTGCACAGATGTTGGAACAGTTCTTTTACCCAAGACCAGATGTTGAACACAAAGATGTAAAAGCGATTAAAGCACCTCTGCTGATAACATTACTTTGACATTTGCACCAGGGGAGGTCACGCTTGTGCCCCGACCTCAGTGCTGCTCATGAGCTTGAGATGGAGCAAATTCCTGAAGCAAAACTTTAGTAGGAAGGCAGAAACCAGAAGGTAGGAGCCTGTTGTTGTGGTGTTTCTCCAACTTCAGCAGCATACTGTGTTTTCATTGAAAAGCCCGCCTGTTTTCCACACCACCCAGTGGGGTGGATGACAGAATCATTAAGTCTTCAAAGCATTGCTTGAGTGCAACTCCAGCTGTGACTGAGCTGTTACATGTGCAGCAACAGTGACTGAACTGGTGTCTACACAGTGACAGCTAAAGTGAAAGAGAGACGGCAGCTATGATCAATATGTGGTCAGACAGCTTCTTCTATGATTAACCGCATTCCTCTTTTCTGAGTCCTATCATAACGATGGGCTGCACACTGAAGAGTTGATAGTGTGAAACACAGCTAACAGGCCCCAGACGTGCTGTCAGTGAGCACACTTAGCAAAACCGGCTCCTAAAGGTGAAAGGCAATCAGTTAACGCCCTGATAAATGCTGCTCCCTTCCAAGTGAAGCACTTCAGTCAGTGTGTGTGTGAGCAGAAAATGCTGCCTGTGAGAGGCAGAGTTGTAATTTCCTCTGCTGAGGAGATAATGTTTTATTTTCCTTCAGTGGGATATCTCCAAACCACTTCAGCTGATTTCTTTGATATTTAGTGGACAGTCGGGATGAAATTCATTTAGCAGAATCACATGAGCCCTGAGATTCCAATTAATTTACCTTCGATTCTGAAGTGATGTCAGGGTTTACCAACTCAGAGCAGAGCCGTAAGCACTGTCCAAGCAATGCTTTCAGAAGTTTTGACCAAAATCCTGAATCCTAAGCTTCAAAATGTGAGTTCACAAACTAATGGGTGAAGCCAGGGGCGTCTGGCAAGCAGGAAAATCCTAAAATCTGATGTAGTACTGTAATGTGGAGAAAAGAACGTCATCTAATCATTTCCTTGTGAGCTCCAGTAGATTTGTTTATAGGCAGTGATCAGCTGACCTGCTCTGCTGCTCTGAGATTATCTGGATCGAACCTGTTCATTCAGAAGCTTTCATAGCTCTGAGTCTAATCAGCATCTTCAGTCCAACATGACGTATTACCATAAACTTCACCACAATGCTGCAAACTACAGAGTTTTGCCAGTTTGCATACTACCCTGTATTTTCAGATAGTTTTCAGCACAAAATGATAATAATTCTGTTTATTTTTTAAGATGTTTCACAAAAGAAATATTATAGGGTCCCCACCTTTAATCTGTGAGTCTTTTTGTCACTTTACATGCAGAATATAATAATAACACAATAATAACAATCCAGTTATCAAATAAGTCATGTTGAATTACAAACCTTTTTTTCATTATTTCAATATCTTTTTCTAAGCCTAAACTGCAGTCTTTGCAGTCTTTGCTTTCATTTGAATGTGTTTACAGTATCAGAGTAAACTCGGCCAGTGTTGCAGTGGAAGCATTTGTGTGAAAGATACAGCAATGAATTAATGTGCCAGCAGCAAGCGTCTTGTGCCAACTGCTGCAGGCGTCACTGATCGCAGAGCTGCAGCACTTTGTATGAATGTTCAGGTGTCTCCATAATAATAACAGCCTAAATCCTGCAACAGCTTCTCCCCCCCAATCTCTCTGTCTTTTTGCTACATCACCTCTCTATCCTACCAAATATAGATTATCTCTCCCACCCTTATGTCTTCTGCCGAGTGTGCATAATAAATTGAATCTCCTGTGCTCAGTGTTGAAGATACTCTGTCTGCATACAAACCAGTTTCTGCCTGTTGGTGTGCAAAGCGCTGCTGGTTTCCTTCCGCAGTGGCTCAGAAGGACGAGCGGAGAGAGTGTGTCAGAGGGCTCGGAGATGGGAGGTGGATAGTGCTCTGTGTGTTCAGCACGTGCGCATTTGCATGTATTTGTTTGTAAAATGAGCCAGCAGGTTTGTTTGTGAGGCAGCATTTATGATACTTTACTCACATTTTGATGCTTTGATGTAAATCTGCAATAAAAGAATCAATGCTAAAGCTGCAGAAACCTGCAGAGAACATAGAGCACAGAATGACAAAGTGACTGCACAAAGGCTTCAGTCACGTCCAAATTTACAGTTAGTACTTTTCCCTTCAGTGTTTTACATAACACTTTGCATATTTCCCAACAGGGAATGCGGCAGGTGGGTGGATTTGTAAATGTACATCTGCGGATTTGTGTACTGTACTTATAAACTGATGCACAAAGTCAGGAAGAAGCAGAGAAAAGAACATTCAGTTTCTTTTTTAGATAGTCTGTACTTTTCTACAGGATTATAAGTTATAAGTGTTGGGTTCTTTTAAGCATTGATGGGCATTAACTCCACTTATTCAATTTTTGCAGTAAGTTTCAGTTCTGTGCAGTTAATCACATTTTAACTCAACCCTTATCAAAACAATATAGTTAAGATAAAATAGTTATTGTGATGCACTGCTCATCTCACCTTTCAGCACATCCATGTGCTGTATTTTTGCCCCTCTATAAAAGTGTGAATTCAGTCCCTCCCTTTAGTTCATTTTCTTTTTTCCTCATCATTATAATTAAAGCTCAACTAAAGCTATAAAAAAAACAACAACTTTTTTGTAACTCCAATGAATCTGAAATTTTTTTAGAATCATTATCTCCGACCAAAATACAAAGATGCTGTGTCTGGCAATCTGTGTGAAATCCCAGAATCACGACGATTATCACAGTGGATTCAGTAGCGTTGTGAACTCAACAATTCATAATCACATTTTGCCAGTATCAATCTATTGTTTCTTATCTGAGCAGCGTTATAGAATAACCAGCTTCTTTTCTTTAACTACTGGTGGGGTTTTGTTGTTATTTCTGTTTCTTCATCATCTGTCTCCTCTGTAACCCCACTGATATCTATACCCAATATCCCACAATCAGTTTCAAACAAAATATAGAAAACACTGGCTGTATTTCCATGAGACATTTTAAAGAGATTTGTGGAAGTACATTAAAAGCAGAGCAGATGTGGATGCAATTCACTGCAGCTTGGGGCGTCACGCACTTTGCAGAACATTATCATGCATCAACTAGGGCTGAACAATTATGGAAAATAATCTAATTGCGATTTTTTTGCCCCAATATTGCGATTGCGATGCGATATGCGATTATTTTTTAAGGTTTAGCTTACAAACATCTGAGCATAAAGTGCTGACAAGGAACCCTGGTGTAAACATTAAAATGAAAGTCAGTACAATGTGCAGATTGCAGAAATATACATAAAAAAAATCAGTGGCTTTACCACACTCAGTTTTTCGACATCTGTGAACTACTAGACAGTCATTCAATTAAAAAATAATATTAAATAAATAAAACTAATAAATAAAAAATACACACATCTTACTGATCTCTGCAGTCAGTAACATTACACATAAAGTGCAAACATAATAGAAATTGTATAAACACACACACAAACACGCCTTTAAAATTTAAAGGCGTGAAATTGGACGGTCTAGCCGTCTGATTAGCGTCACCGCTGTCTCGGTGGAGTTTAATAAACTCGGCCGTCTGCTTCTTGCTATCTAAAATATGACCAGACACTGGTGTAAATTCTCGACTGTCTCATACTTCTGTTTAATAAGTTTTCTGTTTGACGTTTAGTCAGCTGTGTGAAAACCAAGGAGGAACCCACCCGGGGGATTAATAAAGTTTTATTTTATCTAATCTAATAACTTTAATCTCAGCCAAACCGATTTACTCACGAACAAACAAAACACTGAAAAAAGCCCAACAATAACATTTTTAGGTTGTCTAAGTGACTTATATATTACGTTTAACCCGAGCAGCGAAACTCCGCGGTGATCTGAAAATGATGTGCCGTTCTCGGCCGCATCCATTCAGGCCCTCCTTATAACGAAACGTGTGCCAAATTGGGGAATTCCCAGCACCCTCACAATCATTTTTGTATTGCATCAATCTATGTTGTAGTTTTTCTCAGACATCTTGATATTTAGGAACTGTGAGCAAATCGTAAAGTGACAATATTGCAGCAGGTAGTTGATAACAGAATGAAAACAGAATGTCAGGAAGTTGTAGGTCAAACAATACAAATCATCTGAAGATGTCATCTTGAACTTTGGAAAATCATTTGGGGTATTTTTCCCAATTCTACTTTTCTAATTAGCTATTTGGGGGATTACTTAAAGGTAGATTAGTGAGCAGTGATGATCGCCTTTAGCATAAGATGAAAGCATATACATCCAGTAGGAAAAGATAGGAAAAGCACTGAATCATAAGTAATTATTCATTTTCTGTGAACATAATAATTTCACTGATCCATCCTTTTGGGACAATCAGAACCATCAGGGATTCAGGAAATCAGCATCATGCATCATTTAGCTTTACTCTGCTTGTAGAAATGATACCCTGTCCTCCATCTCTGCTGCTGCTTTGAGCCTCTGAGTCTCACCGCTTCTCTGGTGGTGTAGTAGCAGGTGTAAAGGTCACTGATTTTATTGTGTAACGCCACTTAATTTTAAAAAATAGCCGGGGGGATTCGTGAGCCTACAAAGCACTGAGGCAGTTACGGTGCAGGTTGCCATGGAGATTGCCACATGCCTTCACACTTAGCAGGTCTTAAAAAATAAAAATGAGCCGCAGAGGGCACACAGCCAAGAGCAAGCTCGAGATGAAAATTAAACTCATTAACATGTGAAGCCTGATGACTGCAGCATCTCACAGATTGTGTTTTATGTTACTGACACATGCACAACTCCCTGCTGACCTGATGATGTTAGAGAAGATCGCGCCTTTAACGACACACAGGGGAAGTGATTATGTGATCAGCTGCTAGCACAGAATATTTCTTTGTGCATGCGAACATACTCGGTGGAAAAAAAAGATGATCTTAATTTAGAGAGCATTTAGACATAAATGGGGCTTGCTGACAACCTTAAAGTCTTTTGGCAAACAAGCTTTGCAGCATGCCAGCTTCATTGTTTCTGCCTAAATTGGAGCACACGTCTAGTAATATTCTTGGTATTATAACAATACAATCACCAGATGTTTTGCATGAGGGCTGCAAACTACTTGGATGAAATTTCATGCCAACTAGGAAGCATAAAAACTGCAGTTTACTGACAGGTGTGTCATCACAGCTCACTGTGCTTGTGCTTTTCTAGATTCTGTGGATTGTTGTGGTTAATTAATCAGACCAGTAAAACTAGAAAGATTCTATCCATCTCTTAAGTCTGATGTGATCAGCCATCTGGTCTAAACTCTTCTTCGATTCCAAAACTCAAACATGACTGAGAGCTAAAAATGGCCCAAATACTTTCATCTTCAATGAATTGTGAGCATGGCTGCTCTCTCAGGTGTCACACTGAAGTTCAACAACATGGCAGTGATGAAAAAAAGGATTTAGAGGTTAAACTGACTTAGACGTTAGCGGGAAGTTGGCTTGTTAGTTTCCATCTAAGAATGAAATCCCACGTTATGACTCAGAGATTTATAAAAACTGAAACGTGCAGCTGTATTGCTTCATAAATGAAGACAGAAAGCTAAACAGCAGCCATGTTTATGGGGTTATTGAAGATGGGCTAGCTAGCATATAATGGTGTGCTACTAGGTGGCTGCCTACAGACCTATGGTTAGGATAATATAGGAAAGCAAAGATGGAGGATGAATTTTAAACTTTTATCTCTCAACAAAAACCAGTGTGAGGGTGTAAAAGAGATGAATGCAATCATATGTCAGAGAAAAGACGCTGAAAACGAAGCAAACCTCAGTCCAGAGAAGACCTGAGACAACCAGTCAACACGCTGCTGTGTGGTTTGGATTACTCGCTATGAAAAAGTCTCATGCCCACTCTTTTCTGAAGCATTTATATGTTCGGTGTCCGGCAAACTATGAGCCCAAGAGTTGAAAAAGACAACAGTTAATGAAAGCAGCTTGGAGCACAGAAGAGCTAGCTTAGACTTTCATTCGATCCTCTCATCTAAACACTAAGCACTAGCAGAGGCTACTACAGATGTGCACC
>NW_005187418.1:890217-919262 GCF_000239375.1 Pundamilia nyererei
CACACACACACAATATGATTTAAAGTCTGATAACTTACAAGGTTTTTGTGTTTGTGGGTCACACACAGGTCTGTGTTATGTTACTATATTGGAGCCAAAGCCATGTCGTGTCCTGCTAATGTTGTATTTTAAACCCAACACTGGAAAATGCCAGTGCTGTTTTTCTCTTTCAGTTTCCATCCGGCCACACATAACCAGCACGTATTGACCCACCAGCTTCATTCATCAGGCTTGATTTATCAGATGCACATCCAGCATTGATCTACTGACCCATTTTCCAGATTGACATGCCTGACAGCTCTCCATCTTTTAGCATTTAGTGGGATTCGGCCTCTACTTCTGGATGAATAAAAAGCCTGACTTACATTTTTGAGAAGTTCAAATTCAGACAGTGGTGTGAATTTGTTTGTTGGTGACATGACAGGGACATTCCTGAGCAGACTGAGTCAGTGTCACTGACACCGCGCTGAGGTTGTGATGCCCGAGTTGCTCAGGATACCAGATAAGATACGAGGAGCTGTGTGTCATGCTTGAGCGGGATTCTCCTGTCGACTAGCCTAGTTTCACAACTCTGTGGGTTATAGTCGGTGCCGCTCGTGTGTCTGTGTTTGTTGTTTGGGACACCACCCAGTTGTGAAAATGGGAGGAATGTGGTGACAATCTTTTATCTTTACTTCTCAGCAACTTTTATAATCTGATATCAGTTATCATAAACAAAAGCAAATGTCTGGTTGACAGTATCTGACTCATCTGTCAAACAGCTGACATCAGGAGTATAGAACCAGCAGCATCCTGACTTGCACTTTATCAGAGGGGAGGATCAGCACACACTCTTCAAAACACAATGTGAACTAAAATCCCGCTCTGAGACGTAGGCTATATGTGATTAAACTGCAGTGTAACATGACAGCATACAGCTGATAATTACAAAGACCTGTGACTCTCAGAGTAACTCACTGCCAGACTTATAACGGCCTGCAGCAGAGTCTTTAATTATTGAAGATGTCGTCAAAGGGGCTTGAGAGGACCCCGTGCCTGTGACCATGTTGGTTCCTGGAAGATCTCCATGTTCACACATTCACATGACTGTTTTTCAACACAGAATGTATCTGTAAATAATTCAGAGCACAGAGAGATCAATGAGAATATAGGTTACTGTGGCAGCATGGTCTGATGCTGTTTAAAAATGAAAAATAACGCACAGTAGGCCTTCTTTCACAAGCCTCTTTAAGAAAGAGCTACAAAGTAGCATGGTAGAATTATATATATGGGTATTAGAGCCATTGTAGATAAAAAATAAATAAATAAATTACAGACCAGAGGATGAGGGTAATCGACTGTGTAAACAACAAAATAGAAGAGCAATGCAGATATCTGCTGTTTAGTGTTGAGTAACACCGCTAAAATGCTAGAATTTGGATGGTTTGTACTACACAATAATGCTGTTCTTCTTTTAAATATGTCATTAAAAAGCCCACACACAGTGGAGAAGTTCAGTTTAGTGACTCCAGCTAGCGGCGGTGAAGCGTAGTACACACTGACCACTTACAAAAGCCTGTGATAAACAGGTGCATTTAAAGTCTCCACATTCTCACACAAGAAACGCCTCAGTTACTCCAACATCCAACCAGAAGAGCAGTCTGACCACACCTTGCATGTATGTGAGCCATTAAAACAATGATCAATATTAATCTTAAATAGCATTTCTTAAAAAATGTCAAATTGTCCTTTTGTCCTCAATAGAACATGTACCTCACTATTTTATTTTTTATTTATTCATTTTTTGTGGTAATTGCTGTTGCATCATAATAGGCTAAGTATATGAACTGTAACTTGCTTGTGTTGAGCAACATTTACCTAGTTTGTACTTGTAGTTGTTGTAGTTGTACACTAAGAATGCTGAAGTTATTTACTTTGCAGTCTTATTGTAGATTTCAATGGTGCAGCAGCTCCGACACACCTTTAGGACACACCTTTGTTCAAAATACAAATTAGCATTTGACTACCAAAATGAGTGATTTCACATGGACCTGAGTGTAATCAAACTGTAAATGTGGAACATTTATATGATTCTAATGATCGCAGTGTACGCATATGAATGTCTATGTGTACTGTCTGCTCTGCAATGGGGTAAATCCCAGTTATTTTGATTTTCCTATGTTTTATTTTCATTCATCGTTCCCCTGTGGATATCATGTTACACCCTTCATTTGTGTTTGTTTCACATGTCACATTCAACATAAGTGCCCGTACATAAGTGAACCATCAACAGCGTTTGTATCTCTGACTTTCTTTGACTTACCTCTACATAAAAAGTGAACAATGTGAAAAGTTCTGCAGGTTATTGCTTCCAATCGACAGATTTGACTTTTTAACATTTATTTCATGTGTTTCTGCTTCCAGAACACGATGAATCTTCCTCCAGACAAGGTCAAGATCCTCAGCCAGTACGACAGTGAGAAGAAGTGGGACCTGATCTGTGACCAGGTAGACTTTCAATATTCTGTTCAGGACTTATTTACTTTTTTTTTTTTTAATTCTAATAAACTGTAACTGAGTTTTTCTGTTGCAGTGGGTTGAGCTGCAAAGAACAAAAAAGGCCTGCAAGGAGAAGTCTATAAGGCTTAAGAAAATACAAATGTTTTGGAGACAACAGAAAAAAGGAGAAATAAAGATGTTCCTAAAAACATGCATTTCTTATTATTTTATAGTCATAACAGTGAAAGACAAAGATTTTAAAATCCTACAGACCCTCCTATTACTCTACCTGCACACTGGGGTTTATGCTCAGCAGGCAGTGATACAGCACAAATTACCGCAGCAATGTAAACACTGACAATGAGGTAAATGTAAAGTTACCTCGCTAAGCAAGAGATTCTGCTTTGTAGTAAAGTACAT
This sequence comes from Pundamilia nyererei, assembly GCF_000239375.1. Classification (NCBI taxonomy): domain Eukaryota; kingdom Metazoa; phylum Chordata; class Actinopteri; order Cichliformes; family Cichlidae; genus Pundamilia; species Pundamilia nyererei. The sequence goes on from NW_005187418.1 coordinate 893,116, forward strand.
GTTAATAGGCTTGGAATGTAAACAAACATGAGAAGCCATTAAAGGTAGATAAAAGAAGAAACATTAAAGGACGGTTTTAATTAATTAACCGAATTGAACTTCTTGTAAGGTGGCTGAATGCCAAACTTAAGAAACCAACACAGACTTACGTATACACTAACACAAGGAAGCTCATCAATATTGTACACCACCATAGCAACTACAAGAGAGTCCATAACAACCTGTGTGTTGATGCGAGAGCGATAGATAAACCCGTCGCTGTCATACAGCTTCTCAAGTAAACAGTTTGGCACATTTCAGAAAGTGTCAGCTTTTTGGTTTAACTAAAGGCCGTGAACAGTGAAAAGTGTGTGTGTGAGAACGTAGCCGCTGCATGGCAGTCGAATCATTTCAACCATTTGCATAACTGAGGCGGTGTAATCAGCCTGTTCCTGTGAGACCCCAGCTGAGCTCTGCCCTGCCTTCCCCATCGCTGCAGCGCTGCAATCAAACATAATTAGAGGTCTGAATGTTTCTTTCCTCCATCTTTAGGAGCGCTTTCAAGTGAAGAATCCACCATCTGCTTACTTGGAGAAGCTGAAGAGCTTTGTGGATCACGGAGGAGTCAGTCGAAAGGTACATCTGAGCAAACTCAAATCAAACATTTTAATTTCAAGCTTCTGTTTGTTTTCGAAAAGTAAACATGAACTTCTTGAAAAAGCCTCATTGATTTTAGACCTTTTGATAAAATTCTTGAGCTTTTTGAGGCAGGAAATAGAACGGCACCACAAATATTTTACTGTAAGAAATATTTGTGGGTTGAAGTTGGCCCTGTCTGTTCAGGCAGAGTTACTTTGTGTGCTGTGATTACTGTTCTGTACTTATTAAAAATATTTAGGACACCCCTGTTCCTGACTGCAAATATATCCAGCATTCCTTTATCATGTTATGTAAAGCCAACACCTGGATAAGCCAAGGTTCATAGACTATAGAGCCTTGGCTATATGTTTGGAAAAACTGAAATGTTTCTATTTAATTCTTTAAAAATAATAAAAGAAAACCTCCAAACTGCTCTGGTTAGTCAGTAGCTATGCAGTGACACACCTCCAGCTAAGCCTTCTGGCAATATGCAGTCTTTTTTCATCACCTGTAATCTAAAAGTATTTCAAATATTGGTATTTCAGCTGTTTTATCCAACAAACTAAGTGCAAACTAAATCCAGTCCAGTCCAGTCCATGCAACTAAAAGACCACCTGATAGCTCCGTAGCTCGCAGAACCACCTTTAGCTTTAGTAATGTTGTTTTTTTGTTTGTTTGTTTTGAATTATCAGTTTCTCGAACCTGAAAAAGCAGGTTCTTTAGGTGGATTACTTTAAATGGATGAAGAGCAGAGAGGCACATAATGATCAATTACTTAATATATTATAATGAGTATAATAAGATATCTTTAAGTATTTTTTGACCTCATTCTCACCTTGTATATGCTTTATCAGTTTAGGAGACGCGTCCAGGAATCCACACAGGTCCTGAGAGAGCTGGAGATTTCCCTGAGGACCAATCACATCGGGTGAGTCTCTCCCATGTGGGTACAATATGATTGTACCATTGATAGAGATAAGAAGCTGATTATAGCACACAAATTACACCGAAGCAATGAAGTCAAATAAAAATGTGAATTCTTCAACCACGTGTAACACATTTAATCAAATATAGTGTATATTAGCAAAATTACAACTTTAACTCGTGTTTTTAAAACACTTCTTTACTAACTTTTTCTGCCATGCTCTGCCTCTGAGTTACATTTGTTTTGTGTTGTCCTGCTGTAGCTGGGCTCAGGAGTTCTTAAATGAGGAGAACCAGGGTTTGGACGTTCTTGTGGATTATCTGTCTGTCGCCCACAGCGCTGTCACGTAGGTATCAGCTTAAAAGTTATCTCAGAACAGTCGATGCTGAACTGTCTCAGCCACACAGTCACTCACTAGTCCAAGAAGGTCACAAAACTTAATTAACATTACTTTTTATGGTGATACTCACAGGTATGAGGTGGAGACTGTGGACAACGGCACGCTGCCCACAGACAAAGGCAAAACTACTGACAAACCAGGGGAAGATCTGAAAAGAAGTGCCAGCAACTCACCCACACACAGCGCCTTGAAGGGCGGCAAGGCCTTCACAGTCAGGTACAGTGTGACAAACACCAAAAGCACAGTGACAAATTTATGGGCTACTTTAATTTATTTCATTGTTATTACATTAAAATGACTTACTGATGTTATTGATACTCTGAAAAGTGAGAAAAGTAACATTTTAAACTGACTTAAGTGTTTATCCAAAAACAAGTTTTCTAAAAATAGACACATGGCCGAGGGTATATCGACAGCACGCCCATGATCCACATCTCACTGCAAAACTTGTTAAGGATTTCTTAAAGCTGGCTGCAGGGACCTATTTCCATTCAGCTGATGTAGTCGTAGGAGCTCATTCTCAACCCTGGAGACTCAATTAGTACCACTTTAAAAAGCTGCCGATGTGGCTAATTTACACGTAAAGTGTCCTTTGGAGTGTGTGCTGTGAGGCACTGTTTTAATGCATAAGTGAGAGTGATTGGTCACTCCTAACAGGTCATTTGGGAATGAGCAGGGTCACATGCTTTTAAACTCAAATCATGATCTCCTCCTAGCCTTCACCTTCAGCAGCTGCAGACGTGTCCTTCTTATCTTTCTGATGGGAAGTGGCTGCATTCCTCTCATAGCGAGTACGCCTCCTTACGTAGGTGTTTGGGGTCCTTTTGTTCAGACGGGGTGTGCTTAGGTATGAATGTGAAACATGTCGCTAAGTGACGCAAAATACAATTATGAGAGCATGCTCTCAGTGGTTTTGTTTTCATCTGGTGAATGATGGCTGGCATGAGTATTATTTGAAGTATTTACTGCAGACGTTTTTGAGCTTCTTAAAACAGGGTCTGCAGTTTCTGACGATGGACTTTATTTATTTATTTATTTCTAAATGGATTCATTAAGAATTAGTTGGCACATTCTTCTAAAAAAGTGGGTAAATGGGTAATAATTATTGGCTTTATTTTCAGTGCTATTCTAGGTCTTATTAATAAAGCAGCTCTTCAGTTAAGCCTCAGTTAAACCTGGCTGATTTACCTCTCTAAAACAGAAAAGCCTTGAGGAACTCGCGTGTTGTGAGCCAGAAAGATGATGTTCATCTCTGCATCATGTGTCTGCGTGCCATCATGAATTACCAGGTACCTAAAACCACTTACACACTATGTATTATTGTTATTTATTAATTGATCCTTAGAGTTTAACTTTTATTTCCCATCAGTCATTCTCTAAAGATAGCAAAAAATGTCAGAATAGGTAATGTAATTTTTTCATGTTGATATTCACTTATTATACACTTGTCCTTTGCTGTTTTAAATTCATATTAAGAAACAAATGCCATATGTAAGGTCAGAGTTCAGTTCAATTTGAAAGTATTGTTTCATTTCAGCAGTTCATATTGTTTTCTGGTCCACACAAGAGCCACTTAATCTGGTCATGTTTCATTTCATTCTTTAATCTTATTTGGCAAACTGTTGGCAGATTTTTGTGTTTTTTTTACTTAGTCGGGGTTTAACCAAGTGATGAAGCATCCCTCCTGCGTGAACGAGATCACGCTCAGCCTGAACGACAGAAACCCGAGGTAAACACCACGCACAGCCTGAACATGAACCTACAGTGGCTTTCAAAAGTATTCGGCCACCTTGAACTTTTCCACATTTTGTCACATTACAGCCACAAACATGAATCGATTTTATTGGAATTCCACATCAAAGACCAACACAAAGTGGTGCACATGTGAGAAGCTTTGCACATCTACAGACTGAAATCTTTGCCCATTCTTCTTTGCAAAACAGCTCCAGCTCAGTCAGATTAGATGGACAGCGTTTGTGAACAGCAGTTTTCAGATCTTGCCACAGATTCTGGATTGGATTTAGACACCAGACAGGTCAGAGATAAAGTTATTGAGAAATTTAAAGCAGGCTTAGGCTACAAAAAGATTTCCCAAGCCTTGAACATCCCACGGAGCGCTGTTCAAGCCATCATTCAGAAATGGAAGGAGTATGGCACAACTGTAAACCTACCAAGACAAGGCCGTCCACCTAAACTCACAGGCCCAACAAGGAGAGCGCTGATCAGAAATGCAGCCAAGAGGCCCATGGTGACTCTGGACGAGCTGCAGAGATCTACAGCTCAGGTGGGGGAATCTGTCCACAGGACAACTATTAGTCGTGCACTGCACAAAGTTGGAAGAGTGGCAAGAAGAAAGCCATTGTTAACAGAAAACCATAAGAAGTCCCGTTTGCAGTTTGCCACAAGCCATGTGGGGACACAGCAAACATGTGGAAGAAGGTGCTCTGGTCACATGAGACCAAAATGCAAAACGCTATGTGTAACTAACACTGCACATCACTCTGAACACACCATCCCCACTGTCAGATATGGTGGTGGCAGCAGCATGCTCTGGGGGGGCTTCTCTTCAGCAGGGACAGGGAAGCTGGTCAGAGTTGATGGGAAGATGGATGGAGCCAAATACAGGACAATCTTGGAAGAAAACCTCTTGGAGTCTGCAAAAGACTTGAGACTGGGGTGAAGGTTCACCTTCCAGCAGGACAACGACCCTAAACATAAAGCCAGGGCAACAATGGAACGGTTTAAAACAAAACACATCCATGTGTTAGAATGGCCCAGTCAAAGTCCAGATCTAAATCCAATCCAGAATCTGTGGCAAAGAAGAATGGGCAAAGATTTCAGTCTGTAGATGTGCAAAGCTGGTAGAGACTAAAAGACTGGCAGCTGGAACTGCAGCAAGAGGTGGTTCAATAAAGTATTGACTCAGGGGGCTGAATAATTACGCACACCCCACTTTGCAGTTATTTATTTGTAAAAAATGTTTGGAATCATGTCTGATTTCCGTTCAACTTCTCACATGTGCACCACTTTGTGTTGGTCTTTCACGTGGAATTCCAATAAAATAGATTCATGTTTGTGGCTGTAATGTGACAAAATGTGGAAAAGTTCAAGGGGGCCGAATACTTTTGCAAGCCACTGTATACTAAACTATAAGCTGAAAAATGTACAAGAACAATTGATGTGATTATCTGCGAGGTGTTAGTGTTCAGGACGGACTTTAAATGTCCCGCGTCTTTATTAGACATGGGACTAATAAAGGTATCTTATCTTATCTTAAAGTAGTTGCTGGGCATTGCACAGTGCATAAACGTCAATCGTCTTTTCAGGACTAAAGCTCTGGTGCTGGAGCTGCTGGCGGCCGTGTGTTTGGTGAGAGGAGGTCATGACATCATCCTCGCCGCCTTTGACAACTTCAAAGAGGTCAGTAGAGTCATTGCAGTGGCTGACATTCATCACATGTATTTTTGAGGTGTGTCATTGGTAGCTGCCGCTTTAGGAGATTCCTGCTCTCTGTGTGAGCATTAATGAACTGAATTAATTTGAGCTTCTGATTGATTTAATCAGCATTGGTGAACAAGAAGATGACCAGAAATAAGCTGAGACAGCTTCTAGTAGTAATGATGTGTTTTGTTATTTAATTTTTGAAGTTTTGGCCCTCCATACTAAAACATGCACGTTAGATTTAAGCTGGGTGCTCGCTGTAAAGGGGATTTCTCCACCAGTATCTCATTTAGAGCACGAAAAGTTTAGGATTTTTAAGACTCATATGGATACTTAGTAATTTTAAAATGACTATTTTTTTATTCACATTCATTATATGAGTTCTTACCAAAATAATATGAACATATAACTTAAAATATAATGGAAAATATCAGTTAATCCGCTGATCTGGCTGAAATTTAAAGTTTAGGTCATTTAGTAAATAATTTGTGCTGCAAAAATCTGCTTTGTTTTCCAATTTTCTGAACCACATATTCATTTCAGAGGTCTAGGGGTTACCTTGTTATTAGGATACATCCTGGATGGACTGCTTATCCATCACAGGTCTAACATAACTATAGCCAATTTAGAATCACACATTATCCTAAAAGCAGGTCTTTGGACTGATTAGAATCCCAGAGAAACCCCACACAGGAACAAGGAGATCGTGCAAAGCCAACCATGGTTTTAGACCTTCTTTCTGTGTTCAGCAGTGATGACTCATCTTACATTCACACTTAAGGGATCAGAAGCTTAACATAGATCTATGGCACAGCACTCACATACCAGCAGGTTATGGGGGAACCCCAGGTCGAGCTGCCCGCCGTCAGCTGCTCCGTCCAGCTGTTCCTCTGCCAAACAACACTGACCGAAGAGGTATAAATATGTGAAACACTTGCTGAGTGGCCTCTCACCTCTCCTTGACCTTCTTCTGTCTTTGATTGAGAAAGCAGCACCTGTTGCTTCCTGTGGCTGTGGAGACAGAAGCTTAAACCTGAACCAGGAGAAAACATTCAGGAAGTCAAAAGCTGCTCTGCAACAAGCAGACACCCATTAAGTATTTCTTTCAGTTGCTTACAGCGAGCTAAACTGACCCCTCGTATTAAATTGCTTCTTTGGTCACTGTTATGTTAATTTAAATATTCAAATTTAAGCACATCTCACATTTGAGCTCATTTTAAATAATGTATTTACCCTGGAGGAGTACAAAACACAGAACAATTTTATTTCAATTTATACTTAAAGAGGATCTTTTCTCTATTTCTCGCTCTGCATTTTTTATTAAAGGATCTGATTACGGTAGCTTTGCATCATTCACAGTTTAAAATAATCCCTATTTCTCTTATACTGAGTTTCATTGATCTTCTGCTTCTGAGGCCATGTTGTCCGGGGCTTTTTGCACTTGATTATGTCTCCCAAGGCTAATTAGTCCTGGGTGAAGGGGCAAATGAAGAGTCATGAAAAACAAAAAATCCAGGATCCAGTTTACCCTGCCTGGCATAGAGTAACCGGGGCACCACCCTGGAGCCAGGAGCAGGCGAGGGGGAGTGCCTACTGGCAAGGCCTCACCCATGGGGCCTGCAGGGCACAGCTTGAAGAGGAGACATGGGTCTGTCCTCCTGTGAATGCATGGATGAATGAATGGATGCCATTCGGAGATCTTTAGATGCTCTGAAATCTCACCTACCACGCAATATCCTTGGGAATTGGTTGGTTGGCCAGTCGTCAAGTTGTTAAGACAGAAAATAAGACCCCTGTCATCTCTAAAGCAGCTCTGTGTGTTCAGGTCAATGCCATTCTTTCATGTTTTGGTGTTTGCGGAGTTTCTTTAAAAAGACTTTTATATACATGTTAAAAAAAATGAAGTGATGAATTAAACACCCGTCCGTTTGTAAACCCTCTGGCTGCATCAGCTTTAACCCGTTTGATTAATGTGGCATCGATTATCAGAGCTGTGACTCGAGTGTCACCGTGAGCGGAGCTTGTCGTCGGTGCCGCAGCAGTGTCGGCATGTGTGTGTGGGCGAGAGCTGGAAGAAGATGGGGAGAGCGATAGAGGCGGCCGGGCGCGGGGCCAGGAGCTGGCTCATGTGTCCCTCAGCAGCAGAACATGGGCTTTGTTTAGGGTTGTGCTGGCTGTTCGATTGGCCTGCTGCATTATTCAGTGGACATGAGTGGGCAAGAAAGGGGCAGGTAGATTACCACACAGCAACGGATGAGACAGGGAACTTGCTGACATGCCAGCAGTTAGGAAAACACAGTCATAAAGAAGCCACGTTTTCTCTGCCAGGAAATCATGCGGCACACAAACACCGGGGATTGTTTACACCTGCAGAGCGAGCTGCAATCATCCTGTGCTGCTTTTATTACAACCATTATTTCTGTTTGTCCCTGAAATGAGCTGAATTTCTCCACAAACAGCCGACAGAGCCTCCTCTCTCTCAACGCTGCGCTGTTTAATTAGACCGCATGTTTGCTGAAATCCTGATGCATCGTTACGGCTGCAACAATGTTTCTGTGTGAGCACACTGCCCCCATGTGTGCACACACGGGGAAGGCAGCAAGCTCCAAATCTCCACGGACGTCACCTAGATTTATAAACCTGCAATGGGCACAATAAAAAGAATAAGAGGGTTGAATACTCAGCTGCTGTTTGATCTGATCTTTATTATTATTATTATTGTTTTCAGGTTTGTGGGGAGAAAAACCGATTCGAGAAGCTCATTGAGTATTTCCACAATGAAGAAAGCAACATCGACTTCATGGTAAAGCAGCAATTGCATTCAAATACATGCATGCAAAACACTTTTCAGGTTCACCATGTAATGACAACATATGAACATTTATTTGTAAAGTAGAAAACATCAACATAAAAAAGAAAAGTGCACGGATAACAAAAGAACAGGAAATAAAAACATGACATAGAACCAGAAAAAGAGTGTGATTAAATTGGAAGACGACAGGATTTAAATATCAGGTAAATCTATAATGTGAGAGCAAGACTGTGCAAGGCTTCAAAATAATACGTTTGTTATTCTGAACCTGCTCTATAAGCTGTCCTTCTAAAGTTTTCATGCAACGAGATTCAGCTGATCTATAAAAATACGTCACATTTGTCTTTTTGGCAAATGTTCAGTTTTTTGTCTAACAAGCAAAAGATCCCAGATTTATTCCCAGCAGGAGACACAGATCCCTTTGGGGCGGTGTCAGAAAGAGCATCTGGCATAAAAACTGCCAAATCCAACATGTGGAGCTGCCAGATGTTGAGTCCCCTTAAGCAATTGACAGAGGTAGACAATTCCTGTCATCAGGAATAACGTTTAGTCTGTGATCTACCTGGTCAGTCTCCGGCCTCTTAATGAGTGTCGATGTTATCCTCAGGTTGAATAAGGTCAGCTCTAAACTGACATTACTACATCCCTCCAGGTTGATGCTCTGTCAGCGTAATTTCAAAATGAACATTTTCTTTGAATTTGGTGTGCAAATCATGAAAAAAGGCCCTAAATTAAACCTGCTTTTACTCTGCAGTAATAATATGATTTTTTAAAGAAATGCATAATCATCAGGGATGTGAAATTCCCTTGAAAAATGTTTGTGTTTGTAACATCTGTGATTTAACAATCTCTCCTCGTGTCTGTACAGCTGCAGCAGATTGTTGTAAATCATTTGTTGATTGATTGATTAACTGTAGACCTGAGATGGGGCTTCAGTTGGAGTTGACTGGTGGTGTTTTTCTAATACTGGTAACTGCCAGAAAAAAAAGAATAAATCTATTATTTATGTGCACAATTTGCTCTGGGACACAAAAAGTCCTCCTTTGTGTGAGAATTTACAAAAACAAGCTAAAATAATAAAGAATAGGGGTAATTAGTTTTTATAATTGAAAGCTTTCAGGCTGAGCCTTTTGTAAAATGACAGCTTTTCTTTTAATTAGACAGATTGTGTGCAATTATATATAATATGCAGAGTGCTGTGAAGAAGGCTTGTGTATTCCTAAAAGTTTGTTCTCCACTTTCTTTTACACAAGATCAGAGCTGTAAGTAGAACAGCTGAGGACGGTAATCCAAAGTCTGCCACGAATTCAGAATTTAATTTAATGATGTCGTAAATTTGCAGGAGAGGCGTTTATTTAAGGTTACTTTAGGAGACGGGAGGAACAAAACTCCTCGACTAATCAACGAATCGATCAGGAAACAAAAAAGAAAAATGCAAACTGCAGCTTCCCGGAGCCCAAGATAACAATCTAATAACTAAAGTTAATGAGTTTGTAGTAACAAAAAGAAACGCAACACAATTTCACCCCTGAGAAGTGATTATTGCTGCAGTTGTTTATTGGGAAAAAAAAAGAACAATTAGCGAGTTTAGTTTTAACGGTTTTCAGTGTTTCCTCAGTCAGCTGCAGGAGCGGCTGCCAGCTGTCTGGAGCTGCGTTTTAGTCCGCTTGAAATCTGCAGAACTTTTAATTGGCCTCTTTAAACTTAAAAAACTCAAAGTGGGAAACTCTGGACAATTACCAACAACTTCACTGAGAAGCAGATGGTCTGAGGTCACAAAATATGCCTTCCACCAAAGTGAACATTACCGAGCCTGTGTGAAACATTTTATGTCAGCGGTACTTGTTCACACGTCGTGTTCTGAAGCTCGTGTCTAATATTGTGCAGCAGCTGCTCGTGTCAGCAGTTTGGCCTCCTCGCTTTCATTAGCTCTACTGACGTTCTGCTCTCTGTAAGCAGACTTTCTTTACGTCGCGCGGGTAAACTTTTAAACTTGTAGCCCCTGTCCTGGTGATGGTCCTGGTGATGGTGTCGGACACTGGTCTGAGTAGGTGACGCTGCTTCCTGTTGCACAAATGAATTCCTTTTGCCACCAGGTTGCCTGTATGCAGTTCATCAACATTGTGGTCCACTCAGTGGAAAACATGAACTTCAGAGTCCACCTCCAGTACGAGTTCACGCAGCATGGCCTGGATGAATACCTGGAGGCAAGTGTAAACTTGTTTGCCAAATTAACAGCTTTAAACTTCTCTTAGACTCAGAGTCACAGCTTTCAGTTAAACTGAGTTGATTATTTTTTACTCTGGTGTTTTCTCTTTGTAGAAATTGAAGTTCACAGAGAGCGACAGGCTGCTGGTGCAGATTCAGGCCTACCTGGACAACGTGTTCGATGTTGGCGCTTTGCTGGAGGACGCTGAGACCAAGAACGCATTGCTAGAACACATGGAGGAACTGCAGGAACACAACGCGCAGGTCTGGATGTAAATGCATTAAATACAAACTAACCTTAAAGACAGTCTGTATCATATCAGCATGATTTCCATCAGTCCGGCCAGGACAGGTTTTCAAATAAACCTGTGAGTGTGGATGAGCACGCTCACAGGTGCAATGGTCACATGGACCTGCTACATGCAGTGTCGCTGATATTTATTCACCTTTCAAAAAACACTACAGAATGACAGGAAATACATCAAGCTGAAATAAACCTGAATATTTTCCAACTTTATTGCTTTAAAGCAAAACTGTAATTGTTTCTTTTATTAAATGCAGCTAGCTTATTAGTTAATCCAAGTCTAAGTCTAATTGAGACATTTCCTCCATTTTTGTGTTTAAGAAATTAAATAATTTCACGGCTGCCACATTGTATCACACAAATGAAGCAGCAGCTGAATCTGTTGAATGATGCAGTTAACAGGAAGCTGATAGGCTCATGGCTCTAAAGCTAACTACCTTAGCCTAGCTTATTCACATTAGCTTCCCTTCTCTAGTAAAATACTTTTTTTTTTTTTTTTTAATTAAGCTACCGAAGAAAAAAATCATACTATGTGTTAAACTCTCCAGCAGCAACATGCGGTTGCTATTTAGATTATCTATACAGAAAAATGTTTGGGTGAAATTTCATGACTTTGTCTGGTAAATGAAAACTTTAAACATTACTGTGATATTAATCATGTAGGAATTCAAAATTACACAAGCAGTACATACATGAGAGAAAATGTAATACATTATAAGTCCACTTTAGTCTTACTTTTCTTCTATGTTTGCTGCTCTCTGTGTAAAAATACATTTACCCATTACCCATGACCACTCTGGTGTCACAGCTCACCAGCAGACTTCAGGAGACCGAGACTGAGGCGATGGAGAAAGCCTCCGAGCTTGAGAAGAAGCTCATTCAGACCACCAAAGAAGTGGAGCTCCTGAAGGTAGAGAACAGCAAGTTCATGCTTACATGTTTTTCATACAGAAACACAGACAGTGCCAAGCAGTCAGATGGTAGCAGAAACATCAGAGCCAACATATCAAACATGAATCCACATCGTGTCACCTGACAGATAAAGGTTCCTAGAATAAGGTAAATGGGCAAATGTGGCTTAAAAACAGAAAAAAAGGCCTTAAATAGAGACATAATAATCCATTTCATGTTTCTGTGCTTTTATCTGTGTCTTCTCTTAAACACCAGAAGAGAAATAGTTCACAAGTAATCACTTTTTAAAGAGTACAGTACATTTATGGTTTTTACTCCAAACATTAACAAAAAGAAAATATTTGAACTCCTTTGTTTTTAAATTGTGCGGAAGATAAAGTCAAATAAAAAGTGCAGTTTTGCTAAATTGAATAATAGTCTGAAATAACTGATCAGCTTTTCTAGAACTGATAACTCAGAGTTTAAAGTTAAACTCAGAGTTGCTTGAACCTGTTTTGTAGATCAGGGCTCAGTTCAAATCCATTTACTGATAAAGACTTAAAAACCACTCAGTTCTGCTTTATAGAGTTTTTTTGCTGCTTGATATTTTTGTTTGTGGTTCCAACACGAGGAAGGGCAAAAGCTCAGCCAGCGATCTTCGTCTTTTTGTTTGTTTTTTGAGTTTTACAGAGAGGAAAAAATCAATCGCTCAGCTCTGCCAGTATCTCAGTAACCTGTAGCCGTTTGTTCTTTTCCATTAGGCTCAAATTTAATTTTCCCTGTTTTGCTGTCCCAAAGCTGTGACCCACTATGATAACTACAGTATACTGAAACCTCACACCTACACCACATGTCCACCACATGGAAGAGATGTGATTTGATTTTTAAGCACCTTTCTGCATATATTTGAATGCTAACGAGGAAAGAAATGCTTCATGAGATGCTGAATTCTCTTTCTCACTTCAGGCTGATGAGTTCAAATTAGTAGCAGACATGTAGCATGCAGAGACAAACGTGTTGGCGTTGAAGTACAGCTTTGAAAATAGAGGAACTAATTGGCTTAATTAGGGAGAGACTGATTGTTCTTGTGAACGTTAGTCAAGAAAAAGCACATAGCAGCACTCTCACCGCAGGTACCCCACCTGGTGAAGATGATCTGATTAGAGTTTAGTGTTGCAGCTGCATAAATCTGCATATTAATGAGCCAAAGTGTTGTGAGCACGCATGTCCTTTTGCCAAGACGATCACACCAGATCACATATTTCTTTTTTTTAAGCTGACAGAACAGGTCCAGCCTGATTAAAGCCACATCTGCTCTGTGTCACAGGAGAGTCTGCGGGAGTCTCGCTCGCAGGTGATTCTGCTGCAGCAGCGAGAGCAAGAACGTGAGCTCAAGCAGGAGAAAGAACAAGACACCCAGGCCCTGAAGGAGCTCGAGGTCAAAGTTCAGGCTCTGGTGGACCAGGGTCTTGTCCAAATGGGGCGCTCTTCCTCTGGACACCTAGCAGTTCAGGTGGTGCAGCAGAACAAGAAGCAGAAAGGTCGGCAATGTTTTATCACACCTTCCTAAATCCTCAGTAACCACACATACACTCACAGCGTGAACAATTCAACTTTGAGTTTTATGAGCTGGATTCAGAAGTTCCCTTTTTTAGTGACAAGATAGCTGTGCTGCACCTATCCAGGTAACGTCAGGGTGAACTCTGGGTTTACAGCATTACAAAGGTGATGCGCTGGTGGTACATTTTCATGGTAACTTACCTGCACACAGACAAGGCCTACCTCCAATTTCTGTTTTTATAACTCAAGATAAGAGATCAAAAGATCTGAAACCGCCATTGAGTCCGAAAAGTGCATCGCCAGTCCGAGATGATACTTCAGACCTTGGTGTGCGGATAATTAGAAGCTCTTTGTATTTCCCTGACGGGCATCATTATGGGATATTGATTCGTGTAATCAGATTTATTCCTTAATTACAGCTACATTGTAACTGCAAGTTGATGTGTAGACTATTTCCTGACAGCTGCAGATCAGGTCGATACAGGAAACAACCTTCAGGCCGTTCCTACAACAGAAGTTCCTCCACAGTCGGTACAAGCTCCTCCTCCCCCTCCTCCTCCACTTCCAGCTCCGTCCTCAACCACAGCTCCACCTCCACCTCCTCCACCACCATCAGCTCTCCTGCCTTCTGGAGGCAGTAGGACGGAGGCGTCAGCAGGGACCTCAAGTGAGTCCACAATCACTTGTCCTTTATATCTTAAAGAAGAGATGATTTTTTTCTTTTTATACATCAAACTTGAAAATGAAGAATGATTACAACAAGCAAAAGTTTCCAGCTTTTATCGAACTGATTGTAGAGATTTAAAAAAATGTTAAACTTTATAGAAAATCAAGAAATACCACAGAGAGGAGACATGTTGGAGAAACCAAAGTTTTCCAGCTCCACTTTGGGAACTTTTAGTAAAGATTTCAGTGTCTTTTCTTGTGAAAGTAACAAACGGCAGATTCCCCAACGCAATATTTAGGAAGATATCTCTGTTACAATACGAACATTTCTCTTACAGACTGTAAAAAGAAGAAGGCCATTCAAACCAAATACCGCATGCCGCTGTTCAACTGGCAGGCTCTCAAATCCAACCAGGTCGCAGGAACAATCTTCAGTGAGGTGGACGACGAGCACATCTTAGAGGTTTGTTCATGTTTCCTCTGCTGTCCCAAAAACATCTGGACCTGGGTTCCTTCATGGACAGTATTTACAAGATGCACGCAGCCAACATGATCACACCTGCTGGTTTTTGTTGCTGCATTTTGGAGTCAGAGGGTACTGTGCTAAGTTTTCAGCTAAGTCTAGCTAGTCTGGTTAGGAAAAGCAGCACACAGACAATTAGCTAATTAGTAAGTAACAGACTAATTATGCTTGAAAAGTCACTAAAGTGGAAGACAAAGTTCTTTGGAAAGTCATTTTGTCAGATAATTTTATTAAAGATCCAACAAAAAGCATCGCAAACACTGGGCAGATGAATTATTTAAAAAAACAAGCAAACAAACAAACAAATAAACCCTCACCTCCTGAACAGTTGATGGTGGAAACTACCCGTAGGGACCCAAACAGTGTTTTGTGCCAGGCTGTCAACACACTTTGCAACGTGTTGGACATTTTTTACATGAGAGTTATGGGGATGAGCACTGGTTTGGAGTCAGCCTCCAGTGGCCATAAGTGGAACTACAGTAGTTTTGGTATTTCTGCACTGGCTTCATTTTCAGACGTGGAGGTTGCAGGTTGGGTTTTAATCCAATTGTGGTGCAAATCGTTTAGCAGAAAACAACAACATGCAGTCTATGCATTTCTTTTCTTCTATATTAGTGCAATCAATCCTATTAAGACAGTACTGTGTTTTTGTGTTACATTGGAATAGCAGTAATGTATTATCATGGGAACTTGCATTTATTCTACATCACTTAAATCCATGGATATTCTTCCATGCTTTTCTCCATTTGCAAACCTTTGTGAGTATTTTAAAAAGAACAAAACGAAATTTACAATAATCTTTAGAACAAATTTTCCAGGAATTTTTCCAGCAGTCACATGCTTTATCAGGAAGTAGTTTAGTCTGTAATAGGCTGCTACGTGACTTACAGTAAACAAAAGTGAAAGTTTAATCTGAGTATTAAAAAATCTTAATGGTCTCTGTTTCTGTATTTGAACCCTGTTATTAGGAGCTAAACATGGCTGCCTTTGAGGAGCAGTTTAAGACCAAAGCCCAGTCGACCCCTGTAGATCTGGGAACCCTAAAGAAGAAAATGGCCCACAAGAGTCCCAGTAAAGTGTCTCTAATGGAGCCCAACAGGGCCAAAAACCTGGCCATCACCCTGCGTAAAGAAGGAATGGCTGCTTCTGATATCTGCTGTGTCATTGAGACGTATGTGTTAAACCCTGTTTGTGCATCAGCTGAATAATACGGCAATAAAAAGAAAATCTGAATATATTGCAAAGACACTTTATATTCAGAACGTGCACCGTCCCCGCAGGTACAACCTGAAAGCTCTGAGCCTGGACTTCCTCGAGCTGTTGGAGCGTTTCATCCCCACAGAGTATGAAATGAAGCTCATCCACAACTACGAGTGCGAGGGCAGGCCCCTGGACGAGCTCAGCGAGGAGGACCGCTTCATGGTGCGCTTTAGCAAGATCCCGCGGCTTTCCCAGCGCATCAGCACTCTCACCTTCATGGGCAATTTCCCTGAGAGCGTCCAGCTGATACAGCCTGTGAGTCCACGGTTGAACTGTATTTGAGGAAAGAGAATTAAGCAAAGTTTACAACAGGGGATTTCACAGTCATGCCGAGGAAAAGGCTGTTATTCTGTTAGAGTTTATTCCTAGAAGTGGGCTGAATAAAAGCCCACTCCTAGGAATAAAAGGCATTTATTCAGGTACTGAGGTTTAACACGGGGAAATTTCTCCTTATCAGCACTCTGGCTTTATATTTACAGTGGAATCACTCTTGTCCTCTGAATCTGCGAGAATTACAAAAAAGTAGAACTAGTCCTTTAAAATAAAAATGTTAGTGTATACTGTAATGTGCATGCACTGATCTTTGCATTATTTCTTACAGCAACTGAATGCCATCATCGCGGCCTCGATGTCCATCAAGTCTTCCACTAAGCTGAAGAAAATTCTCGAGGTGATTCTTACTTTTATATTAAGTGTCAAAGAGCTCCAGTTCATGACTGAATAATAACCTTTACTGGTTAGGACTGCTTCTCTGTGACTTCCTGTGAATCCTCAGCAACGGCAAAATGGAATCAAAGTCACTGACCTCCTAATTAGCATTAAAAATTACAGTCAAATCCTGGCTTAAAACATTTTTAATTTGTTTATTGTTCTTCTAATTTCATTTTAAAATACTGGTTGCTGGGGGGCTCTCAGCAAAACAACAGAAACACATTCAGCCAAGATCTCACATAAGCTGTAAATAAACGATGGACCATCCGTTTGTAATGGAGCCTCAACGTTAGCATTTTGTGGTGTTTTTTTTGTTTCCAGAGGTGACCATATTTAGATGAAGTAACAGTGGTAAGATGTCAAGTAACACTAGTTTAGGTAGGTGCAGGCTTGGCCAACTGTAGGCCTCGAGGACACTGGGTCAACACACCTGAATCAAATGATTACCAGGCCTCTGGAGAACTTCAAGACATGTTGAGGAGGTCATTTAGCCATTTAAATCAGCTGTGTTGGATCAAGGACACACAAAACCTGCAGGACACTGGCCCTCGAGGCCTGGGTTTGGATAGCACTGGGTTAGTGAGCTGTATCAGTGCACTGTATACATGCAATACACAAACACTGATATTAGTTAATGGTAGAAACCTGGAACACTAGAAAAACAGAGCCTTGTAATTTGTCTCACAGACTGGTACTTATACGCTGCTTTCTGCTATGAGCCTCATTCACCCATTCACATTATTCTGTGCCAGAGTGTTTTCAGGCTTTGATGGAAATAATTTCAGGTCCAGTTCAGCAGTTCTGGGAAAGTAGCCTCCAAAGCTTGCAAGAGCACAGCTGCTGTAATGTGAGACCAAACATGCTGTGTCTTTAACCCGGAGGAATTTGTCTCGCTTTTTCCTTCAACTTTGGTTATTGTTTTTTCTCCTAAATTTAAAGTGGCATAAAAACAACGATGAGTTGTTTCTGGAAAGGGAGAGGTTTTGTGTTTTACCTCTGTGACAGATTTCAAGTTTTGTTTTTCACTGCAGGTTTATTTTTGAGTCTGTGTGGGCTGCATATCACACATGCTGTCACTTTGTGTCACATCTGACAACATACTTTTCTGTCTGTTGCTGATGTAAAGATCATCTTGGCATTTGGAAACTACATGAACAGCAGCAAGCGAGGAGCAGCATATGGCTTCCGTCTGCAAAGCTTAGACTTGGTGAGAAAATTAATGCAGTTTTTTCCTGCAGCTACAGATGGCTTTTTGCTTTGGTTGCTATTTCTGTAGATAATTCAAAAGTATTTAGTGCAACATGTTGTTTTTATCAATCTAATGTCAGACTTTTCATTCTTTGCTGGCTCTCCCAAGCTGTTGGACACAAAATCTACAGACCGAAAACAGACACTGATGCACTTCATCGTCAACATCATCCAGGAGAGATACCCAGAGCTGCAATCCTTCCCCACAGAGCTGCACTTCCTGGATAAGGCGGCACTTGGTAAGCACATCCTCACATGTGTACAGTGATTAATGATGGCTGAACTCCTGTCACAGTTTACAAAGGTCCAAGATCCAAGCGGATCCACTACTTCCCTCCCAAATTAAGTAATTATAGATTAAACTCTAAACTATGAAACAAAGCTGCAAATAAATAAAGAAATAAAGCACAGCACAGTATGATTCCTGACAGTAGCTCAAGAGTTGCTGCTATAAAAGAAAAAAAAAAGTCAAAAAGAAAAACTAGCATTTGATCTGGTCAACATTTGGCCTAAAATCTTGTTTTTATTAACTGTATTTGTGGTTTGTAGCCCTGTAGTAATCGGATGTTTTGACCTGTGTTGCCTTTTTAACTTCTGACTTCCTGACCCCCTTTTTTTTAATCGTGTGTCCAAGATGCTGTGAGCGTAGGCCTGAGGTCATTTTTTAAAAATGGTTTTAAAAAAAAGGTTAAAAAAAATATCTCCATGAACATGAAAATCCCCCCAAAAAGATCTCAAAGTCTGTCAAGTGCATGCCAAAGAAACAGGTGGTGATATAACCCTAAGTGGGAAGAAATGCTGGCAAATAAAAAGACAGAGTGTAGTCAAAAGGGAGGTGAAGGCACATAACTTGGATCTTACGAGACAAAATCGCTGTTTCTCTTTTCCACGTTTAAATGCAGCAGAGTTTCTGTAAATGAAAAGCTTTATTTTTAGTGACCCTCAGGACAAAAGGACAAAATTCACAGAAAAATCTGTGTTTACCAAAATATCCGTGTACATGTGGATGTAGCCTGAATCTCCCTTGTAAACTACACTTGATTAAGGCAACCTGCTAGAAACCAAAGCAGTCATGGGGCGTTTTCAGTGTAGCACCATGTTTTCACCTTGTAACTGACATGAAACTACTGCAACCACTCACCAACAATTGGAGAACACCTAGAAGTTTCTATGGAGATGCTGACTGGTATGTCTGAGATGACCAAGAGGATAAAACCTACACAAAGCCAGAGTCATTGGCTATACTTTCGAAACTTTTATTATTACCGTTAAATGTGGTCAAACTTTAATCACATACATTTTAGTTTAAACTAATACCACAGATTGTAAATACACTGTTGATAAAATGACAAATGCTCACAAGGTGTTATGACAGCAGTAGAATCACTTTATTCATGCAACACCTTGCATAACCCTTCAGTCTTCTAAAGTACATCATAATCTAGTTGATGTTTGATAAGCAATGATAAGAATGTTAATTTGAAGCTCTAACTTCACCTTGAAGTCTTTGTCTCTTTTAGTTTCTGTGGACAGTATCCTGCAGGACCTTCAGGCTCTGGAGAGAGGCATGGAGGGGACGAAGAGGGAGTTCTCCATAGAAAAAGACAATCTAGTGCTGCAGCGTTTTCTCAACACCAACGTGGAGCTGCTCAACGGTCTCATAGCCGATGGAAAGACCGCACAGGTCGGATTTAATTATCAAAATCAGAATACTTTATTAATCCCTGAGGAAATTATCCAAATTTGTCTCTGTCAATGTTAGGAACAGGAAGTACTTGTCAGTTCATGGCTGATCATGACCTTCTTTTGCAGGATGCTTATGACTCAGCTGTGGAGTACTTCGGAGAAAACCCCAAAACAACACCGCCCTCTATGTTCTTCCCTATTTTTGTCAGATTCATCAAAGCGTACAAGGTCAGATAACAGACAGCTGCTTCACTGATATGCACCAAGAGCTTTTACACCTGCAGCCATCAGTGACTGTTTATAATCTGACCTCTGAAACATTGTTTTTGTGTTTGCCAGCAAGCAGAGCTGGACATCGAGCAGAGAAACAAGCAACACGAGGCTCCTTTAACTCCTCCTAAACCTGAAGTCATGGGGAACAAGGTGGGAACGATAAACAGTCAGTGCAGGAAAAGCACTTTCAAGTGTGTCTACAAACTTTCCAAGCACATAAAGATGATTTTCTCCTGAATAATTAGATTGTGTCATTTTGCAACACACTTTAAAAGCTGACAGTAAACCTCAGACTTTATCTGTCGGCCCATTCTTTTATTTTTTTTATTTTTTTAAGTGATATTCAGCAAGGAAAACACCACCCTTCAAAAAGTACTTCTTCTCAGTGAAGGACAGAGAGAAATACTCTTCTCTGAAAGCCCTTTTCCTCTGGTAGAGACATTAATGATCTCAGTTTAGAGGAAAACTGCTTTGCTTTTAGAGAAATGTCTACAAAGACCCACGACATTAAAAGGTCAAAGTATCAACAAAAACTAGTGTGATGCTCCAGTCAGCCATGTCAAGTACAAAGACAGATAAACTACAATAAAATATAATAATATAAGGTATTGGATCTGGAACAAGCCTGGAGCTGGACTGCCCTGTTCGATGTCCAAACAGCTCTCTTCAGTTCCCAGTCATATATGAACTGTTATTAACGAAAGTGGTAAACATGGTCCGCGCTGCCATCAAATTCAAAATAAGACTATATTTTTCTTTCTTAAAATGGTCAATTCTTTTTGTTTTAGTTAGTTTTGATTTTCGAATTGAAACATTTGATCAGTTCTGTGTTGCTGACCGCTTGTACTTCTTCACCTATCAGACTTCCACACACATTCCTTGAGATTATAACTTTCATGCATAAAAACGACCAGACTATTGGACATAAAAAGAACTAAAACTCTCAAAGCATGTTGTAAAAAGTTGCATTCAACTAAATCTGATTTGTTGTTTCAGGGTCCCACGATGCCCAGACC
Organism: Pundamilia nyererei; assembly: GCF_000239375.1. Lineage (NCBI taxonomy): Eukaryota > Metazoa > Chordata > Actinopteri > Cichliformes > Cichlidae > Pundamilia > Pundamilia nyererei. Next base: position 913,658 of record NW_005187418.1, read on the forward strand.
GCCCCAGATGGACCTGATAGCAGAGCTGAAGAAGAGGCAGATGTCTCCTCTGGTGAGGGAGGGGAAAGACGGAGCCATCGAGGACATTATCACAGGTACACAACAAACTGTCTGTTTTTTGTATATGTGTTGTGAACCGTTATCAGCAATTATCAGGAGGGGTTAATTACACAGTTAAAGAAAGAGCTCACGCTGCCAAGGCAACAGAAAGATGCAGCTATGCAGTTACAGGTTCGTGTGGTGCTAAAGCTACACTGTGACAGCTACGTAATTAAAGTTCAAACATTGTATCAAGTGAAGTTTAGCTGCTAACATAGCAACACTTACACACTAATGCTTGCTAATTAACTAGCTAACAACTAAACTGAAACTTTTCATGAATTAGAACTCGATTTTTAAATTTTTGTTTGTTTTGTCTACAAACTTTAAAGGCAGCAGCTAAATCAACATAAGCCACAAACTGTTTCTCTGCACTTGTTTATGTTGTGCTCCAGCAACCACTCCCCGGCCGATTGGGGAGTACAGATTTTTCCCAACAGCAAGAACTCGTCACTGAGCGCTGACTAAGCTAAGCTAACTATCTCCTGATTTCCAGCTCTAGTTTTGATGGACGCTCTAGTCCATTCATTTTTATTTTTCTGTACCTTCTGCTGTCACACACTTTTTTCACACTAATCGTCCTCAGTGTTTTTACTTTCTTATCTAAGCAGCTGTTAATCTCATTAACATTTTATCCTATTTCCTCTCCAGCAGTGCTCTTTTTTAAAATTTCCTTAGTTCAACAAACTTTCACTAAGGCTTACGTCCCTCTCCTGTGCCCTTGTTTGTCCCTCCTCTCTTCCTGTCCCTGTTGTTTTTTTTTCTCTTCTGTCTTCAGCTCTTAAATCCGTGCCCTTCACGGCTCGCTCTGCCAAACGCTCCTCTCGTCTCTTCTGCGACTCTGTCTTCAGTGAAGAGGTGATGTTTTCAAATCCGCTCCTGCTGATCATGACACTGTCATTGTATTTATAACCAGGAAGAGATGGTGGATACAGAGTGTAGAGGTCACTTATAATCCTTTGAGCACAGCTTCTATTTCTTCTCCAGTCATGGACATGAGACAAACTCAACAGTGAATAACAACAATAAACACAAAATATTAGAAACACATTATATGGCACTAAAACTGCATAGAAATTGTCCTGCTCTGCCTTCCCAATGTAACTGTATCCCAGACAGTCTGCCCTTGAAGGAATATTTTGGGTGCTGTTTATTGGATTTATGCCTCGTGACTGAGTTCTCTCCAGAGGTTTTCTGACACACTTTAAATGGCTTTCAAAGAGAAGGAGAGCAGCTCAAACTAAAACACAAGAATATGCTGTAGAATATGCTTGTCTTGGATTTGAAGTTTAAAGGAGATCTATTATGTTTTCCTTGTTTCCAGTCATAAAAGTACTGTTAGAGTGCTTGGATAATAAAGATATATTCAATATATTAAAGGGCACTAAAGTAAAGGACATTTAGCACTGTTGCCTCATTTGTTAATGGGTCCTGGTTTCAGAGCCACACAACGTCCAGCTGTGTGGAGTTTGTTGAGTTGTAGTTAATCCTGCTGATGCAGGCCCGCAGCACAAAAGACCTTATCTCAAGAATTTCACAGGCTTGTTAAATAACATCATTTAATGACTTAGAGGCTGAATTTAAACTGCACAAACAACGGTAATGGAGATATACGCTAATTCTTAGACTGATAACAGTGATTTTTAAACTAATTTACTCACCCAAAAACTGTCAAAGCTCTTCCCTTTTTATTTCAATCTGTGGCGCAGGACGTACGACATCTCTGTACTACGCTATGCTGTCCAAAAGTACACTGCTACCAGTCATTTAAAAAGTGTTGGAAGGTTCATGTTGGTCAGTGTATGTATCAGTCATCACAAGCACAGCCTGCTCTGAACACTTAAATCACAATTACAGTTTTTTCTATGCAGTACCCACAAAAACATTCTGTGTAGCCAATCAGAAAAGAGAAAGCTTAAATGATGGAGGGGCTGAAGTATATCTTTAGATGAGCTGATCACAGTACATTCATATAATTCTCTACAATGATTATTATGAGCTGTGAATGCTGTAAAGTTACTCCTGTAACGTCCAACAACAAAAACACGAAGTTGGAAATCAGCGTAATAGATTCCTTTTAAGATTGATCGTACACCACGTCACACTTGTGAAGAGACGAAGGTGAGAAAGACACAAAGGTTTAAAAGGTGTTTGTTTTTTTTAAAGCAGCAAAACACAACAAAGATTACCACAAAGCAGCCTCACACACCCACAAAGATGTGCAAAATACCACAAAGACATGAAAAACAACTGAGAGACAAAAAGTGAAATGCAAAAGAACACGCTGGTGCCTTCTGTGGGTCTTTTAAAAGCTTATGCTGAGGGGCTCATTGTCCCACACTCTATCCATGTCTGACACAGATTCTAATTAAGATTTTATAAGAGCCAGGATGGCTTGGCAGTGACTCTTTCATACCAGACGTCTTCGCATTTTCCTGTTTGTTTGTTTTTGTGTTGTTGTTTTTTTATGGCCAATTTGATGAGTAGAAATATGTATTTTATGGCTCAGTAAATAAAGCCCAACAGGCCCTTAGTTTGCCTTTGACATATGTCAGCGGGCTGTTCTGAAGCTTCTTGTCTCACGTGGATTATTCGTGTTTGTTCTCTTTCGTCAGATCTGAGAAATCAGCCATACAGACGGGGGGACGTCGGCCGACGCAGCGCCAAGTGGAAACCAGGGCAACAGCTGCAGGTATCCTCAGACATCTCCCTCTGAAACACAACAACGTGGACTGGGTTCATCATCGTGGCTTTACAAGCACAACGCATTTGACTCACTATGGTGACAGTCTTATCACTCTCAAGCATGTGGACGAATGCAGGGGTGGAAATGCATGCAAGAAGATCCCTAAAGAGACAAAAACATAAGCTAATGCACACACACACACACACACACACACACACACACACACACATACGCACATTTCTGCTGCATTAGGGCGCCTCTCTGGATAAACTTCAAACTGACTGTAGAAATGTTCTGTGATTTGAGTGATTAAATGTTAAAGAGGGCGAATTATTAGCTGTACTCAGCGCTAATGACACTGGATGCCATCCGAGGTAATCAAGACAATTACATGGAAGAACGAGCCACTCAGCTGAGAGGTAACACGAGCGCTTCATTACTGCCGCTAAGACATCAGAGCCTCACCAGAAAATTCATCTTCAAAGGCAAAAAGCTGATAGACTCGTGGATCATTTTGATATTTTTTTATTAGTTTTAGTTTAAACAGAAGTTTAATCGCAGCGTCCCATCACTCTTTCCGTGTCTGCAGTAGGTCTCAAAAATTATGGGAAAGATTTATAATATATTTAATTTATTTTTATTACTGTGTAAGTACAAAAACAGCAAGCTTCTACTTTGCTTCTGCATTTCAACAAATAAAACATTTTATACTGTTCTGGGTTTTTGTCTGTTTTATTTGTGTCTATCCTAAAACTCAAACTTTTGTATGCTTACATTTCATACATTCAATACATTTCATTACAGTAGATGTCTTTCTAAAAGTGCTCCAAGTTTAAGGATATATTTCTTCATCTTCAACGCCATGAGCTTGTACAGTACAGCACAACTACCTCGACTCTACTCCCTCAGAAGTTGACAATAAATGGACACACATGCTGGAGTAGCAAGTTGTCCTAAGCTAATGTACCAGCAGAGGGAGATATTTTATTTCAAGCAAACGTGAAAATCATCATGTTTAAAAATGTTTAGAGTCATTACTAACACTGGGGTAGAAGGAGCCTGAATTAGAGACTTCATACCTTCCTTGATCACTAACGAGTTCTTAACTTTAAATATATATAATATAAAAATATATCAATGTGTGTCCAGAGTGCTTAAAGAAATCCTTCCATTAGTTATTGCTTTGATCTAAAATACAACCAAACTTTTGCTATTAATGGCAAGGTGGCAGCAATTAAACCATTACTTAAAAAGCCATCCCCTCACCCAGCTGTGTTAAGTAATTATAGGCCAGTCTCCAACCTTCCTTTTATTTAAAAAAATACTGACACTCTTCTTTAACTACTGTACAAGCACTTAGTCCACCCCTACCTAATAACTCAGTGTACACATATACTGGTGACTACTTCCAGCAGGATAACATGAGTTATCACAAAGCTCACTTCATCTAAAACTGGTTTCATGACTATGAGTTCATTGTGCTTAAAGGCATTTACAATCGTCAGATCTCAATCTACTACGGCATTGTTGGAATGTGCTGGATGAGCAACCTGCAAATTTCCAATATTTGTTTATAGCTTGAAGCTGAATAACTCAAGAATGTTTCTGGGGAATTTTGGATCAGTGCCATGAGAAATAAAGTTAGTTTTGTAGGGATAAAAACGACAATAGAAAACTGAAACATTACAACACAAATAAATCACAAAAACACAATAAACTCAAAATGCTGGGTCAACTGATCCAGAACCATGGCAACTGTACAATGGACTAATTCTTTCAGAAGTGCTGTGATGGTTATTTTGTGTCCATGTGAGATGTGGTTCCCAGCCTGTGTTGATGAATCTAAGAAATCTGAGGTTGTGCACATTTCACAGTTGTTGCTTCAACTTGGTACTGCTCCTTGCGTCTGTTCGTTTTGTAGCCAAAGATAACTGTTGTTGTGAAATCGATGAGCTGGTCGGTTTCAGTGATCATAAGGATTTTCTGTGATGCTGCATTTACATCTTCTAGTATACTCTACCTAGTGCCCGTGAGCACCGTCAGCAGCCATCTGTGCCAGAGTGACCGAGCCCCAGGCGGAGAGGTCGAGGGCACCCCACCCCCGAAGGGGCCCAAGCGAGCCCCAGGTTCCAGGCCCCGACAAGCACCCACCAGGAGTGAGCCGGTGCGTACCTGGATGCCCATCCCCGCATAGCTTCAGTTCTATATCTCTCACTCATAGGTAGGCTTTAGGCAGGGGCCTAGCCTGGAGACCTCTACTTACAAACCTTTACTGGTTACATGCTCTGGTCAGAATTTGAACCCACAGCCTATTATTCAGAAAACCCTTAGTGTGACAAATAGGTATTTACTAGCTAGGCCCACATCCTCATTTTAGGTTTGACAGCATTTTAGTAAGTAAAGGTGAATGCTTTGACATTAATTGAGCTGCGGTTTGGTGAAGGCCTCGAAGGGGACTGGCGATGGCTCCTGGGCCTGGCAGATCCCCATGCACTGAATAGAAATGAAGAAGTTAAAGAATTGAGATCATAGAGGGTGGTGATTCTAAAGTGGTTAAAGTTTATAGGGAAAGAATTGGTCAATGTGGCTATAAAAATGTTTCAGTGGCAGTGGCACTATGGTCACAGTGGCTCAGTTTATAAAGCTGAAGTGGAAACAGGATTGAGGAAATTTACAACCATTACAGTCAAATCCTAGACAGAAAAATAAAATCAATGCAGCTCCCCAGTGACATTTTTAATCCAGGTGAAACACAGCTTCATACACTTAAACAAACTTAACAAATCCTTACATGTTCTAAAAACAAACAGGTTTACCCAT
>NW_005187418.1:919399-924001 GCF_000239375.1 Pundamilia nyererei
TATATATATAAATCTTTTTTATTTAATTGTATGTTAAATATGTTAAATATTCACTTTACTGTATAACTGCTTTAGATCCAGATAATTTATTTTTGTAATTATTTTTAATTTCTTTTAACTTTGTCATTCTGTCATTCCACTTTAAGCTTTTTGTTAGAGGTTTTTTTTTTATGTTTTTGCCAGTGTAACGTGCAGATTCTGAATTTAGAATTTAGTATAACAGTATTTTGTATAAAGATGAGACAGCCAACATATATTAACACAGCTGATTCTGTATGAAGAGCGTATAAGAACTACAAAATGAGCAGTTAAAAACAGAAACTAAACAAATAACAAATGAACAGCTACGTAAAACAGATGAAACCATCAAGACAACAGAACAGCTCCTGTTTCACCGACAGCAACAGTGTTTCTACAGTGAAACCAGAAGTTTCTCCACTTCCTCTCTCATCATCTGCAGCTCCACAGGGATTATCTTGCATTGGCTCGATGCTTCTTTAACACAGCGGAGAAACTCTGACTCGTCCGCCTCCATCTGACTGTGGTTCATCGTTTTCTCCATTGCGTTCACTGCAGCCAGAGTCTTTGCAGTCTGATTAGCGACGCCTTTCACAGCATCACAGGAGGCCATTTGGTCACAAATCTCTTGCACCGTTTTTAGCTCGTCCACCAGCGGTTCGATGCTTTTAATGAAATCTGCTCCAGTTTTCTGCATGGTGACTACTTCTTTCGTTAGCTTTCCATTTCCTTTTCGAACTTTTGTTTTAGAAGGAAAATCGATGGCTTTTCTGACCAGATAAACTGCAGCTTTTGTAGCATGCAAAGCACCAAAACCACCACCAACAGCACCACCTGCTGCACCAACTGACCCGCCAAATGTGCTACCAGTTGCACCACCAGTGGCGAAGCCAACAGTAAACCATAATGAATCACTCACGATCCCATGAGCTTCTATACCCGCTGCTAGAGCTGCAACACCAACTGATCCACCAATAAACCCCGAAAATGCTCCTCCCACCACTCCCCCAAAGACACCGCCTACAAAGCCCACAGTTGCACTTGCTGCACTAACGTTGCCACAAAACTTGGCATAAGTTGCTGCACTAACTGCTCCCAAAGCAGCCCATACACCACCAGTAACACCCCCAAAGACTATACCAATAGCCCCTCCAAACACACCTAACAGAGCCTGGGCCATCTTGTCATCCTCATGCTTTTTATCAACTAGAGCTGCTGCATGCATGAAATGCTCAGAAGCTTGCTGAAGATCATCTTTGCGTTGGCCATAGAGCCTCACAAAAGTCTCCAGACTTGTTCTGAGATGTTTACTGATGTCAGCCGAAGTGTTGAATCTAAATGTGCTCCACATTTTTACGGTTCTGCTGCCGCCCCCCAAAAAACACCTGAAGAAACCTTGGTGAGCAGAGTCGAGAGTTCAGGTCTTTAGAAGTTGTAGAAGATGCGTGAATCGAGGCTTGTCTTTGAAAAGGCCGAGGTTAATATTTTTTTTCTTCCTGCAAGTCAGAAACAAAAAGGATCTGAAACTTATGAGATAAACTATCATCATCTAAAAAGTTCTGTGCAGAAAAAATGCTTCAACTTGATCTTTTGGGGAATCTAAACTTTTTGGCCTAGACTGGGGAACTCGTCATAGGGGATTTTGAATTCTGATGCCACTGTTAGGTGTTTGCCACAGCTGAGCACTGCCAAGATTCTCTAAAGAATTTCTAAATATTGTTAGCAAACGTAGATTTAAATTAAAAGAAGAAAACTGTACACGTCATTGTTCAGCACCGTCTAAAACCAAATCTATAAGCAATTTTTAAACATAAACACCCAGCAGATGTGGCTGAAACGCTGATGTCATAACACTGGTAATTGATAGTAGAAATAAAATGAAGACAAACTTTTTCTTGGTAGAAAGTCCATGTTTAGGCAGGTGTGAAGAAATGCTGTAAATAAAGAAAGCTTTCAGAAATATAAATGATTGTTTATTGGCCCCAAATGTATTCTGCAGCAGGACAACGACCCCAAACACACACAGCCAAAGTCATTAAGAACTATCGTCAGTGTAAAGAAGAACAAGGAGTACTGGAAATGATGGTTTGGCCCCCACAGACAACATCTTAACATCTCAACATCGAGTTTGTTTTACATTTCTCTTTTATCCATTCACTGCATTTTGTTGATCGATGAAAATACATGATTAACGCTTCCATTTTTGAAAGCACCCTTTGTTTACAGCATGTTTTTCTCACCTGCCTGAAACTATTGCACAGTCCTGTGTATATGGACTGCTTTGCATGCTGTGCCTTCTAATAGGGCATAGCATAAGGGAAGCACGAATATTATAAATACAACTGGTCCCGACACAGAACCCTGTGGAACCCCATAACTAACACTAGTGTGTGAGTAGAACTCCCCATTTATATAAACAAACTGGAATCTAACTTTTTATATATTTATTTTAATATAAAAATGTATATATCTAATATACATTAACAATAATATTGAAGACATTATGATTATTCATCTATGAATAGTAGAGATGTTCAGAGTAAAATGCTTCCCACTGAATAGCGTGTTTTTAATGAATGAGACTTGATCTGTGCTGCACATCCGTAGATCTCTCTTTGTTTGCTAGTTTAACTCTAGCTGTTATTTCAGCTCTGCACAGGTAGATGGACTGGTTTTATCAGTGGCTTCACTTTGATACTGAAACAATCTTAAACAGCTGAAGAATTCAAGAATTCATGCTTTAAAGCACTTTCAGCAGTATGTGCAACTACACATGCTCGCTGCACGATGTGCGGCATTTTTGTTTAAGTTTCCTTCTTTTGGCCAACGCTGTTGTTAACTTCTGTTCACAAACTTCCTTTCCAGATCGTTGTTATAATTTTTTTCTTCTTCTTTTTAATCAATCTAAAAAGGTATGACACTGTACCACAGACTAATGGGACAGGAGTGCAGAGGCTGTCCCTAGGATCCACAGTTCCTAAACATTACACTAATCTCACAAAGCAACCAATAACTGTGGACTCTGCAAACTATATGGTTTAAAACGGGTTTCCTTTGACCGACGCTCTCCAAAATGTCAAAATTAAGGTTGAATCATGCAAGCAGCTCTGAGAGCAGAGGTACCTGTAAAATTATGAATCTTCACAGAGCAGGCACTTTTACTTATGTGACGGCTTTTTTTGTGTTAGTGTATGCAAGGAATTAAGTTACGCAAGTGGCAATAAATCTTCAGAATATGTTTTTTCTCAGCTTGGCTTTTGACATATATAATTGCACACAAAGCTGCTATTGGATCACTGAACAAGTTAACTTGATAGTTTTGTGTTAAATTGAGTCAACAAGCTGAAGTGACACATTTTTGTGTGGAAAATAAGTGTACAAAGCATGAACTTGTTATGAATGAGGGATTAAATTTGACGTGCCACTGACAAGGAAGCCGGAGTTTCAATTCAGTGCTTCTGTAAGTTCATCTGTACTCACTGTCTGTCGGCTGCCCCACTTATTTCAATGAAGCTCTGACTGCTGTCGGCTCAGCGATGCCTAGAAATGCGTCGTTCATATGGAATCAGATAAAGTAACGCATGCAGAGCGTGAGGTTTGTTCAGATGAGGAAGCAGGAAATGGAAGAGTGAAAGCAGGGCCGGGCTGTTACTAAAACAGTCCCAGATGCCTCTAGGGGAAAAAATGGGGCGTGTTTCCGCATGCAAAAGTAAAAAGGGGAGAACAGTTGATTGTAAGTGACGTTTAAGCATTAAAAAAAAATAAAAGTGTAAAAGAATATAATGTTAATAAAGAGGTTTATAAGGTGTGTTTTTCAGGAACTGAGTGTCTAAAATCAGTCCAGTCGAGCCGAAGGGGTCCGCCTGACAGCAGAGGATGAAGGTCAAGCTGAAGTCTGCTTTGCATAATAATTCACTTTCTGCTCTTTGTGGAGCTGATTGAGTCGCGGATCATCTTAAGCCTCCAGCTCATGTCCCTGAAGGTAAACAAAGAGCTCTTTAACACTGATTAGTGTACACTGACACTCTGATCCCAGCTTCAGTTCATTAAAAAGGCAAAACTAGTGCGCAGACACATTTTATAAATGAATACAGGTCTTTGGCTAATTCACTGATCTCCTGCAGAAATGGAAAACGCACAAGACCCAAAATTTAAGGATCAACTGAGTAAAAGCATCTACATACAAAAGGATGAATAAATGCATTCAATGTAAATGTTACCAGATGCTACCAAGGTTAGACTTGATGAGCAGGTGAATGCTTGAGCTTTACAATGATTTTCAAAAATAAGAGTCAGAAATAGTTGTTTTATTTATTGATTTTTTATCTCAGTCCATGTGCATTTTTTCACCTCAGGTTTTTGAACTTTTCCACAATTTTCCAAAATTATTTTAAAGAGCGTGTTAGATGGAGGAGTTGTACAGAGAGATGGCAACAGGCAGGAATGATTTCCTGTGTCGTTCATTATGTTCTATCATATATGTATATTGTTACACTGGAGGATGTTTGTATTATAAAGGTTCATTTTTTTGTCCACTCTGTGTACAATGTGAATGAGAGGGAATATCCCTGCCACTGAAGCCCC
>NW_005187418.1:924462-977427 GCF_000239375.1 Pundamilia nyererei
CAAAGACTTCAGACTTGACTTGGACTTGTACAATAAAGACTCAGAGTCGAGGTTTGGGACTCGAGTCTTGCATCCAGTTGTAACAAACAATAAAGTTCAAATTTATCGACTTCAACTGAGCAAGTTTTCACTTTACTTGTTTTTATTCATGTTTATTGAAACAGTCCTCTTAAGTGAGTGTGCTCTAATTGTGGAGCATCAATACAGCACAAACCATATAACATAACACAAGTTGTTTTGGGGAGACCATTTGGTGTTTATTGGACGTTAGAACATCAATTTCAGCCGTTAGAGACTTGAGACTTGCAAATAATGACTTGTGAACAGCACTAAAACATCAGATTTTACTCCTAATTTGCAAGAACGTTTTGCTTGGTACCTTAGTTAATAAGCTGCCACACCGACTTTGTCATGGCTCGGGTTCAACTTCTGAGGTTTTAGTCTTCATCAGCAATGAAACAAACATTAATCCTAATAAAACCAAATATGTCGTTTGGGGGATTTTTGGGTTTTATTTTCACATTCGTTATTACCAGTTAGACCTCAGAGGGTTAATATACACTTTAATGTCAACCTAGAACTCTGTCATGAAAAAACAAACAAAGCTGTTGGAAAATGTAAAAATTGCAGCAGGAATGTAAACGGACATTTTTTGCTCACTTCCTGCTCCACAACTTACTAATTGGAATTTACATGGAGGAATGTAATGTAGTCACTGCCGTCCTTTCTCTGCTGTGGCACTCAGGAGAAAGGACCCAAGTGCAGAATTCAAACACGGGGATGAACTGAAGGAGGCTGCTTTACTGCAACTTACACAAAAAAACCACTTAAAAAACCAAACTAAAACCTAGAAACTGGGACCTAAAAGCAAAACACTGGGAAACTAGGGATGGTGATCTCGGGGAGCCCAACAGGAGAAACCCACACAGCATAAGGAGACGACGCGGCACAAACAGAGAGAAACACAGGGCTAAAATACACTGAGGGACAACGAGGGAATGGACACAGGAGGAGAGCACAGCTGGGACTGATCACACTTGACAAGACAAGGGGAGGCTAGAGACACAGACATGAGACAAGGGACCGTCAAGTAAAATAGCATGAAAACAAAGGGCGCACAGAGAACACCTAAACACTGGAAAAAAAAAACCCACCAAAAAACTAGAAAAGACTAAAAATTGATAAACACAAAACATAAACATGGAGTCACCAGACATGACAGAAAGAGTTTGATGTGGATGGACCTCAGTCACGCGTTGGTCCCTTAATTGGCACTCAGTGATATGCACTCTGTAGTGTGTTCATTTACTCATTTTGTCATTGCATCACATCCAACAGCTGATCTGCATAAAAAAAGACATATTTTCATGCCAATGGAAAGAAATTCACAAGTTTTCTTTTTTTTTTTTTCATTGGACACATGTGTGACCACCTATCAACAGACATTGTATCGTGCTCTCAGGGACTGACAGGCTGGCTGACCCTTGGACAGTCTTGCCACTTCTTGGTATGGGTCATGTCACTGTACTTGTGTTTCAGACTCTGTCATTTTATTATTCGATTATTCTTGTTCACAGTTTGGGTTTTCTTTAGCTCTTGGTGATTGTAGTCCTTTCCCCCCTTAGTAGTTAGCTTGGCGTGTGTCTACATCTCCCCGTGTAACTGCTTTCAGTGTTAGTTCCACGTTTCTTAGTGTTTTAGTTCTCATTTCCAGTGTTTTGTTTCTAATTGTCATTTTCTGTGTCTAGTTTGGATTTTTGTGAGTTTATGTTTATGAACAATTCTCCCCAGTTACTGTGTGTCCTCAGTCTAAGTTTCGGTCTGTGTGTTTCTTGTTTTGTTTTCATAGCCCTTGTCCTAGTATCTAGTTTTTCTTTCCCTTGTTTTATTTTGTCTTTTAGGCCCAACAGTGTTTCCACCAGTTCCCCATCCTGTCATGTTCCTGCCTGTGTATTTTAGTCTTCCCCTGATCGTTGCTGTGTCACACCCTCTCCGTGCTGCGTTTTCTCCTTGTGTTAATGGTGGCTTTCGAGTTATCTGTTCAGTTTTGTTTTATAGTTTCCCAGTTTTCTAGTTGGTGCTTATTGCTTCGAGTTTCTAGTTTTGTTTCCTTGTATTCATGTTCGAGTTTTCCCCAGCAAATAAAGCTGCCGCTTTGAGTTTAACTTTTGCTCTATGAGAGTCCTGCATTTGGGTCCTTCCTCCTGCCTGCCGCAGCACACATCATCACAGTGCACACCAAGCTTTGGTACCTTTCTGATTTTGAAGCTTGTCTTTGGTTATTTAGTGGCTTTGTCTACCATTTCAATAGAGTCTGAGGGGTTTTCACACATTGACAAGTTTTAGACGGTAAACAATGTTAGATTTTGAAGCAAAATTGGAAAAAGAAAAATCAGAATCTGATGGACAAGTTTCAAATCTTTTTGTTTTTATTTTCAGGGAAAGACTCTTAACCTGAATCTCTTCAAGGAGAAGAACTCTGTTTATTAATGTCAAACTACCTCTGAGCCTGACCTCTCATTCCCACTCAGGCAGACGTGCTTTCAGTTACATGTGGATTTGTGTGCAGCAGCGACATGTGGCTCTACAGTGAATGCAAACATCTTCACCAGTCAGTTTCCACACAAAGAAAGAGAGGAGAGTTTTGTGAAAAGGCTCCAAGCACTATTTACTATATGTGGTGCAGTTGGAGGGGAGTTTATGGATGCTGTATTGGTGGAGTATGTGGCACTTTGGGGGCAGTTTGTGCAGCAGCTTTCAGCTGATTTTGATGAGATGTTGACGCGGTCGGTGCGACTGTTGGCTTTGTGAGCAGTTTATTTGGGTGAATACTGCTGCATTTTATTTTGAACACTTTTCTCTTGTTACTGTCAGTTTAAGAGGTAAGCTGTTGTATTTTGGTTTCAGTTCACTCCATATTAATTCAGTTTAATTCTGGCTAATTTGCTTTAAATTGAGTTGAATTTTTCTATGTTGTGATTTGGTTTTTGAGTGTGTGGGCAAGCTTGTGAAAGGGCATTATTATGCCCATTAGTCCACCTTACCACCGCACCTGACTGTTGTGCAGCCCGTGGAACAAATGATCCTGAATTCACTCTTACTTTTCCTGTTTTGCTTCCACCACAATAAAATCACACTTCATGCAGAGCTTGCTGTCTCTCTCTCTCTTTCTCTCAGTTTCCCGTCTAAAAATCTGTTTTCTACATTATTCGCTTGCTTGTTACGCACAAATCTACCGTTGTTTACAGCGCTGTCGGCCGCTGTTTTTTTCCTTTTACTTACTTCCGAAAAGAAAGCCTCATTTCTGCTGTTTAATAGGTTACTGAACAAATTTAAACTTGCAAAAGTTGCAAAAGGCTCAGCTGTGTCTCTAATAAAACCTCTGTAACTTTGCTCTGCTTCACTTCAGCAGCATCAGGTAATGTTCATGTGTTGATTAATGGTTTTCTTTCATTTTTGATCTACTGCAGAATATTTTAAGGACATCTGCTATAAAATCTCAGGCCAGGAAAGTCGCCTTCATGTTTTTCTGTGTTTTATCCTGTTACTTTGACACAAAGGCATCTGCTGTGATGCTCACACCTTTGATAAAGTCTCACAAGTGTCAGCTTTCTTTTTATAGAAATAAAGATATGGAAATGTACTAATACGCGATCAGAATGACAATATTTTTGACTGTCTGAGGCAAAATTGAACCGATTCAAATCGAATTGAATTGGATCGAATCGATTGGAAACCTTGTGAATCGAAATCGAATCGATTCTAGAAATCAGTGACGATACCCAGCCCTAGTAATCAGGGGGAGTGGAAACACATGAGGAAGCAGCAGACACAAATGAGCCTAACAACGTTACAGCCGAAGGGAACCTAAAAACAATGATAACGACACAACAGACTTTTACAGAACATAAAACAGGAAACAATCAAAGAATAAAACTAAAATACACAAAACACTGAGTTGCAGATCCAGTACTGTAACAATAAAATTATATTAGTACATAGAAATACAAACCTTTTTTTATTTCTTATAAATCTTCTTGGGTTTAATCAGTTAAGTAGAACATGAGCTGAGAAAACTCTGTTTTCTGTTGCTTCCGTTGTAGAGGGTGACTTGCGTATAGAACGGTCACAGTGGGAGAAACTTTAAGTCCATCACAGTACAGCAAACTAACCTGTTCATCCTGCATTAACCTGCAGTAGTTTCCTGAATATTTTTCGTTGGACCTTTGAGGGCTTACATCTAAGCTTTATATTTCCAGTTTATCAATCGCCACTGAGCAGTCCTTATCTTTAAATCGAAGCGCTTTTCTTCCTGGTCTGTCATGCCTTTCTTATCTTTCTCCATCTCTGAGTGAAGTTCACTGTTTCTTTTCTCTTCCTGTAAAATACAGCAGCTGCACCTTTAGCTAACAACACACTGTGTGACAGACTGCACACAAACAGGTTGTGTGTTTGCTAATGTGTCTCAAGCTGATAAAAAGGTTGCATTTCAAATAACCTGAGATTTAAAAAATATCACTCCCTTCATGCCAAAGTACCGCAACTTATGGACCCCTGCAGTCCTTAAATATTGATAAATAACCCCCCGGCCCACTTTAACCCCTGACTGTGGTACAGCAGTCCCTCGTTTATCGCGGGAGTTACGCTCCCGCTCGGTGAAATCCGCAAAGTAGCTGACTTCATTTTTTACAATTATTATTATTAACCATTTTAAGGCTGTAAAACCCCTCACTGCACACTTTATACACTTTTCTCAGACAGGCAGGAACATTTTCACACTTTTCTCTCTTGTTTACACACCCTCAGTCAAACCTTCGTAGAAAAATAAGTCCACTATTATAGAATGAAACCAAAGATCAAACCCTGTTTTCAGGTCCAGAACATGAGAATAGAGCAGCTGTGAGAGAATTTAACATTAATGAATCAATGGTACTGAAGTGGAGGAAGCA
This sequence comes from Pundamilia nyererei, assembly GCF_000239375.1. NCBI lineage: Eukaryota > Metazoa > Chordata > Actinopteri > Cichliformes > Cichlidae > Pundamilia > Pundamilia nyererei. The sequence continues at coordinate 929,412 of NW_005187418.1, forward strand.
AGAAGAATGAGTTGAGTAAAGTTTGACTTATCTGAATGTTTTGTTTCGCTTAACGAGCCGTATAGTCTGGGAAATACGGTAACTTCTACCTTCCTTTAGCATGTCCAGAAGTCCAATTTTTTGTGCGATGGTTACCATCATCCTCTGCCCTCTGGGTGCTACCGCAGGTGCCTTTGACAGTGCAAAACGTTTCCTCGACATTGTTGTGTTTGTTGGGGGGGAAACTTACAAACATACAGTGCAGCACTTCAGAGTCACACTGCTAGCAATCAAAGATTTATCTAAATTTGACAAACTGAACACATTCTGTACTGGACAGGAGACACGGCACAAGATTGATTGACAATGTTCTACAGCCAATCAGGACGGAGAACACAACGTGCTGTAAAAACAAAAAGCATGCAAAACTGCACCGAAAAAAAAAAAATCAGCCAAGCAGCGAGGCAGCGAAAGGTGAACCGTGTTAAAGCGAAGGACCACTGTATACAGTTTTGCCTCTTTTATCTCTTTTTACCTGGTGATTAATACACAAACAGGATTCCCTTTGATGTTTTACTGTTTAGGCGCAAATCAGTTTGATGTTTGAAGGTTCGTAGTGACTTGAATAACTAACTAATAACTAGCCTCAAATACCTTAAACTAAAAGTAACAAGCCTGTTCTGAAAATGTAAGGAGTAGAAAGTAGATATTTGATATTTGAAAGTTGTCAGAAAAAAACAACTCAAGTACCGTTACCTGAAAATTCTACTTAAGCACAGTAACAAAGTACCTGTGCTTGGTTTTTGGTAATATTTAGTTACTATGTTCTGTGATCCCTTTCTGTTTTCCCAGTCGTGTCTCCATGTTGAGCTTGTCCTGGCCTTCTCTGATTTCCCATTTAGTTGTGTCGAGTTCAGTTACTTTATACTTGTTTCTAGTTTCCTCCCTGTTTAGGTTCTAGGTTTTTGTTTAGGCCCCATATCCAATCAGCCAGTCGATCCCACTGTTGACACAAAGCTCGAGGTGCACACCACCAGGTATTCATGAATATTTTTATTTTATCCCTTTACAAACAATTTAAACAACAGAGACGAGTTACTTATCTGATATGTTAACCAAACAAATTCAGAGCAGTGTGTGAAACCTTCTGCTGTGCATCAACATGTGGTATGTCTTTGGAGCTCTATTAACAAACTATGTAGCCTTTCAGTAAGTAAGGTCAGCTTGACAGAGAGACATTTCCATTACATTTGGTGCGTTCTTCACAAAATGAACTACACTTGCACAGAAATAGTGAAAGTAATGTTTGAGGTTGGGGAGTGTTCAGAGGAGGAGGGCGGGCCTGTTGCTGTGAAACTGTGCCACTTCCACATGATTACAACGAGACAAATAAGGAAACATCAGACAAGCCTCTTTGTAAAAAGAAGCAAAGGTGTAATGAGCAAAAGTTAACCAGAAATCATTTTACATTTAAAAAGTGTAAAAATATCATTATAGATTTAATTTATAGCTTTATTTGTATAAAGCTATAGATTAAATCTTTATAGCAGTCACTTTATAGCAGTGACCTTCTGACCCATGAACCTTCCAGATCCCTCAGGTCATCTGGATCCGGTCTTTTATCAGTTCCCAGAGTCAGAACCAGACACGGAGAAGCTGCATTCAGCTTTTATGCTCCTTATATCTGGAACAAACTCCCAGAAAGCCTCAGATCAGCTGAAACACTCAGTTTATTTAAATCCAGGTTGAAGACTCACCTGTTCTCAGCTGCATTTGAATATAAACACAAAATCCACACTTTTAAGCTTAAATCTCAAAACTTATATTTTAACTACTGATTTTATCTACTGTTTTTTTTTAATCAATTTTAAATCATGCTTTTTATTGTTTTTGTTTTTTAATGTCTCTGTAAAGCATTTTGAATCACCTTGTTGTTGAATTGTGCTATACAAATAAACTTGCCTTGCCTTCATCTTTGAACAGTATCTGAGAGGGCAGGGATTTCCCCTCTCTGTGGGGGTAACAAGCATCACAAAGAGCACAAAGTAGAAAGAACAACAGTAGTTAAACAACATTACACAGAAATGTTGAAAGACAGCAGTTGTTAAAGCATCCCCAAATCCCACTGACATGTTTAACAAGAAAAGGGTTGAGTTTCGATATTGTAGCATTTTGGAAAAATTAATGAATCAAAAAAGAGAATTTAGGAACTCAGAAAAAAAATCAACTAAATATAAACACTAAATGTTCAGAGCTGCTGAACATTTAGTGTTCAGCAGAACATTTGCCGTCCACTGACCGTTCATCACACACTTCTCCATCCCTGTCACAACAGTCAGAATCTTTGCACCCTAATCAGCGATGTCTTTCACAGCATCGCTGGAGAACATGTTGTTGAAAGCTTTTTCGATTGTTTTCAACTCTTTTACAAGTGTTTGGAAGCTTTTGTCTCCCCTAGCGTTCCTCATCATTTCTGCTTTTGGATTTTTCTTATTATTATATTTGATTAAACTTCTGCTTAAATGAACTGTGGCTCTCGTTGCATACAAAGCCCCAAATCCTCCACCTATAGCACCACCTGCTGCACCTACTTGCCGACCAAAACAGCGGCCGATTCCGTGACCGATTGCCCAGCCAACAGTGAAACATAACACTTCGCCAAAAAAGCCATAATCTTCTCTATCTTTTACTAAAGCTGCGACATTCACCGACCCACTAACTGCACCGGTAAACGCTCCTCCGACTACTCCCCCAAATACGCTGCTCACAAAGCCAACAGTTGCACTAACTGTATCAACATCTCCACAAAGTTTGGAGTAAATCATTGCGCAAACCGCTCCCAAAGTGGCACATGTTGCACCAATGATGCCTCCAAAAGTTCCACTAAAAGTGCCTCCAAACCAAACAAACGGAGCTTGGACCACCTCGTTCCGAGAACCCTCCAGATTTGCATCATCTGCAGCAGCTGCCTGTACAAAGCACTTGGAATCTCGCCCAAGGCCATCTTCAAGTTGGTCGTACAGCCTCCTAAATCTCTCCAAACGTGCTTTGCCATTTTCATCCAGGTCAGTTGAAGCCGTGAATCCAAATGTGGCCCAAAACATTTCCATTTTTATGTTTGCGCTGCACAATAATCCACCTCAAGCTAAATATAAAGTCAACTGCTGTTTAGAAGAAGATAAATAAATCAAGTTCTTGTCCTTGAAGTGGCCGATGTTAGTATTTTCCTCCCTGCAAAGAAAAATAACAGGACATGAAACCAGATGATTCACGTCTTTTTAAACTCTTTTTAATGAACCCCTAACACCTTTTTTGTTTTGTTTTTTAATTTTGCACTGCCTTAAAATTCAGTATTTTGTGCTGTGAAAACACAAAATTGTAAGTTAGCCAATAGCCCACCTGTTAGCTGGAGACGTCGTAATGAGAAAATGATGTCGTGCCTTTTTTCCACTGCTTGGCTCGACTTTACTCTGCTTGGTTTTGCTTGTTTTCCAATACAACCGAGTCACACCTCAGTCTGGGTGGGGTTGTTATAGCGAGGCAGCCTGAAAGAGCTGTGATGTCATTTGCCTGCCGCACAAACACAACACAAAAATGAAGGACATGGAGGTGATGGTATACCTGCTCCTCAGTGTCGGACCACCGTGTTGGTTTGTGCGTGCCCACTTCTCTCGTTTCAAAAATAGGGTTTGATTCTTCGCGAACGGGTTGCTTTCATGACTTAGCCAGTGATTGTCACTCCCTGGCCAATCGGTGACTTTCCATCTGCTGACATCACATTTTTGACCCAACTCAGCTCACTTGGAACCCTGGGAAAGTAGGTACAAAAAAGTACCTGGTAAACTCTATGGAAAACTCTAAAAACCTATTAGAGTTTGGTCGAGGCAAAAAGGTGCTAGTGGAAAAGGGGCAATCGTCAGGGGTCCCCAGAGTTTGGATGACTCAGCCATGACTGTCTCAAACAATCTCATTCATTGTTTATGAAATCTACAGTCTAATAAATGAGGGGGGGGGGGGGGGATTTGAATACATTCTGAAGTGACTAGATTTTATTCAACCACATAAATTTGATCAGTCAGATGAAGAGTGATAAAACAAACCTGTTTTTTTCAGGAAGGTTGTTTTTTTATCACCCTTCATCTGACTGATTAAATTTGTACAGCAGCCTTGTCACATTTCAAATCAGTTATCTTTGCATCTTCTGTTTTTCCCAAATGCTTGACAACCTTTGAAGTTGCTATTGAAATGTTTGACATTAAATTCATGTGGTAACATAACACTGCACATAACAATACGTTCCCACAGCACTTTCTGTGCATATGCATGTCTTCTAGTGTATTGTTTCGTACGTAGTAAACATTTGTACATGGTATAAATTAATTATGAATAATAATAAGGACAAAAAAAAAAAAACTGACCTCTATCCCAAACCCTGACCCCCGTTTCGTTACCCAGCCTTAGGAGAGCAATTTAAAACAAAATGACATATTCTCACAGGTTATATTTAGGGTCATGATGACTTAGATTAATTTTGAGGCTCATCCATACTCACTGTTATCTGTCTTTCGATGCCTCAACGATGCTTTTGGTTCTTTCTTCTTGAAACAGACAGCACTTTCACAGAAGTGGGTAAAAGAGAATATTAGGCTGGGGTTAGTTCAGAGCAGGAATCAGGAAGTCAAGGATCGGAGTAAGAGGGAAGGGCTGCTGGTATGAAGCTATGTTCCTGTTCTATATGAATAAATTGCAGATGATTGGGAGTGTTCCCAAGAGCTGCCTGACAAGAGCTTGACTTTGAAATGTAGCCTGTTCGGTATGCTGAAGGAAACAGTGCCAAAGTTAAGATAAAGGCGGACTCTAAGTCACACCATGCAAAAAACTAAAACTAAATATGTGAAGATATAATTATACATGACTGCGTCATCAATGCAAGGTGTGAAAGTTCAGTGTGGCCTCTGGAGAAAAAAAACTTTATATAATTTGCATATAAACTCATCTTGTTATTTCTGATCTTTGGCCATCTTTTTCAGTTTTTTCTTCTCTAACAGAAAGTTCACAGTAAAAGCCTGAACAAACGAATGCGTATGAAAGGATCCAACGATATGATAAACGATATGAAATGTTGGCCTTTCAAATCCAGATGAGAAAACTACCAAGTTAAAGCAGTCTATGATTTAGCCAACACTTTATACAGCTGTGTTTCCTTTTTTATTTTCACTGTGACCCTGAAAAAGGACTCTTTGTGTTAACCATTAGTAGTTGCAGGAAATAAATGGCGGTAAATCAAAAGGGGGATCAGTAAAAATAGAAGCTGAGTCCACAAGTGAGGTAGGACAGAACTAGATAAACAAGTCCAACATGGAGGCCCCACCTTTCAACTTACGGGATCTGTTGCTAACATGTTGGTGCAGATACCGCAGCACACCTTCAGGGGTCTGATGGAGTCCATGACTCGACAGGTCCGGGCTGTTCTGGCAGCAAAAAGGACCTGGACAACACTGTAACTGTGCAAATTGTTGACAAGTTTTGCATTTTTCTGTTTCATTTTGAATGTTTGTTTGTTTTCAGTTGATTTTCTTACCAGAGTAGGTGTGACTGTAATTTCAGTCTTTATACGTTGTGTAATATGTAGGGCAAAGGCAACGTTGATAGTAGATAATAAAATACAAAAAAGAACTTTTTTCATCATGGGGAAGTCTGCAGACTTGACAGTTGTCCAGATGACGTGAATAAGCCACAGAAGGGCGCTGCTGAAAAGGCTTGCTGTATTTGTCTTGGCCCCTGGGTCTTGAATTTCTCCGTGGATTTGTGATACCGTTTGTTTTGAAGACATTTGTGTCTAAGTTTCTCTCGTTTTGTTACATCAGTGTTAATGTTCCTGTTTCCCTTGATTTATTATATCTTCCAGGGTTATGTTCGAGTTGGGTTGTGTGTCTGTAGTGCCTTGTTTGCTCTAAGCTAAATATGGTTCGGTAGTTCCCTTTTGTGATCCTATTCTGTTCGTTTAGTCTTGTCTCCGTGTCTGTGTTATGTCTCTGTCAGTCTCAGATGTTTGAGTCTCTGTCTTGGTTATTTCCAGTTTTATTTTGATGGTCTCTTGTGATTTCTATCTAGTTTGACTTCCCTGTCTTGTTATCTCTGATTTGTTCCAGCTGTGCTGTCTGCTGTTTCCACTCCCCTCTTTATCCGGTGTGTATTTATTCTCTGAATCTCCTCTTGTCCTTTGTCACATCCTTACTCAACGCCGTGTGCTCCTTTGTTCTGTCGCGTTCCCTAGACTCCTAGTTTTATATTCCTGGCTCCAGCCCTGCCCTATTTTTGTATTTTGGAAAGTCTTCAGCATTAGAACTGCCTTTTTTCCACATTCTGTCTCCTGAGTCGTGCATTTTGAGTCCGTATCTTGCCTGCCACACAGTGCTTTAAGACAGTACTGAAGCTTATTAATGGAAAGTTGGGGATTACCAAAGGGAAAAGTAGGACTCTAAGGAAAAGTTGAGTCAAGATCTCAGCAGAGCTTCACAAGCAGCAGACTGAGGCTTGTGTTAGAGCATCAGGGGCCACCACACTGTCCCCTTACTGATATCAAACCACCTCTGAATAATAGCATAACAGTCTTCTTCAGATCAAGGTAAAGTTTTCATTTTATTTCGTTCTAAAGTCTGGAGGAAGACTGGAGACAGACTGAATCCAAGGTGCGTGAAGTCCAGTGTAAATGTTCCCCAATCTGTGAGACTTTGGGCCATCTGTCATCTGCTGGTGTGGGTTGGTCCACTGTGTTTTATCAAGTCCAAAGTCAACACCGTGTCTAGGAAGATATTTTAGAGCACTTTGTGCTTCCGTTTGCTGATAACTTGTCTGGCAGGACTTAGCGCCTCCATATATTGTCGAATAACTAGAAAACGGTTTGCTGACTGTTGTCAGACTGGACCTGGAAGATTAGAAACAGCCAACCTTAAAATACAGACATGCTCTTCATAAGTTGGACGTTTGAGAAATCAGTTTTACCCCGGTTCTTTTATTCGTCGAAACTTCCAGAGACGGCACCGGGACTCAGTAGTCATTTCACAAAACCTTTATTCATCTTCATTTAAGCATGCACTTCTAGAAGGGAAGACGAGGCCGGTGTCCCTCTCCAAATCTTCACCCCTTTGTTAGTTACAGCCAGCTTTATAGAGGCGTCCCCATCATAAAACCCCCCACGGTGTGCTGCAAACTCTGTCTGTGTCTATGTGCACGAGCACATGAATGCCTACAAGTGCGCGTTCCCGCGTGTCTATGTGAGTGCTCGTGTGTGACTGTGTATGCATACCTGTGTGTATGTATGAGTGCACATGAGTGAGTGTGCGTGTGGATGTGTGTGCGTGACAGTTAAAACACTGTGGGTGTAGGTGACTCCCTAGGTCATAAAACCCATCTCTCTTCCAGACGACAGTTATCCAGTTACAAATGTTGAGACCCCCACCCAAACATCCTCTGGGGAAATTCCACTCAGCATTAACTCCTCTCTGTTTTACTCTCACAGTTCAAGTGGGGGAGGGGTCTCCTACAATCTACTCCTAAGTTCACGACACAGTGAGGCCTTTATTATATTGAGGGCAGTGTCTCTACAATAGTTCTACATTCTATGTTAACACATTTCTAAACTCTAAAATCAGCTAAACATTCTACAATTACATATCCTTTTTTGATGGATTCTAATAACTTGATGCCTGGATTTCAGATTTTTCCTAACCTGTAAACCACCATCATTCAAAGTAAAGCAAAAAAAGGGGATTTACACAATATATGAATAAATGTGAAAGTTTGCCTTTTTAATTGAATTGTGAAATAAATAAACTTTTCATGGTTTTCCAAATTCTTTTGTACTATGTATGAACTAGTAAAGCACCTTCAGATGACTCTAGCCACATAAATACCAGCATGTTTAGAGGCTTACACCTTCTCTTTGTTAATCTTCTTCATTACGCTCGGCTTCCCTTCATAATTCATTAAACTTTCATCTAATCTAAATGAAAGTTGATCCGACCTCATCACACCGCAGCTCAGGTTTAACCGAGCGCATATTTGGTTAGTGTTTAAACTAATCTGAGACCTTTATTTGTCCAGAGGGAAGGCTCCAGAATCAACAAGATTAAAGCGGTTCCTCTCATCGTTACACGGTAATACATTTATCATTCATTATTAAGGATGAGCTGCCCGAGTCAAATAAATGAGGCGCCGACACTCGTCGTTTATAAGAGGGTCACCTTTATTGTCACAAAAACACAACAGGATGTACAAAAGCAGCAACCTTTTTCATTCGGTTGGTTTTTCTCACACGAAGCAGCAACTTTTAGCTTCCACACACAAAGTTGCGCAGTGTTTTTGCACTGTTTAGTTGGTCTTTAGTTATACTGACTTTGTAGTAGTTTATCATTCTTCTTCACGATTCACAAACAACACTTACCCCACACAGCAAGCACCACTCATCATTTAGCTGATATACAATATCGTTCATTTCTCTGAAGGTATAATAGTCGTGTTTTTTCTTTTCTTTTTTTTTCTCTGGGGGCTTTACTTTGCCATTTGGAACATAATACAAAAATCTATGTAACTGTACAATTTTTGTTTTACTCTATCATACACTCACAAGTATACACAGAATTTTTGACAAGAAAATGAGACCTCTGTTGACCCAGCGTGCAGATTTCCAGGAATGTATACAGTATGCATGCCATTTTGGAGAGTTTTTTCCTCTTTTTTTAATTCCTTCTATAAAAGTTTCACATAAAATCCATTTTGTTATATATTATCTGGGTTTATATACATGATTTGAACACCCACAAATGGTTTGAACAATCACACATTCATCAAGAAACCATCGATAAACAGTTTGAATTGTATCATCTGTGTAGTGTACGCACACTATTGGTTATAGTAGAGGAAAACAGCTACAAAATGAGGCCATCCTATCAGAGAGGTGATTGTTTCATGTGCTTTCTATACATGTTCCTGCCCACCGCGAGCATCTGGCGCCTCTCCTGGTCTCTACGATACAATGTGTTAATGGTTTGTTTCATGGTTAGCAGAAAAAATAAAGAAATCTTTAACGCAGAAAAATAAAAATTTACAGAATAAATGTGTTAAACGTGCGTATGAATCCTCTTCAAGTATAAAAATACAAAAAAAGCTTGATTATATAAAACATAGATGACACTTTTTTCTTTTTTACATGTTCTCTCCCAAATTTAAACTAAATGATTGTTAATATACATACAATATATCTGAAGTGGTTTAGGTTATACTTTAACTGCGTGCTAGCTTTTAATGCTATTTCTGACACTACTAATACATTCCATAAATGTATTAACTATATAATAAAATGTCTGCTTGTAATTTACTGTGTGCCGGTGGTATAAATACACAGTCAGTGTCAGATTTCCCTCCAGCAAGATGTCACGCACCGCGTCGAGCACCGGGTGCGCGCAGGATTATTTATCTTGTCACTTCAGATTCGGTTTACATGACACCTTTCATCTCAGCTCGCTGCATTTCTGCGCTTTAATCCAAACTCGACTTGTCACATTCATTAAAACTTTTATAACACACTGATTTGGGAACGGGTTAAACTCTGACAACACACGTGTTGCAGACAAAAGGTAAGGGTAACACGATTCGCTGTGTCCCAGTTTCACACTTTCACACACCTGCGAAGAGGAGAGTTTATTTTAGTAATGATCATCATTTTCATCATTTTATTTTTGACTGGAGTTGCAAATATTTCGCATTGTTTATTTTACAAATGGGAGTGAATGAGTGGGAGTGGCTAAAGTCACTGGGCGTGTGACTTAGAAAAGGGGGCGTGGTTAGAGAGGATAAAACTCGCAGTATGCATGACTAGTTAAATAGTAAAAGTTTAAAAAAGTAGTAAAAGTTTGTTTGTTATGCATCACTTTGTAGCTAACTGTTGGTCACTCATCGTGGACGTTCCAAGCACCCAAATCTATCCTCCCTCACTGAAAGCTCTGAAATTTTTATGGTTCTGTTGCTTTGTTACTGCTTATCATATAAATTTCGGCATAGTCACAAATTTTAGGTTTTTTTGCCCTGTCTTTTTAAGCTTTGTTTGTATATTCTTGTTCAAAAATCCCCCAAAGCAGCATTTTTTTTACTGAGCGTAAAAGTTATTTTTTAAGGTAGCTGAGCCGGTGCGAAGCTGGGACACAGGTATTGTGTTTAGCTGTTAGTTATGGTAAAAGATGGATTTGCGACATACATGTTAGAGGTGAAATCCTCGCACTGCTTCACAACGCAGGTCTGGAGCCGATGGAAAAACCTCCAAATGTGCAGAATAAATTTTACCCTTTTAATTTGGCTCCTTAATGTGAAAACGACCTCTACAGCAGCCGAGAGAGTCAGACAAATTACGCTAATGACAAAATGTCACACCTTCAAGGTCTGAGCTAGGATTTAGGAGTCCAAAACCAGAACGATCCGAGTACTCACTCCTCACGTTATTAGTCCAGCTGAGGCCTGAGAGACCTGAGAAGCAGACAGAGAATGAAAAAAGGCAAAGCAAGGAGAGAGAGGAGGAAGAAAGGAGACTGGCTCACGGACCAAAATGATGTGCGAAAAAGCAGCGAGAGGAAAACGTCAGCGAAACTGATGGTGATGTGGTGATGATGATCGCCCAGATCAATGAGCGGCGTTTCTGCTGTAGCGGTGACAAAAGCTCAGCACTGCCCCAAAAAAGCAAGCAGAGAGGGAAGATTCGGGAGCAAAGGAAGAAAAAATTAGAATGGAAACGAGAAGCGGTGAAAGGGAAGGGAAAAAAGAAAAAAAGACAAAAATCAAATTTTACAAACAGACAAATGTATTTCAAGTTTCTGTTAAATCATCCATGATTTATGATCTCCTCCACCGCCCCTTCCCCCTCCCTGTCCCCCTCCTGCGCTACCACTACTTTCCGCTTCGATGTGATTGGCCGCCGGGGACGTCAGGTTTTTGGTGCATCGGCGTGACAGCCCTCGTGCTTGTGGGTAGACTAGAGAGAAGAGTGCGAAGCTGTCGCTGGGCTGCAGACGGGCAGAAATGATCACAGAGCTGCTGCTGTCAGAGACGAGGGACAGAAAATCTGCCCTTATTCAGCTCTTCTTCCTCTTCTGTGTGTGACGCAGTGACAGGAGGAAGAGGAAACGGGAGTGGAAGGAGGATGAAAAGGAGACGAGGAGAGAAAACAAGAAGACGACAAATGACGAGGGGTGACAAGGAAAGGAGGAGTGAGATTATGACACAAGGAAACAAATGCATCAGACAAGAAGGACAGGGAGGAAGAAGACAGGATGAGCAGAGAAGCTAAAAAAGGAGAGGAGAATAAACAGCAAGGGGAGACAAGAGTAGGAAACATTGAGAGGAGAAAAGGAGAGGTAGCCAGGGATGAGGAAAGAAGACGAGGAAGAAAGAGATGTAAAAGGCAAGGGAAGAGGAAGTGGGGACAAGAAAAAAGGAAAGATAAGAAGTACAAAATAGAGGAAACAAGAAGGGCAAGATCAAATGAGGAATGAGGGAGAGAAATATAAAAGAAAAGGATGGAAAGGAGATAAGGAAGGAAACAAAAAGAAGAGATAAGGGAGAAAGGCATGAGTGAGAATAAAGATAGGAAGGGAAAGGAAGGAAAGGATAAGGAAACATGGGAATGAGGCCGATGGAATAACAGGTTAAAACAGATTGAGAAAAGATGGAAGAAAAGGAAAGCAGAGAGAAGAATGGGAATGGAAGGAGGAAGGAGAGGAAGAAATGAGTGGGAATGAGGAAATGAAAAATGAAGAAGATACGAAGGGGAGATAAGGAAAGAGGAGAAGAAATCATGAGGGAGATAACGAAGGGATGGATAAGGATAGGAACGACTGGACGAAGAAAAAAGGGATGAAAGGAAACGTAATGAAGAGAGTGGAACAGTGGAAAAAGAAAAGGAGACAAGCAGAGGAGACGAGGAAAGGAACGATAGGAGGAGGAAAGATAAGGTGTAGCAGAAGCAAGTTTTCCTCTGACCACAGCTCTGTATTAGCCGGGGCTCTGGGGTGTTCCTGAGAAAACATTTATGTTTCTGACCTGCTCTCACTTTAAACACCTCGCCTTCAGCAGCAGCAGCAGCCTCTGCAGCTCCTCTGTGTGCCAAGTAAATAAACCAAGTGGAAAAACAACCAGCGGCTGGCCGTCCCCCGGCCCCCTCTGCTGCCACTGCTAATGAACGGCTCTGCACATGAGTGGGCTACAGATTTTCCCTCCCATTACACCTCTATGAGCCACACACGGCCCGAAACGGTCTGTCCACCCAAATGTTCGGCCGGCCGAAAGACAAACAAGTTACGTTCAGGAAGATTGACGATGGAGATGGTTTACCGCACTGGGTGTGTAAAGAGAGATTTGATGCATGTGCCAAGAACGTCGTCGCGACTCTTGTTTACCTGATGGATGGGTACTCGGTGCGTACTTGAGTAGCAGCAAACTTAAAGGACTTCTGGTGTTTTCTAGAATTATCTCAACGTTTGGCCACAGACTGTATATAAAAGATGCCACCAAAGGAGGCATAATCTGGCAGCAAGAAGAAGCTTGAGATAAATCTGCTTTCTCTGTTAATATATGACTTCTTTAAACACCTAACTACGGTTGCGCTGGGAGGTCAAATGCAGTGCAACGGAAGAAAACACCAGCAAATGGAAAAATCCGTTTAGGCCAATAAAAGGCTGGTTGGATAAAACGTGTGAGTGCTGGTATTGTCTGTAACCTTGTTGGAACGGGGCGTACAAAGGGGGAAGAATCCAACTCGACAACAGCTTAAGTTCAGCAATAAAAGAAAACTGTTTGTGGTGACAAGGTGCTGCCTGGAGCCCCGGGGGGGACACAGGTACATCTGAGGCGCTCTCGGGAACAAAAGGACGAGCAGAGACAGACGCACCGCCCAGGCTCCGGAGGGGATTTTTAAAAGCGTACCGCCTCCTCTACGCAGCACAGCAGCTTCTCCGTCAAACTGAAGAATGCTAAACAGCAGCCGATACCACAAGAAAACCAAAACAGTGAAGCAAAAGAGTAAATCTAGTCAAGAAGAGATCAAATATGTTGCATCGCTTCACATTATTTTGGCAGATCCCGATGCCTGACACTCTGAATCTAAAAGCATTCGTCTGCCCGAAGCAACATCACACCAGTTCAGCTGATGGAGACGCGGGCATCATGTGAAGTTTACCCGCCTACAGCGGCAGTGCAGCAAAAACAGAAGCAGCGTGGGGAGGAAAACGGTTTAACTTTCCTCCTTTTCACCTTCATAACTTTACACAGCAGATCCTTCAGACTACCTAAAACTGCAGAACTGGACGCTTCATCTTCAAACTGCTCTTTCAACTGTCTTGTTCTTTTTAATTTTCAAGAGAATAAGCCTTATTTTACAACTGCAGCTTATGGGGAATTGGTTCCATCTGTCTGAATACTATTAACACTCATCACATTAACATGTAAGCCAATATAATAAAATATAGACTTTAATAGATTTAACTATGTGATTTAAGCATCGATTCACTTTTTAAAAGATGTAATCGCAGCTACAGAGAGCTGCTAAGCTAGTTAGGTCGGCTACAGTTTGATTCATCTGGATGTCTTTATTTTGCTGTTTTATTTTCTTTAATGTGCAAAAATTCCATATTTGCCAAATACTCTCGAACTTATAATGTGGCTTTGAAGTCATGTAAATTGCTCAGTGTTTGGCAAAAAAAAAACCCCAAAAAAAATCACTACTTGGGGGCAGGGCATTGTGGGTGGGAGCCCACCATTGGATTAGGGGTCTGACTCAGTAATATGTGAGGCATCCTGCACTGAATGACCAGGTTTGTCTTCCCTGATGGCATGGGCTTATCCAAGATGATTCGTCAGCCTCAGATTGTAAAAAAGAGTGGTTCAGGGAAAATGAGACATCATTTCCACACATGGATCGGACCCCACAGAGTCCAAACCTGAATCCCACTGAGAATCTTTGGGATGTGCTGGGGAAGGCTTTACGCAGCGGTCTGACTCTCCCAGCAGTAACAAAAGAAGACAGCAGCCCAGAAATAAATGTGACATTGCATAAGCTTACTGCAATGATGCCACAGTGAACGTGTGCCAGAGCTAACGGTGGCCAATGAAGTATCAATGTGTGACCTTTTTTTTTGGACCAGTGGTGTATAAGCTTGAGATAAACCATAGTTACATGCTTCAGTTCCTCTTTGTTACTGTTACTGAATCATATCTGTACATAATCGCTTCTGCTGGGGAAGCAGTAACAGGATGTAAAGTCAGCTTTATGAGCACGTGAACGGCCCCCTAACAGGCGTCATCATCGGCTGCGTGTAGGGGGAATAAACGGCTAGCCACACTTTGTCAGCGGTGGCCGAGGCCTTGCTGAGGTTAGCCCTTTTTCATCTTGATACCAAATATAGTATCATGCACGTCCACCAATAAAAGCCTCGTGCTGCTACTGCTGCTAAATACCTGGCTGCAGCAAAAAAAGAAAAACAAGCTGGAACCACTGATGTCAGCAGGTATGGAGCTGCTACTGCAGGAGTTTCCTGCCATTTTCCTAAAGAATGAGTGAAAGCAGCAGCAGTGAGAGATTTTTTGGTAAGAAGCAGAGCTGAACCCTTGGTTTTGTTCATTTGTCATAAGGCAGACTTCGCTCCAGGTCACCGATCCTGAGGAAAAAGAAGCGTCTGTCGAGTCGTGGCAGAAAGAGCGATCGCGACTTCAGTTTACAGACTACAAAGTTCAAATTTAGTTGCTACGTTCTGGCTTTCACCGCCTTTTTTTGTAGATTTCTGCAGATTTGAAACACAATTTTGACCCATTTTCATTTAATTTAAAGTAGAGCAGAAGCCAAAAGGAGTGAGGCAGCCACTGAGTTTGGAACAGCATATTTGTCCATCAACAGGAAGAAGGTAAAACATTCCTGTGAGGTGGTTTCTAATTCCAGCTCCTAGCTTCAGTGAGTAAACTCGCTGCCGCCTCCCCCAGTTGTGTATTCTTTACTCTTCACTGCCTCCCTTCTCTTTACATTAACTCGTTTACACGAGGCTTCATTTGGCCGCATGGTTGTATGTACAGTAGAGGCTGACATTTCTATGCTTTTTTACATCTCCTGACACGGATGAGCCACGCTGTTATCCCAGCGTTTCCATTACAAGTGATGCTCTACAGTTAATTTAGCCGGATGCGATAAGAGAACATGTTTGTGCATAATATTAACAGCACGTTCGATGACATTATCTCAGCCGTGCGTTGGCTCCGGCCTGCGTAATAGAAAAATTACAGTACATTATTTGACCATTTGCTTTCAGGCTGTGTGGTTATAAAATCATGAATTTTTAAAAAGCAATAAGGGAAATGAGGTGCAAAAAAAGTGAGTTAATATTCAGACCGGTACAAGATGGCACCGGAGCTGAATACTAATCCTCACGGCCTCTTCGTCCACGAGCGCCCAGATGGCATCGCGTGTCAACTGGAGGTCAGCCATGTTGGCCGCATGTGAACGGCTGTTACTGCTAATATGAGGCATTGTTAAAGACGTTGGCCTGCTCGCATACATGAAAGCGAAGTCTATAAAGATATCTGGGCTCATGTGGAGGAGCTGCTTTGAGTTAATGACGGATATCTCATGGAAAAATCATTAATCATTAATCAAAACCAGCGCTGACAAATGAGAGGATGATTGACAGTGACCCGCTGCCTGCCTGCCTGAGAGGCACCAGCTGGATGCGTTTTTATTTTCATTGTCAGTATTTACTCAAAAAGGATCGTAGCCAAGGATGGGTCAAGGCTGTTACGCTCAGCAGGTCAGGGGCAGCCCGGAGCGCCTGCAGGACCAGATAAGAGCGAGTGGAGCTCCGCAGCGAAAGGGCCGTGCTTGAGGGTTCATCAGCCAACTTTAACCTCCCATTTGCACAGACACGCTCAGGAGGAGGCGACGTGTTTTACACCGAGCTGCTGATTTACTCACCGATTTCTCTCTTTGTACTGTGCTGGTGCACGGCGACATAGCGGATGGGAATTTGTGGCAGATTCAGAATCAGCTGCAAAAGGCGTGCTAGCGTACGCGGCATTTTTATTTATTCAAGATGCCTGGATTAGCTCAGAAGCCTCTTTCTGTGTAAAAGTGATTAAACTGGAGGTTTAATTTGCCAACAAACATCGTGGTTAAGTAGTTTGGAGTTGTACAAAGCCGTCACAGCACTTTAATAATGAAACACTGCAGGAGTCCATAAAAAATTTGTAAGGTTTACTTTTTAGTCTTTGTGCAACCAGGAACTCACAAAAAATTTTTACTTTATCTGCATTTTCTACAGATAACTCCTGAATGTGTGCACTGTAAATCGTCCCAGTTCTGCTCTTTCTGTCACACGGACATACTCCAGGTTTCCCCCATCCTGAATATTGGCTTCTCATGCCTCCTTTTCTTATCAAACTTGCCTGTTAAGGATATTTGAGGGAACCAAGACAAGTCTCAAGTTTGTCTTGCGGAAAGGAAGGTCGCGGTTGTGTTTGTGGTAAGAAAGAAGTGTTAGAGAGTTTTTTAAAGCAAATAAATGCCTGGTTTTGTAATTCAAGCACAACTGGAGCTAAAACAGAATAATTCACCTGTTTATCAAGGTCAAAAGCAACAGCAAATAAAAAGGTTCAAACAAATTATCAACTGGGAAAATAACATACAGCTTAATTAACTGAAAATGACAAATCCTGCTCTCAGCTTTACAGCCGACAGTCTGTTGCTTCTGTATATCTAGTTCATCTCCAGTTAGTGTTCGCCTCTGTCGCTCGCTTCAAAGTTAAGAAAAGTTTAACTCGTTACCCGACCACGTCTCGCCGCCGGTCATTGATAAAAGTGGCTGATATTCAACCCCACTTCCTTTAGTGTCAGTGGTAATTAAAATGACAGATGGTTACTGGGTCACATGACCAATAGAGCCACAGGCAGTATAAAAGATGGACCGAATGCTCAGGTCTGATAGGTGAAGCCAACATAAAGACCTGCATTCTTCTAACAGCCAGCAGGGGGAGACTCACGTGACTCATCTTTGATAGGAGACTATGGGACAGCAGCCTTGTGATCTCAGAAAACACTTTCAGATCATTAAATCATCATTTCAGGTTTAGTTAAATAAACACGAAGGCTGTTTTGTAAATTATTTTGTAAATTATTGTCATTATTAGAGTCAGAAAGGAGGATTATGTAGGGGGTGTTCATTGGCTACTGAGTTGTCACATCTGGTTTTAAAATGCCAAGATTGACAGCGGTGAAAAATTAACCTCGAGGCTTCAAAACAGGACTTCTTACTGATGTGTGTCCATCTTTTATATACAGTCTATGGATAGAAGCTAACGAGAAAGTTTGAAT
Organism: Pundamilia nyererei; assembly: GCF_000239375.1. Lineage (NCBI taxonomy): Eukaryota > Metazoa > Chordata > Actinopteri > Cichliformes > Cichlidae > Pundamilia > Pundamilia nyererei. The sequence goes on from NW_005187418.1 coordinate 946,789, forward strand.
TTTAAGTTAAATTTTTAGACGTTGAAATGAAAATAACTTTTAGAGAACTTGACATTAGTTCAAAAGTTTTTCCTGAAACTTTCCTTACACCCAGTTTTATATTCAGATCAATGATTGGAAATAATTTATCTGAAGTTCACTAGCAGGACACCCCAAAGACTCCTCTTCCTGTCACATATCTTCCCACACAACCTATTCAAAGTCACGGTCGCTTCTACCAGTTTTACAACTGCTACAGTTTTCAAAATGTGCAAAACGCTCAATCACTGCTTCCAGGGGAAGGTGGCTTTCTTTGGGGATCTGTTGCCCCTGATCCTCACTAAGGTCTTCCCCAAATTGCAGCCTGTTGTCTCGCTGCTTCTCGTTCAGCTCATCTTCATTATCTGTTTGGGTTGTGGTCCTTGCTTCCATTCTTTCCATCGATTCGTCTTTGTTTTAAGATCACTGCTAAGGGTGCTACTTTAACTCTGCTTACTGCAGACACTAAACTGAAACCTGCACACCATCTTCTGCTGACCTTATGCCTTGTGTTCTGCGCTTGGTGTCTTGCAAAATAATCATAGCATCCTGGCTTTCAAAAAAGGCAAGTAAGCTAGCGTTATGGACTGGCCTAGCGGCTGGAATGTGAACCCTTCAGGTTTTTCAGCGCCTGCTGCAGCCCTGCCTGCTGACCTTGAGGTCTAAATGATGGGTAATAGAAAAAGAGCAGCATGTGGTCATTACTGGATGAACAGACTGAGAGATGAGGAGGATTCAGTGAGAGAAAACATGGTTGGATCAGGGTGAAATATCATCTCTGTGACTCTGAGATATGAAGTCTTTCCGTGGCATTACTGAAGCTTATTTCACACAACAGAGGCAGAGGATGTATCGGAATAGATCTATCATAATAAAGCTAGTTTAGTCAGTCACAAGCACCGAGACCTTCCTCAGGAAATCAAAACATTGACGTACTCGCACGACAAAAACTTGACCTCTAAGCAAGCTAGGTTAGATCCAGTAACTCAAAACACACATCAAGAACTGGTAAAAAAAACCAAGGTTTCTGTAGATATTCTCCCCCACTGGTTTGTGTTTGATCTCGTGTCGTCTGCCGGTCAGGCCTATACAGTTTTCATCTCGCAGAAGTCACCGAGGAAGGGAGCGGGACTTCCTTTGGAGTGACAGCAGAGAGGAGAGGCAGAGGCAGACGAAGCATCAGAGGTGGACTTTTTAGAAGTGGAATACCTGCTGCTGACCCTGGACTTTGGGGATCTCCTCTTTTTGCCTGCGGGTTTTGGGCCTCTCCAGGCTGCCTTGCTGGAGGTGTTTGAGCCGGGCGGCGACAGTGGGTCCCTTCGTCGGGCCGGGAGAGTTACTGCTGTACTGTGGGAGCCGAGAGAGAGAGAGCACCGTCATTTTAATTTAACTTATTTCGGCTTGTGTTCATGTTGAACCAGCCAAGTGTTGGCATGAAATCAGACACAGCCTCTCTATACTGTAATGATTCGTGACTGTGATCTGCAAGCCCTCCAAATGAAAACACAGCACATGCTGAAAGTGTACTTATTTTTTTGGCCATGTGTTGTAGATTATATTTGTTGTTTTTGAATAGCTTCATTAATGGGTCTTTTTTTCCGCACAATCCGATATCCCAACATCACAGTATTGTTCCACCAGTGCAGCTATCATTAAGTCTTTTACCTCACTAGATCACCATGGCAACAGATGCTGAACATAGCTTATGGATATTTAAGATATGTGAGTCCTAAAATCAGTGTCTACTTTTGTCTTGTCCTGATTGGAATCTCAAATACTTGTACGATCAGAACCATTCACTCCACAATGCTACTACAGTTTATAGTGATGCTGTATGCAGCCACCGGCCACTTTATTAGACACACCTGTTCAACTGCTCATTGACACAAATATCTGTTAGCGTACCGATTTAAGCACATGGACATGTTCAAGAACAACAAGGAAATTAGATTTAAGGGACTTTTAATGTAACATGACTGTTTGTACCAGCTGGGCTATTCTGAGTATTTCAGAAACTGGTGATCTGCTGAGATTTTCCCTAAAAACCATCTCTAGTGTTTACGGAGACTGGTCAGAAAAAGAGAAGCTATGTGGTGAGAAGCAGTTCTGTGGGAGAAAATGCCTTTTTTTCACGTCAGAGGACCAAACTGCTTTAAGACGATAGCAGTAAGCTAATAGCTACTCAGCTAACCACCAAAGTATGCAGAGGAGCATCGTTGAGCACACAAATATTGAACCTTGAAGCAGCCTGGGCACAGCAGCAGAAGACCAGACGCCTCTACTGTCAGCTAACGTCTTGAGACTGAGGCTACATTTCATATTTTCTCACTCAAATTGGGCAAAAGAAGATTTAGAAAAATGTTTCCTGGTCTGAGGCGACTTCTGCTGTAACAATCAGATGGTTGAGTGACAATTTGATGTAAAGAACATAAAAACATGGATCCATCCAGCTGCACGTCAACAAACTAGTTCCTGGAGCATGAAAACGAGCTCACTGAACTCAAATGACCTCCACTGTCACCAGATTTTAATCCAGTCTTTGGGATGTGGTGAAACAAGAGATTGACATCATCAAATCTGCAGCAACTTTGTGATGTTATCACATAAATATGGAACAAACTGCACACTAGAACAATGTACTTAATAAAGTAGGTCTTCATACACTTTTAAGATCTGTATACCAGACTTTTGTAAAAAATACTTCAGATCAGTTGTTTTCTGTGCCAGGCTGCATCAGCTGATACCCATCTACACACCCATCTCATGCAGAGCTTCCTGTTTAAGCTCCTTTAGCCTTGCATCCTTACGTCTTCATTAACATTACATCTGCTGTCACTGACGTTCGCTCTTTTCCGTGCATGTGCAGTGAAGGGTGGTGAATCAATGTACTGTGGAAGGACATCTTTTGAATAAAATGATTCTGACTGAGCTTAAATTGTTAAAAAGTGACAAAAAAATCTTCATTGATGACTGGATTTACATCTATTACAGTGCTGCGCTGTGACGAATGATTGCATAATGTCTACACGTCTGTAGAGAGCAGCTGTACAGAGAGGATCTAGGTGCCGGTGTTCACCATTCTTGAGTTTTAACCTTTAACCTTTTTTGCGTCTCTCTGGACCAAATTTCAGTAAAAATATTCTACCACAGGAAAGCACAGATTTAATGACCAGTATTAGAAGGAGACAATTTATTTCTGCTGACTTTAATCACTGTTGGCAGGAACTTTAAAGATGCCACGCTGCTCGAAACGCCTTCAGCAAACAAAAGCGGGATCTGAATTTAAAGCACCTGCATGTGAGAAAATAGATTCTTTCAGAGAAACGTTTCTGTCTGCAGCTCTGAACCTGAAATCCCCTCCCTCGCCCTCCCTCCTCGTCTCACCGTCCCTTTATTTTGACAGCTACCTGCTTAGTGGCGTTGTGCGATAATTCCAACAAAAACAAGACCTCTTTTCTCGGCTCAACGTGCCAGCAGAGCTGTCATAAAGAGCACTCTAAACTAAATGCATGATCTGCTTCGATCCGTGCTGACTCACTGCACATCGCATCACGCCGTCAGCTACAAGGAGCTGCTGCAGCGGTTACGGAGATTTAATGCACGTTTTATAAACAAGCATCACAATATGCAAGACTGAAAGTCAGCAGAGGAGAGGACACATTAACAGGGTTAGAAAGAGAAGAAAAGTTCAGCCACCTTAAATTTATATTCAGCCTTCTGCCTACAACTGGATATTTAAATATGAATGTGGAAAAAAAACACAATTTCCATTTTGAAGACACGCCACCAGAAAATCCTGTTATTTCTTTTAATCTTTGATATATTTCAGCGTCTGTTGATCCCACATAGGAGTAAAAAAAATAAATAAATAAATAGGATGTTTTAAATATAGCATACACTTTAATTAGCTTATATTATCACAGAAAAGTAATTAAGCATCACCAAACAAACTGAAACAATCTGATTCACATACAGTGCTGTTGACATGGCAACTTTAATAGATTTTAACACTTTATCTAGTTTTCTGTTAAAACAGGTCATCGTTACTCCCCCAGTCATTTATCCACATAGCAGCAAACAGCAGATTAATGCCATCAGTCACGGCTCGCAGTACTGCGTGCACAGTGACAGAAAACACTGTGACGCTGCAGTCACATGACATCCTTCACCGTTGTTTGCACGACTTGTACAAACGAAACAAATATAAGGAAGTCTCGCTCCTCAGAAACAAAATGCAAAATGTAAAGAAGACTTTTGCATGGTGCCCACGGTGCTCTCTCTTCCTCGCTCCTGTAAAGCCAGTTATTGTATTTAAATTGAATTATAATCAGTAAATAAATTCAGTCACTGCTAGCGCGCTGAGATGAATCACCAGATTTTCCTCGCCGTGTGTTTTTCTCCTCTAACAGAAACCTCACAGTATAAGGCTGATTACATGAAAGCAGAATGTATAAATGGTGGGAAATGCTGGTGTTTTTTTAAACCAAGGTCAGAAAACCACCAGATTAAAGTGCTGTCTACAATTTAGTCTGCTGGCTTTTTACAGCTGTGTTTCCGCTGCTTATTTCAGTGTGACCCTGAAAAAGGTGTTGACTCTTTGTATTAGTCGCTACAAAAGCTTCAGCAGTAATAGGAAATACAAAGAAAGGGGGAATGAGCAGAAACAGAAGCAGAGCCCACAGGTGTGGCGGAGACAGAAGGCAGCTGGAGGTTTTTAATTTACCTTTCTGCCCATGATGCAGGGAGGGGTGGGGGTGGCCTTTGCTGGGCTGCTGTACCCTTTATTACAATCTTTTACAGGCATTCTCTGAAATATCTTTGTAGTTTCATGAAAGACACGTTATCACACCGAGACAACATGTATTAACAGAAATCTGCAACACAAATCAGATGAATAACTTCTCACTTAAAAATCCAGACTAATGTACCTCCAGCTCGGCAATAATCTTCTCTTCGTCGTCTTCATCTTGTACGGCCGAGGCTGCGATCACGGGAGGTGTCGAGGCAGGTCGGGGGGCATCGGAGGGGGTCCGCCTCAGTTTCACCAGGGTTTTTGGCAGGTCACCATCTTCTTCCATCTACAAAAGGACAAAATAAAGACAACAACATTTCTAAGGACTGACCTGCCACGGCAAACATGTCAAATTCAATTTAATTTAATTTAGTTAAATTCCATTTTATTCATATAGCACCAAATTGCAGTTTGTCAAGGTAAAAACCCTACAATGAAAACAAAAGAAAACCCCAACAACCATATGATCCCCTTTGAGCAGAGCTTTGGCGACAGTGGGAAGGAAAAACTCCCTTTTAACAGGATGAGACCTCTGGCAGAACCAGGCTCAGGATGGGGCGGCCATCTGACACGCCCAGTTTGGGATGTGGAGAAGAAGACAAGACAATGATGGAGATCCACTGTATGTAACAGAATATAACAGAACCACCATGGAGAGCACTTGCACCAGAAATGACTGGCTTGCTCAAAAAGGGAGCTACGTTTCTTTGTGCTGCCACATGTATCACTGTAGAGACGGAGATTTAAGTCCACTTCTGACAGGCTTTAGTTATGAAAGCGTGACAGGATGAAACAACTCTGGTTAGTGGGGGTAGTTTGTATAAAGAAAATAGAGACGTTTATTTCTAATAGATTTGAGAAAAGGCAGACATTTACAGCATATACCTAAAAAAACAAGCAGAAAAGTTCCCACCAAAACAATCCATATGCATTAACAACACTGTGGACCAGAGGGCAAATACAGAAACTTGATTTATAGTGTGAGCTGAAAGAGGCAGCATGCTGCTGTGAGCCTGCAGCAAAGTCTGCAGAGATCTGCCAAAATCTGAAGCTGTGTGGTAAAAACCTGTCGACGTAGCAGCATGGCAATAATCCTGAAAGTGCTGTTAAAGCTGTTAAAGCCTGGTTAACTCGCACTAATCTGGGGAACCCTGCATTACTCAAAGATCGCTCAGGTAAGTAAAGTGGAAGACTCAAACATGTTAGTTAGAAGATATGACTATAAGCACACGTGTGTCCATGTTAGCCCTGTGATGGACTGGTGACAGGTCCAAGGAGAACCTCGCCTCTCACCCCTCGACAGCTGGGATAGACTTCAGCCACCATGTGACCCTTATTGGAAAAGTGGCTCAGGAAATAGATGGATGTATTCAAACAGGATCAAGTGATCGGTTCTGTGGTTGTTATCTAAAAAACTGAAACTGTGGCCCAACAATCAAGGTATGACTCATATGTGGTTCTGGATACTGAACCCTGACGGAGTCTCACCTTCAGGTTCTTGGAGGTGACGATGACTTCTCCAGTACGGTTTGTGGTGAGGCCGTGAGCGGAGGGGAAGCTTCGGCGAGGTGGAGGCGGAGGAGGAGACTTGGAGGGCTTTTCTGTTCGATACTTGGCCACGTTGAGGTCCACTTTAAAAATAAACAGATTTTTAGTATTTTAACTTTCCTTTTGTTTAAATAACTTTATTTAACATTTATTTATTTATATTGTAAGGTAATATCCCTCCCCTCACCCCAGCTGGTTAGGGGTGAGGGGAGGAAGACGGCACAAAGGCACTTCAGTCAAAGCTGAAAGCTCAGATTTAAATCTGAAACACAAACTGACCTGAGCCTCGATGCGAACCAGCCCCCTCCATGCTGTTCAGCTTCTGGGCAGCCAGCTGCACCTTTCCAGGCTGCTGGTCCCCGCTGGGTGTGGTGTTTGTAGTGGTGGAGGTCGTGGCTGTGGTCCCAGTGGTCCCAGCTGCAGAGGTAGCTGCGGCGGACGTTATTGGGATGGTGATCTGGGGCTTTGGGGGCACTGCCGGCTTGTTTATGTGCCTGGCAGCGAAGTCAAGGTCGGGGATGGCTTTCATCAGCTCTGCCTGAGTCTCTTCCAGCAAGCGATTGATGTCCTGGGCGCTGAACTGGGTCAAGCTGGCACGCTTCTCCTCCCAGTCCCGCTCGGCCGCCTGACATAAATACAGATATAGACAAATGATATGCCCTAACATGCAAACTACTAAGAGGCAGAGCTGGAAACACATAACCGAGGCAGAGAGAAGCAGTTTGTTTTCTAATGCTGCATGGACAAATGGAATTATAAACAAACTGCTGGCGTGTGAACACGGTCTCATGGAGGGATTTAAGTACCTTCAGATGCAATTTCAAATGTAAATGGATATTTGCCATCTGGCCGATCCTGACAACGTGCACATTAAGATTGTTCACACCAGTAAGATGAAGAAAAACAGTCATAATGAGCAGCTCATTACCAGTCGCACTTCGGCGGACACAGACTTATCAGGAGGACGCCGGCTTGGCAGCTCATCAAGAACTCGATTTCTAAAGGTCATCGTAGGCTGGATGTCCTGCTCGGGGCCCGAGGTGTCCGCGTCGCCGGCAGACACGGGCATCCAGTTGGCCAGGCCGGCGCTGGTGCTGAGATCGGTGAGGCTGAGAGGAGGACTGTTCAGGATGTCGAGATCAGAGGTACGACTCAGGTCATCGGCTCGTTTCTGCGGTTGGCTGGAGAGGTCCTCGGGGCTCTTCCACACCCCCTCGGTGACTTGTCTTTTAACAAAGGGGACAACAGAATAACGGTAAGGTCATCAGCTAACACAATGAAGTCTATTGTCATTGATTAACCAGCTTTTATTACGTTTACTTTAACAAACTCTGGTAACGAATCATAAATGATCCAAACTGTTGCTGACTGACTGCAAAAACTCAAATATCAAAAACTTGAACTGTTGAACCCATAAAAAGTCTTTCTGTTGTAAAACACTGGCTCCAGCACTCCTGCTAATTAGATCGCTCCTGGAAATCTTGTTCTGAGCACCTGTAGAGGAACCTTCATTGCGTCGGACAGAAAGCCTTCAACGCGTCTCAGGATGTTACAGCAGAACGAGGCCCTTATGGTCTGATCCTGTTTATGGCTCACAAAGCTGTAAATGTTGAAGTAAATACACACTGCTCCTGGTTGTGCCACCTTTGGGTCAGCTCAGGCAAACTTATTAAACCCAAAGCTCCTATTAAATGTTTTGACTGCCTTTTGACAATCGTGCAAGTAAAGATCAAGAACAAAATGGATCTGAAAGTTTGTTTGCACATGAACCCGTTCAAACTTGGAGCTTTGATCAGGATGTCATATGATGTCACATCTACACAAAGGTTCAAATCAAACCAGGCGCATTGTAAAGCACTGACTCTGAATGGGTTCTTTTATTTTGAAATTAACTGGCTTCCCTATGATACTTCTGTGTATATCTTCCTGCCCTTCCCTCTGCTGCTGAGAGCTACTCCTCAGATGCTTTTGGAACGTCTGCCAGACGTGCCATCACCGTTCGAGGCGGGCGCCATTAGCTCCCGTGGCCACGTCGGAACCTGAAAGCGACACAGCTGCGCCCGGCACATCCCGGGTTCATCTGTTCTGTGTGACAGTTTTATTTGTCTGTTTGTTTGTGTCTATAAATGTAACGATGTTTGCTGCCATCTTCAAGATGATATTTTCAGTCTGAATGAGACTTTTTTTACCTAGTTAGATAAAGGATTATTAAAACAAACATCACTGCAGATCACCACCGAGGGTAAGTGATATATTACTCATCGCATGAACGATTGAATTACCGCATATGAGGAACTGAAGAAAGATGACACAGCTGAAATAATTGGCCATACTTGGTGTACCGGAGAGGAGTTTCTCACATATTTTAATCCTACTGATCTTACATTAAAGTCCTGCAGCTCCCCAAGAAAACCGGCATCAACATTTTTCTGAGATTTATAATCCCGTTTACAGGATTCAGACTTCTTAATCTGAAGTTCCCGAACGGCTGCTTGGACAGTTTTTAACTTTCAACTTTTGCTTTCAATTAAAAATAAATACAAAAACCTCGATATATGACATGTTACCATTTTGATATCAGCAGAAACGAGGCGTTCTGTCTGATGACCAGAACGTTTAACCATTAATCAGAAATACCAACAGTGGAAAGGAGAGACTGCTGCGCCCGTCAGCTCTCCTCTGATGTTCTCGGTGTTCACACAGGACTCACGGGCATTATTCAGCGTTTGGCAGCGCAGTCATGCATCAATTCTGATTTTACTTCCTTAAATGTTAATCTTAAACACATAATTGGGAATCCCATATAAGCTGCATTCCACTGATTCCAGATGACAACAAATCCTTTTTCAATCCTGGACATTTGTTTTGGATAAAACACGAAATTAAATTTAAAAAAATTGCAGAACTTTTATGTAGTCATTAGCACCGCACAAGCCTTTGTTTCTATTAAATCTGTGTAGATGTTAATATATACCGATCAGGCAAAACAAAATGACCACCTGCCTGATATTGTGTTGGCATCTGGCACCAAGATGTAACTAGGTCCCTTTTAGTGGTTGGAAAAGACCTTCTGATAAAACAGATGCATCAGCTCATCGCAGTTACTGCCTCTAAAATGAGTGTAACCTCAATCTTGAGCAGTTTGTGCAAGCTTAGTTAAATTCTGAGTACAGGTAAAGGGGGAGTAGAGATTCTCGCGAACACACAGATGGACAGACCGCCGATCCAGAACACATCACAGGGGGAGAAGCATAAGGACACTTCTACTGAGAGATCTCAAATGAGCAGCTGTGATGAAAAGAATTGAGAGGTGAACGGGAAAATGACCGTGAAGCGGAGATCAAGTACGGTTTTTGATTTATCTGGGCTCGTTCCTAAAACCTCGATCACATGTTGTGTATATATTGTAGTTTAATATCCTTATTTAAGTCCTTTTATAATCTGTAAATAAAGAAACTATTTTTTATAATAATCAAATGATAAAAAAATATTTATTTAAATAATTAATTGGTCCTGATAAGACTGACGTCAGCTGTATTATCTAAACCAAATTACTAAAAAATGATGACTGACTGTGTGGTTTGATGTAAATCTTGCAGAAAATACTTGAGCTGATTTAATAACTGAGCAAGGGTTCATTTCACTTTTATTTGAGTACCTGCGCAGCGTGCTGAGAGCATCCGTCATGGTGTTGCAGCGCTTCAGCAGGGCATCCAGACGATGAGGCTCCTCTTTCAGGAACTTCACAGCCTCCACCTCCACCCTCAGCACCACGCGCATCTTACTCTGAAGGCTCGGGAACTGGTCTGCACAGGGAGGGAAGAGGCATCAGTGAAAACAGAAAGCTGTGTGTCAGAGAGATATGTTGAAATGTTGATGTGAGAAGAAATAGAGCCGGAGAGCAGGGACGGCGGGAGGAGGCGGATTACAGGGAAGGGGACATAAAGGAAAGACAGGATGCTGTTTCTGTCACCCAGGATTTTCCTGTCATATCCAGATGATTCCTATGAGGAGGGCTCAGCGGGGGTCAGCTAAACGAGAAGTAAGGACATGTTAGCTTGTTGTAACATCTGAGATGTTGGATTTCAGCAGAAATGGCGGCGCCTCAGGGGCGTGTCCTGGCCATGTCTTCTTATCTGTACATAAACTTTTTTTTAACATATGTTTCATTCTTCGTAGTATTTATATGTCCTGTTTGGGTGTGTGTTGGTAACAAGCTGTATATGCCTCAGATTCAGACTCTTCTTCTATTTTTCATAATAAAAGAAATGCAGAAAAGACAAAGTCGTTCTCCACCCATGAGCAGGTAGAAGAATGGATGGATGTTGGTTGAAGTAAAGTGTTAGATATGTTAGCTTTGTTTTATCCATTGTTCTGTTTTTCTTGCCTACTGATTATGTTTTGTTCTCTCACTTCTTGTTTCTTCCAAGTGTGGTCCCCTTCATCTGAGTCTGATGTTTGTGTGTTTTCATTTGGTCCCTCTTATTTCCCATTTTATTTTGGAGGTTAGTTCCTCATGTGGTTTTCTATAATTTTGCTTCCCTCCTTTGTTCTTTTCCCGCCCTTGTTTTTAAAAAAAATTATTTTATTTATTGGTTTTTGTTTTTCCGTAAAAACATAAACATAAAGAACAAACTAGAGGCTGTGAGGCACATGGGAAATTGAAGATGATGCGACTGCTACAACGGTCACTTTAAAGAAATATGACCAAGAACAAGTTAAATAAATAACCTCCACATCTTACTGGATGAGAGTAAAGATCTTTGCTTCCTGCTAAATCAAAGTTAAAATCCTGCCCCTTGTATAATCAGGACCCATCTCCTCTTTAAGACCTCATAGTACCGCATCATCCTAATAAAGACCTACGTGTTGTTCCTAGAGGATTTAAAAGTAGAATGGGAGGCAGAGCCTTCAGTTTTCAGGCCCCTCTTCTGTGGAACCAGCTCCCAGTTTAGATTCAGGAGACAGACACTATCTCTACTTTCAAGATCAGGCTTCAAACTTTCCTTTTTGCTAAAGCATGTATTCAGGCGACCCTGAATCCTCCCTTATTAATGCTACAATAGGTGTAGGCTGCTGGGGGATTCCCATGATGCACTGAGTGTTTCTCTTCAGTCACTTTCCCCCTCATTATGTGTCTTTACACCTCTCTGCATTTAATCATTAGTTATCATTAATCTCTGGCTCTCTTCCACAGCATGTCTTTGTCATGCTTTCCTCCTCGCACCCCAATCAGTCGTGGCAGACGGCCGCCCCTCATCGTTTTCTCTGTATCATTGTAGGATCTTTACTTCACGATACAAAGCGCCTTGAGGCAACTGTTGTGATTTGGTGCTACAGAATTAAAACTTAATTGTATTAAAACTTGCAACTAGTGAGTGATTCCAAGCGATTTCCATCTTTTATAAATGTTGTCACTGTTGTCTGAGTTTTCTCTCTATTACTGGCCGATCTGTAGCTCACGATAAACAGCGCCTTGAGGCGACTGTTATTGTGATTTAAAGCTGTATAAATAAAACTGAATTGAAATCAAATTGAACTGCTTCTGAGACATATTATGGTATTACTGAAGAAAGCATCCCAATCCCTTATTAAATCAACTCTGAGTATCTGGTTTACACATAAGTAATTCTTCCATTTGAATCATGAATAAAATCTCCTCAGTGTGCAAAGGTGGGAGGAGAGGTAGACGTCCAAGTTGAGTTTGTATTAAGGTCTGATTGGGTTCACCTGCCCCTTATTTTGCTTCTCTGCTTAGTGTGTATTTAGTATGCGTCTTCCCTGTTGTTGGATTTTCTTTTCTTTTTCAGTAACTTCCTGTTTATGGTCTAACCTGCAACACTTTTTATGACTTTTTAAAAAAGAATTCCTTATTTTCAGTCCCTTTTCTTTTGCTGTCTTGTCCTACTGAGAACTTTTAAAACCAACTAAATAAAAACTATTTTTCCATTTTCTAAGTTCACATTAAATATAAAACAGTGGAGGACACTGTTAAACTTGTAGGATCCAGGCTCACAACACAATGAGCTTCAAAGAGATTTGGAATTGCTTGTTAATATTCAGGATAGAGACATGAGTACACAGGTCAAAGCAGCAGGAACAGAGGCCAACTGGAACTTCATGAATATTAATTAAAGGACAATAAGACTCATAAATATTAATCTGCGTGTCTGCATAACATGAAAATGGACAAACACAGTATTTTGGCAGTGTTAGCACCTGAACTGTGACCTGTAACTACAGTACTGTACGTGGGGAGATTTCATGATTATCAGTGTTTGTAAGAAACATTTGATTGTAAAGTCATGTTAGTGAGTGTTTACACCATCACACGCTGGCTTTTCTAGAAAAGTACATTAGTAGTAGTAATAAATATTACAGGGAATTTATCTGTTGTATTTCATGGCACTAAAATAAATTTTAAAAATCTGGCTTCTGGACCCTCAGCCACAAAATATTTGCAATTACAATGACGCAATTATGATGATACGAAGCTTTGAAAACAAAGTGTTTCAGCTTCATTTAGATTCACGTCTCAGCACTTTTCCTTTTGCAAAACAAATAAGTGTAAAAATGAATTTGTATGGGACCACTTTCAGAGGGAGATTACTTCAGCTAATCCAGTCTCATCCTGTAAACAAAGATATGTGTTAATGTCTCGCTGGGCTACAGCAGAGGTGAAGCAACAGTGCTGGAAAGTGCAGCTAAGCCTGGCAGGTGTTTGAAACCTTTTTCCTTTGAATTTGTTGCAGTTTAAAGTTAAAAGCACCGACAGACACAGAGCTGCTCACCAGCGGAGCGGTGGGGTATCATTTGCATATAGCAGTAAAATTAAAAAGCTATTATCTTAACTAAGTGGTTAATTTCATAAACCAGTCATCGGTACAGATGTTCGACTAAAGCATCCAAATCAGTTCCAACACAAAGATCAGCATGAACGTTCCCTCAGTTGTTGTAATACAGTTTAATATCCAGAAATTCATGAAAAAGAGGATTTATGACATTTAGCAGTTAGAAGTCAGCAGGAAGTCACGGTAGGTCACTAATTAACATCTGAAAATGATACCGCATGCTCTGAATTCATTCTAAAAAGAAACTCAAAGGTAAAGCACGACGATGGACGTAATCAACGATGTAAAAATAAACACCAGCGCTGTGTGGAGGATTGGTGACAAGGAAATAGACTGATCTTCATTTAGCAATTTTCTATTCTTGATGACTAAAGGAGCTTGGAAAGAAAAGCACCTGGACTTCTTTAGAAGCTTCTTCACTTCTAAGAGAAACTGGTGGAGAATCCCAGGTTTTTATGCCCTATTGAAAGTGTCCCTTAGAGGGTCGTGGACCGACTATGGATCCTCTGCCCAATCACACGATTAGTTTATCACAGATTAACCTACCACACATCTCTTTGGACTGTGCGAGGTAGTCGCAGAAAACATGCAAACTCCACACAAGGAGAGCAGATTCAAACAAATAGCTTTTGTGCTGCGAGACAATGGTTCCAACAGTTCCTCAGTGCAAGTTGGAACATAGCATGTTTGACATATAATAATTTTCTATGTGGCATAAAGCTACAGAGATATGGCCGGGCTAATATAAACAGATTATCAGAGGGAAGATGTAGGATGAGGGTTAAACTTATCAATAACAGGTAAATGTTCCTGGTGGGCAGCAACAAACGACAGGAAGACGAAATAAACATCAAACTTCAGCTGAGAGAATGTCTGACAACAGTTATTAATATGCTCATCCATGGTTTGGATGACTTTCTATGAATGAGTCTTGATGCTAAGCTTAATGTCCACACTAAAATCTTAGCCAGCCCAAGAGTGATTCCAGACTGTGGTGTGCACCGTGTGATTAAAATACCTTAAAGGTGCACTGCACATGAATAGTGCTACTAGAAAGATGGACAGAAAGACAGCTGGAAACTTCTGGGGGTCTCATTTCATGTTGATAAAATATAAACAGCGCACTAAAGAAATGAGAGCCTCATCCAACGCAGGACATGACTGCATCTGCAAACGAGGTCAAAACATCATCACTTAACAAGCAAACGGGATCGAGGGATCAAAGACTGAAACACAGAGACGTAACACAAAAGGTGAAAGGTCAAGGAGTTAAACACTCCAGGGGTTAGGGAAGGGCTCCCTGATCAGTGATGGCAGATGTAGTTTATGTCCTCTAGTCTCGTTAACTGAGAGGATTTTAAAGCGTCGAACATTCAAAGAACAAACAAAACATCACAGATTTGGTCATGACAGCATTTACTTTTTAGCTCAGTGAGTGTCTCTCCCAGCATCCTCAGCTCTTTGCTCTTCTGCTCCACGTCCTGCTCCGTCACGAGCCCGTGATTCACGGACGAGTTCCTCTGGAGCTCCTCCACAGACTTCTCCAGGTCGCTGTGAAGGACAGAAATGTGTCTTTTATTTTGAAAATGTAACTGTTCACACCTGAATTCACAGTGGATGCCCTGCAAATTTTAAAACTGAGTGTAAGACTTTATTCATGTACTACTACTCATCTACTACTGGCTTCCAAAACATTTACAAAATAGTCCCAAAATTGTGCTTGTTGCCAGCACCATCGTTTAGCAGATGAATGCAAAAAGTTTTTTTTTCCTGGTTTGATTTTGATGTGAAGCTTAAACCAGGAAATAATGAAACTTCAGCTAAACATACCAGGAAACACTGTCTACACTTTGCGTAAACAACTGGAAACATCATGAATCGTTCACCTCACCGAACCAACCGAGACCACCTGACTGTTTGCTGTGCTTCTTACTTAAGATCAAACTCACTGCAGCTGTTGGATGAGCAGCTCCTCCTGGTTTAGGTATTTGAGCCTCTCCTCCTCCACTAGGAGGCGCTGTCTCTGAAGCGGGTCCTCCTGGGTGCGCATGGCATCCAGCATCATGAGGCTCAGTTCAGACTCCGTCTGTCTCAGCAGGGCGAGCACCGAGTCCTGGTTCTCCAGCTGGGAAACAGAGTCACAGCTTAAAACTTGAACTGGTTTCCATTCACACTATTGCATGAGTGCACGTACCCAAATATTCAAACTGCATTTGTGAGTTTATGAGGTAAATGTACTGAAGTTAAAACTTACTCTCCTGAGGGAACAAACAACATCTGGTGTGTTGGTCTGTTTGCAAAAAGAGCTCCTACTCTGTTAGAGGAAAACTCCCCAATAATCCTTTATCTTAATCGAGGGACTCAACTCTAACAGTACTGCAAGCTGCACATATTGCATATCCCCCTTTGAGGCTACTGCACATAGATAAAACCCTCTTAACTCAATGGTTACACGGCTCTTTTAAATAAAGTGCAATAATATGAAACATGGATCAAAAAGCCAAACTAGTTCTTAAAGGATTCTATAAGTTCTACATTTTAAACAATATATAATAATAAATGATGAAAATAAATGTATATTATTCTCCTAATCTTTGTGAACTCATTTCACTTTAGTTCTTTTCTGAAAAATCTGCTTTTCCTCTGCTGCTGGCGCAGAGCCGAGGAGATCCACCAACAGTGAAACAGAGAGCAAAGGAGGGAAGCAGGTAGAGCTGATTAACGCTATTCAATGTATTGTACAGTGGGGCATTAATATTAATATTTGGTCCAAGCTTGCACAACCTTGCTGACAAAAAATATGACATCACGGGAGGGGAAAAGTGTGGGTGACACGCTAGTTTGCATATTTGAAAATAGTTTTCAGTCAAAATTGTCTGTTTACAAACCTGCATGTTGCGTAGCTGTGACAGCTGTTTGCGCAGGGCGTTGGTGTTCTGCTGCAGGCTTTGTAGGTGGAGCTGCATCTGCAGACGGGACACCGTCACAGGCTGGTTGGGCCCCGAGGGTGGAGGAGGCATCAGGGCCAGAGGAGCAGATGGTGTCAAAGCTGCCCGGCAGAAAGTGATATTCATTTCAGGGAACTCATTCATTCCTTGTATTGGGATCCTTTAGGGCACATTTAGAGCTGATAGAAAATTGTCCCAGAGCACTGTTACCAAATCAGAGGCTTCAAATGAAATCTGCATTTTGAGAAACATCTGCTGGTTGACTGCATGAATACAGAATATACTGGATGTTTGCACATTTGAAAACAGAAATCCAGGACAAGTTCTATCTGTGCTGCAGGTCAGAGGTGGAGATTACAGTCTTATGTAGACTCAACAGTGATAAACAGCACGGGGAGGCTTCGGGGACAAACAGGATCGGGAGTGAAAAACAGCAGTTCCACTTAATCCGAGAGTCTCGTTATAGAGGCGTCTCCCAGACAGCCACAAAGTGTGAGTGTTTCTAAATGAGAAAATCCTCTTGAATGGCGATGAGTGCTACGTTCTGACACACGCATCATGCAGAACAAGACAAAGGAAAGTAACTGGAAGACAGTCAGTTAGTAACAGAGGAGGGGGTGTAAGAGTTGCATTTCAAGGCTTCTTTTAAAACTAATTACAGCTGTCCACACCAAGGAGGAAGACTGTAACACCCCAATGCTGACACCTGTACAGGTGAGGAAATGGTTCTGTGTATAACTGATTATGGGCACAGTTGCTGCAGCTCTCCCGGTCAACCAGAATTCAGCACAGCCTTCATCTTTCTGTAAGCTTTTAACTGCCAGCACAGAGTCCACAGATAAGAGCTCAAGCAAATCGAACCATTACTGACTAACTTTTATCATTCAGTGAGACACGCAGATAAAAATCTGACAGGAGAAAAAAGGAGCAGCTGGAGTGAATGGGAGAAGTTAAAATATAAAAATCACAACTAAAACGACTCTTCAGAAGAGTCTAATTCAAGTCGCAAGGGACTCAGAACATCCAGACTTATCTGTAATTTGCGATGAAATAAGATATGAATTGAAATTGCAAAATATCATCTTTTAAGATCCTTAATAGGAAAAAAGGAGGCTAAAACTGAACACTTTATGTGAAGAAATCAATGTTTCTAAAGATGTTTCCGCGTTTCCCACAAGCAGCTAATTTTCTGACGCACAAACGTTCAAACATCAAACTCTTTTGATCGCCTGCAAATTCATCCTTAGTTGAAAAGCTGAAGGGAAAAACTTTGACAAAGCAGAGTTTGTCGTGTCCAATTTAATGCAACTCAGCGATTTCTCACTCAAAAACACAGGAAACTATGGAGGACCAAAACTGCCAAAATTACAATGCAATAAAGAAAAAAAATTAATGGCTCAAGTTTAAAAATGTGCATAATGTAAGGAATAATCCACTAAAGAAATGTTTTTTATTGTAGTTGATATGTTATACCCACACACACATATTGTTTTTCCTATTTGATTCTGTTTTTTAAATATACATTTTATTTTTTTATAGACAGTTTTACGAATCATTTAATTATAATTTTCCAGATGTATTCCCTGGCTTCTTTCTTCATCTCTGTTTCCATGCAACATTTGAGCACAGCTGTCATTTGAAAAAGTGTCGTGAGGTTGAATTTGGATCCATCTGTTGTCTGATGGTAGAATGGATGACAGGAATTAAAATATTCTCTGAGCCAATCATCATATCATCAGATAATTCAAAAGTCTACCAGTGACAACTTAGTGAGCAAGCGAGCTAAGGTTAATCAGCTACTGCAACGAGTAATATGTCTGGATTATCATATAAATAGTATTTTAGGCGTGAGTGTAAAATTATGACTGACAACAGAAACGTATTCGATTGATGGAGTGCAGCCCAAAGTCTTCTAAGAAAACCCTCCTTATGCCATTACGGCACCGCGAAGTGGCTCCCATGACGGTGCATTCAGAGACACTGCACTTCATGTCTTACTTATAGTGTGTTAAAGTGTCTTATTAACCTGAAGTCTGGCTATTCTCTTATGACCACTACCATCAACAAAGCATTTTCTGAGAGAAGACACCTTATTCTGCCAGCTCAATAGATATTTTCTTTCTTCAGACATTCTCTGTAAGTCCTACAGGTGGGTTTGTGGGGAAACTCCCAGTACATCTGCAGTTTCTCTCAGAGAGCCTGTCTGGTACCAACAACCTTACAACCTTCAAAGTCACTTAAATTGCCTGATGATTAGTTTGAACTTCAGGAGGTTGTTCCATGTGACCATATGTACATCCCTAAATGAGTTCCTGCCACATGATTGGCTGATATTTTGCCCTAATGAGCAGCTGTCCCTAAAAAAGTGGCTGATGATTGTATACTTAACATTTGCTTTGTATAATACAAACTAACAGGGGGCAGTTACCCAGCTGGCTATTACTTAGCTACTCAATGTGCTTGGCATGGGCAGTCCAAGTTAAATTCATCAGTGAACTGATAGTCAGGTATAAAAGTCTCCTGAGGTTATGAAGAGCAAATAAAAAGGTGAACTAGCGAAAAAACATGTCATGCAAATGCAAATAAAACAGAAATATCACACATTTAAAATGTGTTTCTGTGTATTTAATGACATTTTTTATTAAGCCAGTTTTATTTATTTGTTTATTTAATCATTTCTAATTTTGGCAGTTTAGGCCCTCCATAGAACAAGGGGAAAGTGAAGGACACAAGGTGTCAGAGAGGCAGATCCTTCAAAATGACATGTATACATGTACTAGGAACTCATGGGAATCCAGATAAAAACAGGGAAGGGGTGAGACGGGGGGTACCAGACACTTCAGGAACACATACAGTAGCTACCTTTCTTTTTTATAGTTCGTCCAGCTAAAACAAGAAGCATGGGCACCAGTTACAGAGCAGCAAAAGCCAGCGAGTACAGTACAGTACAGTATGAGGAAGCTTGCAGAATCAGCCATTACAATCACATATGAGGCTCCTTAAGAATTATGCAGAGAAAATGAAATAGCAGCAGCTCTGTGTGAGGAAAAAGAGCTAATTTATGTGGCTATCAAACAGGCAGCAGTGTGAAGCAGTGACAGGCAGTGATAGGAAATACTTTGTCTCCTTTTCTTTTCTTTTTTTTGGTAGTGAGCACTTACTGTCAGTTCCTGAGCAGTCACTGGCTGACTCAATCTTCTCCCTGGAAGAGGCAAGTGTTAAAGTACTTACAGCCAGAACACACTATCGACTGAGCTACTGAGAAGCTATTGATATATGGTGGAAAATGTGTGAATGTAGTGTGCGTGCTGCTGTAGTCGGGATTTTTTCCCTCGCTCCTTCACTATTCCCTACATGATCTACAGTAGTGGGAAGATCGCTGTTTAACATAAATTTACATTTTTTTCTTCCTCAGCTGAAGCAAAACACATATGAATTTTAAAGCTTTTTCCACATCATAACAACCAGAAAAAAGGCAGAAAACCAACAGAGATGATAAGGCCTGCAGTGATTTATTAAATATATGCATTTATTAAAAGGTTTCCCTGGTTTTTGGATGTTGAAATGAACACCCACAAGAGTGACTCAAAAGAAATGTGGGAGGTTCAGGACACAGGAATCCTGGCTGCTACAAACTAAAAGCATCAGTAGGGCTTCTCGCCTTTAAGGTTCCAGCCAGCAGCTTCATTTTCTTTAATATGACATTGCAATAAAGTGCACAACACAGAATCAAAAACAGTTTCTCTTCAGTTTCATAAACAGTACCGGTACTTGGATTGTAACCTGCCCTTCTTTTATTTTCCCACAGTGTTTAAATTTGTCTTATGTTTTAATGATGTTGGGGTGCAGCAAATCTGAGGCTTCCCGGGGCTTCCAAATGCTATCCTGCTGAGTCTCTAATGCCTCCCAGAAACACACACACACACCAAGAAACACACAACCAAAAAACAGCATCTGTCAGCATGTCTCTGGCTCCAGTAATACCAAATATATCCATCCATCCAATCTCATCTGTTAATACAAAATCCCTGAAAGACAAATTAAAGGACTTAATTAAGGATGCTCGGCTCCAACATTTGGATCGAATATCAACCCGATCCTACTCAGAGAGCTCGAGTGGGTATCGGTGGCCCGGGGTGAACTGAATTAACTTCATCAGCACATCAGCAGTGTGCTGGCTGCTACAGCAGGGAGGAAGCTCACGGCAAAAGGTCAGCAGTTTGGAGGTGTTTAATGTTGGTGACAAACAGCTTTTCTCTGGATCTTTGCAAAAGTTTTTGACTTCACCACAAACTCTGGTCAAACAACTCGACATAACCAAAACATGCAATGATAAGTCTTTCCCTGTTTCTCTCACAGCTTGGCCTGGTACTTAGAAAGTGCTGCACTTTTGCATGCACACACAGCACTTTGCCTTAAATTGTTTTTATCAGTCATGGGCACACTGACTGATGCATGACTGGAGTTTAGGAAGTATTGAGCTCTCTAGTGGGCTTTTTTTAATCCTGAATGTTTAACACAAGACCCCTGAAGAATGGAGGGGAAGTGTACTGGTACTGGTACTGGTACTGACTTTCAGGAGCGGCAGAGAAGTATGTCAGGCTGGTGTAGGAAATGTATGAGGACAGCAACACAAAGGTGAGGGGTGTAGTTGAAGCGACTCGGATTCAAAGTGGGGATGGGATTACATCAGGGATCAGCTGTTTGCTGTGGTGATGGACAGGCTGATCAATGAGGTCATGCAGGAGTCTCTGTGTACTATGATGTTTGCAGACATTTTTATCAGGTGGAAGAAAGCTTGGAGAGGTGGAGGTATGCTCTGGAGAGAAGAAGAATGAACGTCAGTAGAAGTAGAATAAAATCATGCGTGTGACTGAGAGCGAGACAGGTGTAATAATGAAACTATAAATATCAGAGGTTGTGAAGGTAGATGAGTTTAAAAAGCTGGGGTCAAACATCCAAAGCAAGTGCAAAAGAGAGGTGAAGAAGAGAGTGCAGGCGGGGAGGAGTGGGTGGAGGTGATTGTCAAGGGTGAGCTCAGGTTGAGCAGTTTGGACACAAAATTAGAGAGCAATGGGTGAAATGGTTTGGACATGTGCAGAGGAGGGATAGTGAATATATTGGACAAAGAACGCTGAAGATGGAGCTGCCAGGCAGGAGGAGAAGAGGCCTGAAAGGAGGTTCATGGGTGTGATGAAGAAGGACATGCAGAGGTTTGGTGTAGCAGAGGAGGATGATAGAGATCTGCTGTGGTGAGCCCTAAAGGGAGTACCCGAATGAAGAATTCAAAGTTTTCCCCAAGGACACTTCAACATGCTGATAGGAAGAGCCAAGACTCAAACCCCTGACCCTCTGATGAAGAAGCATCCTGACATTCCCTCTCAGCCACAGCCTGCCGTGTAAAGCCTGTTAAAAAAGCCTTTATCACACTAACAATATGTTTCTGTCCACTTGATTAATATCTTACAAACTTCGATCACATAAAACTTTAAGCCTGAATGCTAAAGCTGCACGCTGCAAATCTCCCAGCAGTCTACAAATGTTGTAAATGTGATATTTTCTAACACATTATCAACTGAACTGAATTCTTATCAGACTTTTTATGGATGTGGGTAGGTCGTACTTCATGTACTTTTCTGTATTTCCAAGTTTTCAGGGCAGTGTGTAAGGAATGGATCTGTAAATGGGCTTTGGATTAGTTCAAAAGAAGTGTAAGAACAAATCGTACACTAGGTAACAACTACAAAATGGATTTGTTCGCTTCAGACAAACGTGTGTCTGTGTTTGTGTGTATAAATGAAGTGTTTTCACAGGATTTCTATGCGTGTTTGTTGCGTGTGTGTGTGTGTGTGTGTGTCTTACGGGCTTTCTGCCTCAGGCGCTTTGCTCAGTACTCTCTGCAGCAGCCCGGTCAGGCTGGCTATCTGCTTCTCCATCGCCTCCATACGCTCCCTGGATTCAAAGATGCACAGAAATGGTGGCTAACAGATGTTTCATACACATTTTACATAAAACATAACTTAAAAGGTTTCTCAGTTTTTAGTCCTCATTTAAAATGTAAAGTCAAGTGTAATTACTTTTGAGTTTTTTGTGTTATGAAATCAATGAAATTACCTCCTCACATAAAAATAAATCTACTTTTGCTTAAACAGCAGCTATCAGGACTGAAAAAGCAAATAAGTGTCGCATGCCAATGGCACATGAAGCTGGCTCCAAAGTGAATCATTTGCCACAGACTCTCGTGCTAAATGCTACAAAAATGGTTCTGGTCTCTAAGTATAGTTTGCTACATTATAACAACTGCAATATGGATGCATTGTTTTAGCATGCCCTTTTGTATTTTAAGACTTGAAATTAGAGGCGTGGCCACTTTGAGCAACACTTGTGTCGTCACTGGGAGCTCTACACTAAACCAGAACATTTAAGAAGTGTGTGCTTTCATTTTGTGAAGTAAATACAATTCTAGTACTTCATTAGTTTATAAACTATCACTAAATGGCAGATATAGGTCTCTCTGCATTGCACTCGTACAGTTAAAGATGCAGCTTGCTAGCCAAGCTAGCTGATGTTAGCAAATAAAATTATATCACCATCAAACTCTCATCACTTCAAAACAAACAAACAAACATGGCAGTGGGCAATATGCCACAATTGAGGCTTTAGAACAAAACTAAATATCTGCATCCATTTTTTTTAAAAACACATTGCCACCACTACATAACTATGATAGTAGCATAATTTTTTTAATCATATTTTTAATATTGATCAGTTCTGCTAAACTGTACAAATTTTATAGTACTTAAGATTGGTCATAACTGTTGTATACGATTTGTCTTCATATATATCTAATGTCTTGCTTGTGCGCTTGCTTAAAACTGTACATAAGCAGATATCCCTGAAGTCCTCATCTTTGCCTGTGATTCACCTGCCATCTCACGTGTTTCTCTATGTAAGCTTCTCAGGATCACTAATCTCTACCATAAGAATAAAGCAGCTGGGGAGTGATTCATAAATCTGCACATCTACCAGTGATAAACAGTACTGACAATCTCATATTAGAAGAGATGCAAGATCACCAAGCTCTGAGCACAAACTGGTTGTTGGTAAGGTGCGAGTAATTTCTAGTTTTAATGGCAAAATGATCAAAATCACTCATGAAGTCTGTTAACATTACCATAGGAAAACAAAGTAGACATCCTCCACACATACACATATGAATTGCCAGCAATTAATAAAAAATGATAAGTACCTGGTTTCTGTCTCATTCCCCAGCAGAGGTGAGCCGAAGCTTCCAGGTCCACCTCCATCCCCTCCGGCACCAGCCAACAGGCACAGCTGCTCTGAGGTGAGACCCAGTCCTGGTCCCTGACCCCGGGCTTTGGGACTTTCCCCAAACACCGAAGAGGTCACAGAGTCTCTTCGCAAACTCTGTCTCCCTGGAGAACCCCGATTGGGCATGGTTGCTCCATAGGAATCTCTCATGTCAGGTATCTTCTGCGGGGAGGAGGGTGGAGGCACCCGCAACCCC
Source organism: Pundamilia nyererei (assembly GCF_000239375.1). Taxonomy (NCBI): domain Eukaryota; kingdom Metazoa; phylum Chordata; class Actinopteri; order Cichliformes; family Cichlidae; genus Pundamilia; species Pundamilia nyererei. Next base: position 970,474 of record NW_005187418.1, read on the forward strand.
ATGGCCAACAGAGACGCAGCATAGGCATCGTTATAAAGAGGTCCTCCGGGTCTGTAGAGAGCGCTGTTTTCCATCAGTTCTCCTTGTAGTGCAGCTGCTGAATAGGAGGTGAGTGAACGCACTGATGCAGCACCTCCACCACCCCCACCACGGCGGTATAAGGAGCCGTATGGGTCGGCTCTTGCTGGCAAAGGAGAGTGAGGACCCCCTGCGAGGCTAAGCCGACTTGGATCTGGACCCAGAGTGTAGGGGTCTGCGTAAATCCCGCCCCCACCACGATCATCCCCCCTCAGCAGCACCATGCTTCGGGATCCCCCCATTTCATCGTCGGGCTTCACGTCCCTGCGCTCAAGTATGGCACTGGAGGAGGCGCAGAAGGCCGGCTGGGGGTGGTGGGGCTGGTGGGGCTGGTGGAGCTGGGGCTGCTGGTGGGGAGAGGAGTGGTGGGACTGGGAGTGAGGGTGAGGCAGGGAGTGGGTGTGGTGGTGTGGCCCGGCATAGGAAGAAGGCCTTCCGCCACTGTAAAGTAGACGAGCACGGGAGGGTGAGCCTTGGGGAGGGGAAGCAGAGGAAGATGAATGCTGGGAAGACATCGGTGGATTGCTCAGGCGGCGGTTGGGTGGAGAGTCCTGGGGTGCATACACCATCTCCCTCTACAAACAAAGAACATAACTGTTATTCCTGGATACATAGCACATGTCCATCGAGTACAGATCAGTACAGGGTGCTGGAAAGTTTGCCCACAAGTCAAAAGTATAATTTGGGAAGAACATCGTGGGCTTTGTTGAGCATCTATTCTTTACACTCTCATGAAAATTCAAAGGCGTGTGGGAGTTTTTGCCAACAAGTCCACAAGTGGTTGTTAAACTTGCAGAAGGCCTTTGACTGTGTGGAACCTTGGGGAATCCTTTTGGGGGTGCTTTAGGACCACTGCAAGTAAATTTACTAGTCGACTCACTCTCACCTATTGCCATGAATTGAAAGTAGTCTCTAAAAGACTAAGATCAATGATATAAGTGGTGGAAATGACCTTCCTCCAAACGAGATCTAGAATTACAGAGACAGGGTGAGGAGGTCAGCAACTCAAGAGGGGTTTAGAGTAGACCTGCTGCTTTTTTTGCATCAAAAGGAGTCATTTGAGGTTATTCACATATCTGACTAGAAGGCCTCCTTGAGGCATATCTAACTAAAAGGAGACCCCAGGGCAGACCCAGGATATACTAGAGACAATTATGTCAGTTCGTTTGCCTGAGAATGATTCAGCATCCCCCCAGATGAGCTGGAGGCAAGAAGGTCGGTCTGGGCATCTTTATTTAGACCGCTGCCTCAGTGAATCAGACCTGGATAACATTACAGTGGCAAAAATAAAGGTCAACTCTTTTGGCCTGTGTAAATCATAGCGGCTCCACTGTTTTTGTTCACAGTAAATTTTGCTAAACAAGTCAGCAACTGTGCTTTTAGATCATTAGCAAAGTCACTGAATACTAAGATGTGTCCATAATATAGGCAATGTACATTAAGTGTTTGGATAGGGCTAAGAGGGATTTGTCACGCAGCTAAACCAAATGATCTATATTCATTTTTGTTCAAGCCACATGGGAGGCTCGCCAATGTTGACTCACCAACTAAAGAAAATGGTTTATTGGTAAATGACATTATGAGATTGAAGCCATTTATCCATTCTTACCCAGTCAAAGGGAAGAGATACCACGTCACATGTTGGGAGTCTGCATGAGTGAGGTGGTGCATAGAGAGAACTCAGAGACGTGGTGTTACTGAACATGAACAGGCAAAATAGTCACAAACTCTTTGGTGGAAGTTGCTGCAATCTCACAGGTTGTTGGACAGATTGTGAGTCTGTTAACAGACTGAATCAGTGCTTTACTGATTTTATGTCCTTTCCCCATCTTATCTCTAGTCCACACTTCCAATCCCACAACAGCTGTCATGGGCCTGGAAGTGAGGTTTAAATAGAAAGTGAAACTGAGGATGGTGTCCGTCACCTAGCTGAATATCATTATAGTTACAGTATTAATAATTCGATCGAGCTCTGAGGTCTGAAACGACTTGTTCAAATCCAATAACGAGATACTTTAGAAATATCATTAAAGTAACAGTTTAAAATTTAAAGTTATACTAAAAGTGCGATTTGTGGAGGAAAAAGGAATTTGATGTTGAGCCGGGGAGATTAAAAATTTTCACATTCATGAATAATGAAACGCAGCAACCATAATGGACCTACAGGCCATGAAGACTGCTATTATATTTATTATTTATTGCTTCTGTTAGGGTAACTTCATATAATAATCATGAATTCAAACTAAACAAGTTTAGAACCTAAACTTGACTCCTGACTCTCTAATGAGATTAATCAGTTCATTCACAAAATATTCTTAATCTCGTGTTTTGCGCACAGTGGATTCAATCAAACACAACACAGAAGATTAAATGTTATTTAGCTGCTGCAAGCCAATCAAATCATGTTATAAAAGCATCCAGAGAAAGCGAGCTAGTTGTTGTGGAGTTCAGCATTAAAATGAAGAAGACTTGATGATTATAGCACGTCATCACACTGTTATTATATAAAAGACATTACATATTCTGCAGCATGTCACCTCTCTTTTATCCACATCTCTCCAAATCTCTGGACGGGAAAAGGAGGTAACCTCTTGTCTGCAATTCAGAAGTTTTTGAGGCAGTTTCCAAGCTAAAGAGATCTATTGATGGCAGGTATTAGGGTAGATTTGGAAAAGGATCACACACTGTATATGGTTTTATCTGCACCATCAGAAGAGCAGCGACTGAACGTCCAAGTCTGATTTCACTGGTGGCATTAATCACTTTGGGGAAGGGATACAATTTGTTCTCACTGTGGTTGAACACAGTTAAGGAGAGGCAGAGATTTCACAATGATACTAGAATGCTTTACCCATAACGTCTGTCAGTTTTTGACTTTTCAGAAATTCAACAATCAGCTTGACAACTAGCTATTTCTTTTAAAAAAGGGCAACTTACTGTAACAGCCAGTAGTTCATAGATGCCACTTCCTGATTGACAGGAAGGACTCTAAATTGCCCCTCTGAGTGCAGTTTAAGTTGCACTTGATGCTTTATTGACAGGCTGTGCATGAAGGGATAATCTTTTGGCATCAGACCCACAAGTCAGATTGAAAGACAAAACAAAGCGGGGAGCGGAGGGTGTGAGTAAAAGCCATGCTTTGAAGGCGACCAGACAGAAGAGTAATAGATACGGCAAAGAAGCACAAAAGAAGACGACGCTGTAATTGCTTGTGACGCACAGAGCTATCTCTCCTGGAGATGATGCAAATTGAAAAGCCAATATTTCCACATAATAACCCTCGGGTCTTTTCTAACAACACCCAGTGGACAGCCTCGCAGCACTCTGGGGCCATCATCTTCCATCTTGTATCTTAGCAACAGCCTCGTATCGACACCATCCTTTAAGTGCGCCGAAGACATGCAGACATTTCATTCCACCCCCTAAAGTCGCAAGACGCCTATCGCAGGTGCGCTCCTGAAAGCTTCATCCCACTGTGCCATTCAAAACTGCCCGTTCTCCCGCTGTGGGAAATCTACCAATCAATCTCCTCTTCATTCTGTCCTCCAGTCACACAGTCCGGCTTCAGTAATCCTCGTCATGCTTTTGTGGCCTGCAATCAGGGAGTGATCTTTGGCTATGCTGGCAAGAGTTCAATAAGCTCACACATACACACACACGTCCTCGTCCTCACCTTGACAATGCACCTCACACACATCCAGCTCAAGGTAAGCCTGCTGGTTTGATAAGACTGTAAAACGCTACGAAGATTTCAGAGCTGAAGACGGGGAACAATCCCTTGGGAACAGCTGACCTCCAGCGCATTAGCGGGCAGCTGCAAACCACGCACACAGGCAGACAGTAAACCAATCGCATGCACACACGCAAACAAAAAGCCCCAGGATGTTTCATAGACAGCAAACTGAAACACCGAAATGTGTCAGAAAACACGCCGCTGCCGACGGCACTCGCCTCACTTCAGCTGTTAAATACGTAGATTCGTTTTTCACAGCATGTGCGCTGCATATGTCTGCCTTCCTGCAATGTAATTTATCTAGTTCATCATTTGCTTTATCCTATAAAAGGAGCGTTCTCTAACACTTTAAATTGCAGATCCTCATTTCCATAATCACACTGTAATTAGGAGGCAACAAAATGCATTCGGGGTTTTGTGCTGAAAATGCCAACGCTGCGAAAAGTGAATGACATGCAAAGGTTTGCTTTGCTCCTGCTGTAACAAAATGCATGAAGCATTAGTAATCATGCTAATGAAGCAGATGCCACATTTATGTTGCCAGAAACTGATTGATGTGTTAAAATAAATCCCACTGTGGCTGCTGGACAGGAGGATGTGATTTACAGGCAGCTGATCATCAGCTCAAATAAAGATAGGTTGATAAGTACATTTTAATACACCAGTAGTTTTATAGCACAATGAAAACTGAGACCTCTCTGAGAAACCGAGGGACACTTTGGTTAATGACTTGTGATTGACCAGTCATTAACACAAACCCTAACCAAGCATCAGCCTCCTTTATTACTCAAACATTGATCAAAATCTACAAAATGAACTTCATATTTCATTACTGAATCTCAGTCTTTGTCCTGTCTTCCTCCCCTCGCTTCACCTTTCAAACCTGTAAGGTATGTTCATCTTTTATACTCTGGAAGATCTAAAAATGAGTCAAAATGAATCGCCCCAAAGAGATATCTGTGCATAAATGTTCATTATCTTTGGATAAAGGACAAGATTATTAGCATTATGCTTTCAATTTGTAGTCTAACGGCTATTAATAGTGTTTAGTGTAAAAAAAAAAAGGCTATTGTTTGGGAAGATTTTAGCTTTTTAAATCCATTAAACTTGTGGACACAACAGGAAGTGTCCCCCCAGATAACTACTGGCCACCCAGAAAGCCTTGAAAGAAAGCATCAAAAGGCCAAGCCAGCAGACTAGATGATGGGTTCCCAGACTGATCCCCTCAGAATCCCAGAAATCCCTAAATCTTGAAATGTTAACAGTTCTGACTGAATGATTGACTGACTACTGGGGAGATTTTTCCCATGTTTCCCAAAGCAGAACTTGTATTAATATTGTTATTATTTGTTTCCTAGACGTGTTTAGGTTGAAATACACTGCATTCATTTGCTCTCCTGTGGAAGCAATGCCATATTTAATCTGGCTGTAATGGTAGTTTGGCTCTCTGGTCTATTTGAACAGCATTAGCTTGCGTGTGCATATGGTGAGTCGGTGGGAACTGTTTTCATTTGAAGTTAGGGAAATAATACCTCAGCTTCAGCAATTAAAAGACTGCATCCACGAGTCAGTCCTCAGACGAACTGGAGTACGAGTGTCATCTCAGGGAAGTGTTTCTGCAGTTTTGCAGTCTGCTGGCATGCAGCCCACTCAGCACGGGAGATGTGAAAGACTGGCGCTCGTCCAGGCTCAGTGTTGGGAAAAAGTCACATGACTCACTCTCGACGAGTGAATGAAACTAACTTAAGCCTGAACACATTGTGTGATGCAAACTAGCATGTGTAAAGAGATATAAAATCAGTGTTTCATGGGAGATTGATGTGGGCGTGAGGGTATATGAATAAGAGTTTTCAAAGGGAATTATGAAACATTATTTATGACGGGACTGCACAGAGTGTGAGTCTGCAATGAAGAAAAGGGATCATCTTCTGCCCTTACTTTGCATTTTGGTAAAACACTTAAACAGAGAACTGATTATTAAAGTAGGATACTGTATTTCTAAAGACGTTTAAAGGCAAATTTCCAAACTCCACATTTCTTTTGGTTTAGGGCTTTGTTCAACCTCCTGGTCTACTGGTGTTTTGCAATTTTAAATAGCAGAAATATTCTCTACCCATGAATGTTTATCATATTTCTAACCCTAAAGGGAAGCAGAAAATCCAGCATTAAAAATCTCCTCATCTAAATGAACAATAAATAATAAAAATACTAGCGGCCACATGGTAGAAACACTTATGCTATCCGCTATCAACTTCAAAATTTTACAACACCTCGCCAGACCCAAAGTGATCCAAGATTTTTAGTAGGTACACCGATGATATGAATATGAAACTCTGATGTCGCCTCGTTCTTGAGTTATCGCCTTCACAAACTTGGGTGTCCACGCTGCCCACCCGGCCTCTCACCTGGCGGCTTAAAAACAGCTGAGGAGTAAAAAACATGAGTGTTTGACCTTGGCGAAGTTTATTCTTTTAGTTCTGTAGACACACGCTGTCCTCACGGCCAGAGAGAAGGAGAAAAATGGGAGAAGCTGTTCATGAATGCACCTGTAGCGTTTAACCCTCTTTCTCTGTGTTTTGAACACCAAGGCTTATTTGTCTCTTTCCTCCAGGCGTTTGTGTGCACGCAGACTCACACTTACCCGCAGGTCTCCGTTTGCCAGGTGTGGGTTGTGATGTCCAGGGTAGGTGCTGTAGATGGGCTCTTTGCAGTAAATCTTAATTACGCAGCGGTCCTGAACGTCCCGTGGGTCCTCCAGCTCATAGAAGACATTACGGGTCTCATCTTTAATCAACAGAGCCGTGCTGGGAGACCTGAATATCAATAGTTGTCAACGCACACACAAACAAAAGATGCAAACACTGATAAACAGTCCATGCAAAGACAATTTCAGCATCTGTTACAGGATTTCTAACTGCATGAGGTGCTCGTAATGAGAGAATCAGCTGGAAGCGGACTGATATTAGGTTAATCAGAAATCTAATGTTCAGTGTTTAAAGGTAAAAAAGTGCTGTGGATAACTAACATGGGAGATTCTAGAGAGAAACGAAAATTTAGAACTTAATGAAAATGATTATTGATGTTTTTGACCCAGTTCTTTGTCCTGAACGCACACGTGTTCAAAAACATATTGCAGCTAAGAT
>NW_005187418.1:977773-999068 GCF_000239375.1 Pundamilia nyererei
AATGAAATGTGGCATTTAAAGGATGTTTAAAGAAAAATATAAGTCATCGTCATTTTCAGTGCCCTCTCCCGCTTTTATTCCCCATCTGTTTAAAGAAATGAATTTTCATGTGTGGCTGGTTGAGGATGGAGCTGAAATGAATCACCGACAGCCTCTGACCTTGAGATTGATTTATAAAACAAGCCATAAATGAAGTGTAAATATCACACTGCAGGAAGTTTGTAAAAGATCTAAACAGATCGATAAACATGCAGACGTGTTAATATCCTGCGTTCGTGGCTGTCGACCTACCTGAGCATGGCCATGGTGAGCCTTTGGGGGAACATGTGCACGATGAGGGCCCTCAGAGTGTCCAGGCTGGTCAGCTCGTGGGTCAGGTGAACCCTGCGAGTCTCCTCCCCAAGCTGGAGGAACAAGATCCCTGCATTTATGGATGGGGAGGAGCAATGGGGGAGATTCACAGTGGTAGATGGGGGTGGGGTGAAGTTTGGAGTCGGTGATGAAGGCAGAGAGCGTACGAACAATTTTCACCTTAAAGTTTTCAACAGTGTAGAAGCAGCTAATAATCATCCATTTTAGCTGAAAGCACACTGCTTGGCACAATCCCTCCGTTTGCGCTGCTCTTACCGTCTATACAGCAGGCACTTCCCTCGTTACCACCTCCGATCTAAAGCTCTCCATCTCAACGAAACCCATATGTGGGAGCAGGGTGAGAGTACAACATGTTTTACTTTGTTCAGCTTAATTTACTGTTAAAAAAAAGGCAATTAACTAAATTAGTTGGAATAAATACTGAAGACTGAGGTCAAAATCGATATGTTACACAAAATGATTTAATGAATTTTAGTGTTAAGTTCCTGTTTAATTATACGTGGCCTGTATGCTGTGCTGCAGATTGATCTAAATGTCAGTGGTCAGATTGTAAATGTTCCTCCTGCTCACCATTAGTCAGGGTTTCTGCAGTGTTTACCAAATTAAATTCAAGACTTTGTGAGACCTTTTAATGCAACACAAAGGCATTTCATACTTGTTTTACAATAAAACCCGTAGGGTCAACGATAATTTATTAAGTGCATAAATGTATAGACACAGGCGATTTTTTTCGGTGGTGATAACTGACCCAGGATAAGTTAATCTGATGCAGATCTAATGTTGCCAGCAATGTTGCCAATGATGCTCTTGCTTCTGGGCAAAAGAAACGCTGTGTCACAGCGGGGTGCGCCGGTGTGTTTTGTTTATAGGACCCAGAAGTGGATGCAGAGAGGAGTTGCAGGAGTTAACAAAAGGCGAGCCTTTATTTGGCTGTAAGCAGTGGTAAAATATATAACTAAGAAAAACCTATGGACACTATTCAAAGGAGCTTGCAAAGAAAAGCGTCTGGACTTCTTTAAGTTGCTTGAAGACGTTTCACCTCTCATCCAAGAAGCTTCTTCAGTTCTAAGGTCAAATGGCGGAGAGTCCCAGATATAAACCCAGTGGGAGTTTCCCCCCACAGAGGGATAAAGGACCCCCTGATGATCCTCTAATCACATGAGCCAAGGTGTGAAAACAGGTGTGGGTCCCAATCAGGCAGGGTTTCGGGTGAGCTCATTGTGAAAACTGGCCCCACCCACACCAGGAAATCGCATGATAAGGTGAGGTCCTTTTGTCCATCTTTGGGGGGATACTCCCACTGGGTTTACATCTGGGACTCTACGCCATTTGACCTTAGAACTGAAGAAGCTTCTCGGATGAGAGGTGAAACGTCTTCAAGCAACTTAAAGAAGTCCAGACGCTTTTCTTTGCAAGCTCCTTTGACTACGATGACCTGGATGACTGAGAACCTTCACAGACCTATGGACACTATGAGAATGAACACTGTGTAAACGAAGGCTACTGTGAAACACAGTGAGAGCTATGAGGAAAAACCTATAAAGACTGTGCTGACGATAACAGACGACCTGACAATGACATACGGAAAACAGAGGACACGGGAGGTGATCAGGGGAAGTGGGAACACATGGCTGATATGAGCCTAATGACAGGACAGGGGAAGTAAAACTAAATACAATGAACAAAGAACATAAGACTCCTTCAAAATAAAACAGGAAACACGGAGACGTAAATGTGACAATACAAGCTCAGACCTAAAACATATGAGAGACTAGACGAGGACCCACACACAGAAACCAAGGAGACAATGATACATAATGGCTGATTTTAACCTCAACTAAAACCTAAATAAGAATACCACATGAACCATCATCACAAATCTAACATAAGACAAATACCAACTACACTCAGCGCGCTGGATCAGAGACCCAGCCTGTGACACGCTGGGTGGTTAATTTGTGGGTCTTCCAGTGCAAAAGATGGATTTAAGCATCAAGACGTCATGACTTGGTTTTTAGACTCAACAGTGAGCTATGCTTTCGGGTCTACTGACCAAGTTTGATGTCAATAATCAGCACTTCTTTGGCATAACCAGCCTGCACAGGTGTGTGGTCATTAACTTGAAAGGAAAGGTGCTGATGCCTTTGTGTGTGTGATATCACACATTTCAACAGCTTTTAAAAATACTATTCTATGGCTGAAAAACGGGTTCAAACAGCTCTTTTAAGCACACCGTCCATTAAATTGAGCTCAGACTAGTCTATTTTGTGTTTGCCCTGCAACAGGCTGGCGATATGTCCAGCGTGTACCCCGCCTCTCGCCCTGTTTCAGCAGGGATAAGCTCTGTAGATCAGCTGATGTCAGTGCCAGCTAATATTAGCTGACAGTTCAGATGATGCCCATATGCACATCCAATTGAGTAGCTTAAACATGGACCATAATTCAAGCTGCTTCAGCCTGTGCACATTTGGTGTTGATATGCAAGCATCTTTGCAACCCACCTTCACCCCAGCTCCTGTTCATTTTGCAGTTTCTCACTTAAAGAACATATCTGTTTACAGTGGTGCTGGGATAAAAACAACATTACATTTCGACATATTTCTAATGGTTTGTTCTCCTTGTTCCTTTACATTCTGAGATTGTGATGTCTGTTATAAAACATGTAACTGAAAGCGGATCAATAAAAAAAGAATGTGATGGCAGAACAGTTGATGAAATGTATTGATGTACCTAATAAGAGGCTACTATAGCTAAGGCTCACACTGCTGTGCTGTGAAATGCGAAGAGAGCAACACATAATTATCAGCCTCACTTTAAATGGAAGCTGGAATTCCGAGTGGACGCAGTGAAATTCTCACCGACTCCAAGTGCAGAAAGTAAAATTAACACTGACTCAGATGTGTTATAATGTAAAAGGCTCGTTTTTAGAGAACAGTTTAAACCTTTTGAAGGGCGGAGGTGATGGTGAGATATCCCTAAGGATGGAGGCAACTTACACGTTTGGGGTTTTAGCTCACGATTGAGGATAATATAAAAAAAACTGACGCCTGCGCTACCGCCTGGTAAAGCATGAAGAAGAGCAAACATGAAATGAAATGATAGAACGTTTCACAGAGAGTTGATGCTTATCTTAATATGCTGTTTATGTGGTATAAAACTTTTGAAACTCTTGACATTTTTCTGGCTTGTCCTACATTTTCTGTGTCCTGCAAATGCTATAAAGATGCTTTTAAGGAGGAAATGGTTTCGCTTGCTGCCACGGCCATTAATCAAAGACGACAGGTAACTCGGCGAGATCATTTGGAGGCATTAGACAGCTCTGTTTATATTCAGCACTCCTATAGGCAGTGCACTGAAGTCTGACTTTCACTTGACACTCAGAGGGCCTTGCCAGCTTCACTAGATTAACACTCGATGCCTTCAGTCAACTCAAACATTACCTGAAGGAGGACAGTGCCGTACAGGAACAGAGCTAATGTGTCTTGTTTACGGCTGCCTGTCAGAAACATCAAATCAGATTAAGCGAGTGATGGCCGCCCGACGTATCAATCAAAGTGAGGTTGTCAATACACGTCCACAAATGAAGGCTGATAGAAGAAGTGAAAATAAGAGTCAATTAGCTCCGCCTGCTGTGCTGACTGCTGATGAAATGAAACCTCAGTGGACAGATTTGAATCAGTGACTGGAATCAGACAACCTTTACTCTCATATCAAGCTCCAAACATAACCAGGAAGAAAGTGGAGACGAATGGTGAGAATAAAATGTTAAAGGGAATCAGAAAACAGTATCGAATCGCAGCGAAAGCACTAAAATTTGCGTTTCACAGGTCAAACATGTAAAAGGACCTGACGTGTAGTTTGTTTGAGGATCTCGGGAGGGGAAGCTGCTGTGCAAGTAACCAACTGTAGTCAGAAACTTTTCATAAGTCAAGGTAAGCTGTGTCCACAGCTGTGCAGTGGCTCGGTCAGGATGTGCTTATGCTAAGCTCAAACTACAACAGTTTAGAAAGGTTGAATGGGGTTGATGGGTTGAAATTGAGTGAACACATCAAAGCCAGTGCTAACGGTGATTTGGGACTCATTTACAAACATTTTCACACATTTTTGTGACTCCTGGAAATACTTTTAGCAGAGGGATATGCTCGGGTAGAGCGTACACGAGGACACACGATACCCACTTGTTTGTCATAAATTCTGTGGATAATGACTTGTTCTATTCATACAGGTGCTCATTCAGACACCACACAGTACTCCAACCAGCTCCAACTCTGGTTGGATCAAACATTAAACACCGTTTAATGTTTGATCCAACCGAGTCTGACACTTCTATTCTCACGTTCAGCTCCCCTGGGTAATATTTACGAAGCTTCAGGGGTGCAGTGCGTGTCTGAAGGCTCGGGTTATCACTCTCTAATGAGAGGTGGGCAGCCAAACATCCCTCCAGTCCCAGCCCTTCTGTGCGAGTCTGTGAAACCACACTATTTTTTTAAAGATTGAGCTACAGACACTGCTGAATTTTGGCACAGTAGTTCTGACTTGTGCCTTTGAGCGCACCACCAAATGTGACTTAACCTTCAGACCCTCATATAGTTCAATAAAGATAGTAGGACAGTCCCTTGACTCCATTGGTCCTGCTTTACACTTGCTGGGCTGGAGCCAATGACTCGGAAACACCAAGGTCAATCATCACATCACACCTGCGTCAGAGTTTCTGGGCGGTGAAAAAAAACATCTTGGGGGAGCATTGATATCGATAAATGTCTTGTGAGTCAGTTGCTCTACATTTTTCTCTGATTTGAGGATTTCACTGAGCCAATGGGTGCAGCAGTGGGCAAATTTAAGCCAAGAGCTGTTGGCAAAGCTCCCCTTTAATCAAAGGAGTCTCAGTAATGGCCACCAGCAGAGATGTCAGCACAAATAAAGGTTTTTAATCTCAAAAGTGAGTCTAGAAGTAAAAAATAAGCCTCAAATAAAATGAGCTAACATTAAAAAAAAATCAGTACTTGTAACAGTGTTTTTCTCTCAAGCATCACTTCTTTGTAATCATCAATCTGCAGTCAGCAATTTAACTCAGAGTTTGGAGAAGCAGTGGGAACCATCCTTGGAGTAACAAGCTTGTTATCTCTGACCAATCAGCCAAAGAAGTCTGAAAGTGTGACTGCAATAAAAAACAGTAAATGTTATTACTGGGAGATGAATCCTGTCCTGACTTCTCATTTGTGGTTCAAAGAAATGAGAAACAGATTTCACCCGCACAGAGTTTAAAATGACAACTGAGGTGTTTTTTTCCCACTGAAATAACTTACTATTAAAACAACATTACAGAGACTTTATGAATAAACAGGAAAAAGGACAACCACACCCTAAAATGTCAAGATTTTAAACTTTAGTCTGAATAAAAATTTTGCTGAATGAAACTAAAAGCTGTCTGCATAATTGAAGGCTCCAATCTCCTGAAACATCTTTGGATTTTATTGTAGAAAGTTTGTAGTCATCATCGCCGTGAGCAGATTGTACGTGCACATGTCTAACCCCTACATGATCTCATTTATTGCACAGAATCAGAAGGGTTCAAGTCGTTTTCGTCATTTCTGCTGAGTGGATATCACAGATGGGCCTCGACACAATCTAAATATGAGAGATATGAAATTTTTCAATTTTACTCAAAGACAGCGGACTGACCTGGCGCCCGCAGCTTGGCCTGGCTGGACGAGCGGGCCAGCGGCAGGCTCTGGCGGAGCCGGTTCATCCTGTTAAAGCCGATGGGAATATCAGGGTCTGACATGCTCTCCAGATTTTCGGCTGACGCGAAGGATACCCTGCTGGCCTGGTCGGCGAGAGCTGGCTGTGTCGGGCTGAGTCGTGTCACACGTGGCGTGCGAGTCTGCGAGACAGAAGTCGAGAAGTCAGGAGAGAAAAATAAAAGCACGGATGATGCAGAGCGATCAATGAGCTGACACCAAAAACACATGCAGAACAGAAAGCAAACAAAATTGGCCTCGGGAAATCAATGCAAAGAAACAAAAGAGACTGTAAAAACCTGCTTTTAGCACAAATACACACATTTAACCTCAGACAAAGAAGCTTTACGTCTTCATCTACGCACAGAGACTCAAAACAAAGTGAGCCGAAGCCTAAAATTAGAGCAGCTCAGACAGCCAGGTTAAACAAACCCACGAGTCAAACTCAGGGCCGCCTGCGTTAATGGGACACAAAAAACTATTCAAACAATGTTTCCACTAAATGTTCTGATATGTAGGAGGCAGCAGCTGGTGCTGACTGAAATCTTTCTGAAGATGAAATAAGTGGATGATATTCTGCTGGTGGCTCAGAGCACGTGACCGAGAGCCTGGTGGTTTCAAATGCTCCTAAAAAAACTGAGCCAACTGGGGCATTGTGATGCTAATGACCCCAGCAAATCCAAACTCTGGCCTGGACAGCCCCTCTATCTGTAATGCAGATTGCTGCTAATATTTCACCTGTCCAATCTGAAACCACTGGGAAGCCCAAATTGAGAAGGACCTCTCATTACAGCCCTACCAGGAGCTCCTGCAGCAGGTTGGCTTTTAATGAATCCTTACTGACAGACATTTTCCAGCCCAAAGACTACAGTAATGAGCTCCCACAGTGCCACGTGAAGCCAGCCCCAATTGTCTTATGCATCCGTGCTCTTTGCTTAGTCCTCACTAACACTCTATGGGTGCTGTTTGATTTCTGGAGGCTACAGCGGGCCACGCATGTGTGCGCAAACATGTAGGAAACGCCAACAATCACGTCAAAAGACATCAAATCTGAGGATAAAATGCACACTTACAGTCTGCTCCACTAAATTATCTCTTGGGGGTTTGCTCTTTCTTCATTAATATCATTTCAAGAGTCCTTTAAATTAAAAAAAAATGGCGAAACACATGCACCCACATGTCTTTTAACACCGAGAACAGGCTGACAGACTATGTGTGCCTCCTCTCATATGTTTGGAGATTTACGGTCTCGGAGTGCGCTCGACAGCCAGACACTGCACACCTTCTGCCTTCCAGCGCACAAGAATCAAGCTGGCGGGGAGAAAAGAGCCGGGAATTATAAAGTTTGTGTTCAGCGAATCGTGAAGGGAAGAAGGGAAAAAGAGCAGATAAGGGTTAGAAACAGAGCGTATATTCACCAGAGAAAGGGGAGAGTAAACAGAGTAAAAAAGATTTTCTCTTTTAATTTCGGTTAACAGACAGACGTGAAGCTTGGCTGAATGTTTAACTCCGCCGTTTTATTTTCCACAGTAACAGTCAATAAAGCTTCCCACAGGATCTCTCCCAGAGGACCTCCTCCCTCACACTCCCCTCACAAGACTCATTAAAATGACTTTGGCTGCAGTGATAAGCTGGGCAAAGAAACACATGCACAGTGATATATTTTTCAAATCTCATGGAAAGCGTGATCAATTTTCACATCTGAAGTGTACATAAAATTGATTTGTGTAATGCTAAGGCCTCGAGAGAGCCAGAGAACCTCTGAAAGGTCGGATAACGCTAAATCAGATATATAAATAAATAAAAAAAATCAGATGTTTCAAAGAAAAGTGCTCTTAGCAATTCTGAAATTATGACAAGTGCTCTTTTTATTGCCTGTTCTTCCAAGTAATTCGTTTTTACACTGAAGTGATTAAAAGCAACTCTTTTCATCTCGTGCTTTACTGAAATCATTTCTGATGTCGAGGCGTAGCATCAAAGGCTAAATGATGTGTGGGTTCTGAAGGAGAAAGGTTCAGCCCGCATACTGACAAACACTTTAGAGGCAGAAACACCATCTCCATTCCAATAACAGCGCCCATAATCCAGGGAGACGTTCTGGATGGACGCTTGTGTCTGTGATCTCTTTCTTTCAGTCACTAGCGAGAGCTCATAACCATAACTGAGAGTGAGGAACAAAAATCGACAGCTTCACCTCCACACTCAGCCCGCTCTTCACCACAGCAGACCAGTGTTGCATCAGCACATCAGTGCAGATGCCGAACCAACACATAGTTAGTCTCTCCTTCCTTCTTCCCCCGATTCATGAACAAGGCCCCGTGATACTCGGGGTACCAACTCATCCCCAACAGAATAATAAAATGCAATAATTCGACTCACTAAATCTGACTCACAAACCTCTTGGATGGTCTGTTTCACACAGCAGCCCACAGGAATGGTGAAATAATTTCATTAAAATGCTCCAGAAAGCACCATCAGTGCAAACACAGTAGAGTGTTTCAGTTCAGTGACTTGATCTTATACACAAACCACATAACCTTTAGTTCGTCTTCTGCCTGACTCAGTGACAAGCTGCTGCTTTACTCTACTACTCCAACAGAGTTTTTTTTTTTAGCCATCACTACTTACATTGTTTTTGCATTAACTAAGTGACCAGTTTATGAATCCTCCCTGCTGAGGTGCAGGACACACCAAATAAACTGTGAATGATTATTATTACACACACTGGGAACGGTGGCAGCAGCAGGGCTCCAGCAGGGGTGGAAGAGCGTTGCTCCTCCTGGCCAGACGGTGAGCACACTGAACCCCAAGTTGTTGCTCTGTGAATGAATTATTAAGTGATGTGTTCATAAAGTGATGTGTTTATACAGTGATGTGTTTCAGACATGTCCAGCTTGGAGGAGACCCCAGGGCATGCTGGAGAAATTACAGCAGAAGTCCTGGAAGGATGGATGGTTTACAACTCGGCGCTAATTAGCAGGCGTTTGTGGCTTGCTCATATACAATTCATGAACACAGCTTGCTAATCAAGCTTGTTAGCATTAGCTCTTCAAAATAAGGATAAGCTATTGTTTTACATAAAAAATGATTCCTAATATGAATAAAATGGGTTACTCGCTCAGTGAAACCCGGGACAGGCTCCAGCCCTGCTGAGACACTGGACTGACTGATTGCAGTCAATAAATTTTGTCCTTATCTCTGTTTAGCTTGAATATATTCAGGTTCCTTGCTTAAGGAGGCATTCTCAGAGTCTTATTACTCTGCAATGGACACAAAGGTCTGTGAAGTCGATCCAGCTACACAGAGTGCTTTAAACATCAGTCTTCCCTGAAAGCTGAAGCATCCAGTGCATACGTTTTCTTGCATGAGAGATTCAATGAATTTCATGAGCGCAGAAGGGCGGTGCACATAATCACATGGCTTTCTCTTTCAAATTGAACTGTAATCACTGAAGGAAGACAACGTGGATAATTTCACTTGTTCCACCTTTGTCAGACTATATGAGCCGTTACAGAATAAAACTGTCAACTTTCCATTAATACATTTTTTATGTAGAAAATGCTCCTCAGTGTTGTACTGCAAAGGATAGCCTGGTTTATTCCAGGCACCTGCAGTTTGAGCTCATGTCTTTTTAAATGTACTCGTGTAAACCCGGCTTTCAATTGCACCAAACCAACAATTTGATACCAGCACAGATGGAAATGTGTGGGCTTTATCACTATTTAATGACTAAAGAAAAAAACACCAGATTCAGACCATGATGCATTACCTGCGCAGGACTCTACAGTCCTGTGTGAAACACAGTCTGTGGTTCAACAGCTTGTAACACGAGGCAGTAACTTAAAAAACCTGCTTTCTCCCTGACTTTATCAGTAACGAGCCACTTCTTATCTGTCACATGAAATATGATATATTAATTTAAGTGGAAATCAATTTAATATCTTGAAACATTAGTCATCTGCTGTGTCTTTTTTTCCATGACAATAAACAAGCAGCTGGCTGCTCACCAGGTCTGTTCCTACTGCCAACACGGGGAGAGGTGAACTCTGTGCGATGTTATGATCACGGCAACAATCCTGAGCCAACAAAATCACCCTGATTATTTAAAATGGAAGAATGATGTGGGAAAAATGGTGACTTGGTTGGCTATTGTTGGATATCAATTTTGGCTCAGCTATTTCTGTGTCAAGGCACCTCAGACCTCTGTCTGACCTTTTATCCCCACCTGAGCACCATATTTAATCATTCCTGTGCTGTTCTACTGTTTTAAAACTCCCCCAGTGATCCTCCAGAGACCAGCAGGAATCTCTGCAGGGATCTCTGCAGGGATCTGGGCGAATGTGGTGGGAATGCAGACAGTTCAAGTGTCAAGGTGCCCCTCGAGCTCTGTCACATGACTGGCAGGACTCCAGGATTCCTTAAAACTAACATTTTCTCACTAATTAGCTCATTTAGGCATATAGAAGTGGTCAAGAGGACCTGCTAAGTAGAAGGAAATAGAGAGCAAAGGTGATTTTTAGTGACTTTGAAGGGGGGCGTGGTTCTTGGTGCCAGACTGGCTGCTCAGAAACTGCAGATCTACTGGGATTTCCCCACACAACCATCTCTTGGTACAGAGAACAGTTTGAAAAAGAGAAAATATCAAGTGAGGAGCAGAGTGTGAATATTTTGATTTTTAATCTTTTTTAACAGCCTTTCTGGTGTCATGGTGGCAAGTGTGCATTTGACATTTTTGTAAGTGTTATAGAAAACAACATTTATTCTTTGCAGGAAAGAAAATGACAGATTGAGGTTTTTACCTCAGTGCGAGCTGAAACATGACTCTCAGTTCAGCTAATGTTAAACAATTTCAGTTAATACCAGGCAGAAAAAACGTGTGGTGTTATTAAGAGTATGAATCAAGTTAAACACAATATCGTGCTACTTATAACTTAAAAACCTCTCACTGAGTTTTTGAAAAGATTTACACTAAATAGCATGTTCCATTCAGCACAGTTGACCCTTACCTCTACTTCCAGATTCTTGTTTAAAAGCATGAAAAGAGCTTCAGCTTCATTAGCTCCTCACCTTGATCTCTTTAGAGGCTTCTGTAAAAATATTCACAGCTCTTTCTGATGCTTTCCAAACCTCAGTGTGGCAACTCTGAATGGTTACTACCAGCTAACACACAAGATACTGACTTAAGATGCAGCTGTGCACAGCTGTGCAGAGCCCCCACCCCTGACACAGCTGCCACACCCCTGGACCCAGCAATTTCATGGACATTACCTCTACATGCCGTGGCATTCCTTTCCAGTGAGACTCACAAATGAGAGCATCCCAATCCCTACCCGCCTAACGGCATGTTTGGGTGCCACATCATACGAGGACTTTTTACAAAGCAACCTCGGCTGGAAGATGCGAGTCGGCAGGCCGCACATCTTTGCAACAACAGCCCGAGGGGGGAGAGGCAGGTGAAGGAGGAGCACGCGTGATGTGTTCAGCGGTGCGCTGCCCGATATAGCCGCAGTCTTCTGTTATTTCCCACAGAGCAGCTTCGCAGGAGCAGCTGGGGGTTAATTGCCTTGCTCAAGGGCACTTGTTTTCGAGTTAGAGGCAAAACCTCCATGAGAGCAGGGAGCCTTTTGCTCATTTCCCTGCTCGGATTTTCCTTATTGACAATTTTGAAGTATTTTGATCTGAGCTTTTATACTTTAGCATCAAAGTGTATGTGACCCGATTTTAGTTTATTTACAAAATAAATAATAAAAAAAAAAACCCTTGTGAACCCTACAGCCGGCCAAGTCTGGGGTGTAAATACAGCCTTTCATCTCTACATTACTTCAGTTATATAGCCTAAAGTGAAGGATCATTTTCTTTCACATAAAATCTAGAGGGAAGTTCTCATCCAGTTATTGCTTTCCACAGAGTTCAGCCTGCTAAACAAACCTCGCAGTCTTGGCAGATGGCAGTGAAGTGTCAATAAGTGATTCTGGCCACGTGCCTCAGCGCAGTGCCAGTCGGGGAGCGCTGCAGCAGTCGGCCTCCTAAGCCTTTTAGCGGCGGAAAACGCTCCGGCTATTCTCCGAGTCAGATTGGGGAATAGCGATTTTCCACCAAGCATCATATCAACAGCCAAACAGCACGAGGGCCACAGAAGCAGTTGTCTGAATGCGTTAGAGATGAGCTAGCTCACTGGGACAAATATGGCACGGGTAGTCTGGGGATGTCTCTGTATGGAAACTGCTCTGTCTGCCATATTCTCTGTGTAAGACTCATGAAAGACGAACAAGTGTCTTGCAATGCTTCTGGGCTCCCAAAAGAGACAAATCCTTTAAAAAATGTCCTTTGAATGAAAATAAAAGTTTTAGTGGATGATTCTCTTCATTACTGAAACAGTTACGAGACTGCTGAGAAGAGAAAAAGACTATAAAATGTTCTTAAAGGCAATAACACATTGGAAAAGTCCAGTTCAGTGATTCCACTTAGCTTCCTAGCAGACACTAATCTAACAGGGATGCTCCTGGTGAAAAAAAAATGAAACAACTAGTGTAAAACTAAGAAACACTCAGATATCAAAATAAATTTTGATTACTTTTTAATGGACAATATCAAAAACTGTCTTTAATCTTTAATCATCTTTAATCATCCTTTAAGTGCTGCTTATGAACACGTTAACTCTAAAATGATAACGAAGAAGAAAAACGCTTGAGAGGTTAAATACAAAGACACATTATTAAATTATCACAAGTTATCATGCAAAAAACTAATAATTTGCCATTAAAATGTGTGGTGCATTGTGCATATAATTTTTCTATAATATATGACAACCATCCCAATAAAAGGAAAAACATCTAAAATAATAACAAACAAATCATCCATCCATTTTTTTCCACCTATCCCGAGACAACTCGCAGGTCAGCCTAAGCAGAGAGGTCCAAACCTCCCTCTCATCAACCACCTCCTCCAGCTAATCCTGGGGAACACCGAGGCATTCCCAGGTCAGATGAGAGATATAATTTCTCCAGCAGGTCTCCTCCTGGGAGGACATGCCTGGAACACCTGACCCAGGAGGGGACCATCTCAACCGGCTCTTTTTAAGGAGGAGAAGCGCCTCTACTCTGGACCCCTGCTGAATGAATGAACTTCTCTCCCTACGACTGCATCCTGCCCGCAGCTCGGGCACCAGCATTTCACTGCATGTTCACTATATGTTGTATTGTTTATGTGACAAATAATATATGTATTTAATAATAATAATAATAATAAGACCAACCATGCCCACGACAACCGAAGGAACTGCCGTTTTTGCCACTTCAGCCTTGAGCTACGTTCACATGTACACGTTATATTTTTAAAACGGATCCACAGAAAAATATTTCTGTTCACATGAAACATGCAAATTTTTGATCCGTTTTATAAAAATGACAAAATCTAGTAGCTACACAGACATAACCTGATAAACATCGGTGAGGTTCGAGGAACACAAGATGTAATAAAGCCAGGTATGCATATTTAAACATTTCCTCTGCTTCGTCACTATGGTTACAAAATAATCCCAGTAGGCCCCATTATCATTCCCTCAGTAACGAAGAAGGCTGATGAACAAGTGCAATACTGGATGCAGCTTCAGTAGGATCCCCACTCCCTATCTAAGCCCCACAGTATGGTCCACCCCCCGCCCCAAATTAAACACCAAGGCAAAGAAAAAGCAACAATAGGCGGTGATTACTCTGGCCACTCTCAACAGAAAGACAAGCGGACAAGAGATGTAAAATGCAGCATTAATATTTGTATAAGTGAGGCTGGGAGTGATGAAAAGAGGAGAATTATGCAGCACTCTGCTCCATTGTGTCTTTGACACTGTCAGCAGCAATTGCTGCCTGGTGTTTGAATCCTTGTTCAGCCCCGCTGACGAGCTGAAAATCCTCATGCAAGGGGAGCGTGTGAGAGGAAATGTGTGATATAATATAAGAATCTATATTCCCATTTGCTTGCGTCCAATCAGTACGAGCGCCACCGATGTTTGTGTGCATTTAGCAAGCTGGAGACATCAAAGGGGGAATAGCAGGGGACTATTAAACACATACACAGCCTCACACACATGAGCACAGCGGTGCACTGCTGCAGGGGTTTCTATTGCATCAGAAGAGGAGGCGAGACTCCCCGTCTCCCTGAGAGGAAGAGGAGCGATAACCAATCCTGTATGGGCAGCAGACCAGCAACAAATAGGGGGAGAATGGGAAAAAAGCCAGCATGTGTGTTTGTCACCAGCTAAACAGACGAGGCAGCGAGAGAGCTACTGTGAACGTACATGACGAAAGGAGCACGAGATGCAAACTGTAACACGAGAGATTAGCCATATATCAAAATAAAAGAGGCTATTTTTGCAAAGTACATATGCTGGATGTATATGTAATTAAGCACCGATATTCAAGCACTTTCAGCACAGCCGAGCATTTGTTATTGTCTGTCTGTGTTAAAGGATAAAGCCGTCACTCTAATTTCTTATTGTCGACGATCCTCTGAAAAAACCCAAACCGACAATGTGCCCATCTGTCCCTACCCTGTCTCTGATGCTCAGCTCTCAAGCTCAGTGATTTCTGGAAGTCTTTAAGAAATACTCCTAAATATACACTTTCATTTCATGAAAACAGGCACAGTCATTTTACAAACAGATGGGCACTTATAGCACAAAGGAGGAAATACTCGATTTGCTAAGGACTATTTTCAGCCGTGGATTAATCGACAATTTTTGTGTGCTACTTCTGCAAATGACTCAACTTGGATGTTTTTTTTAATCAATCCGTAAGCCCTCCCACATCGTCTGACACTAATAATAGTTTGTTTTGTGTATTCATGTATAGTCAAGGATAATTCCAGTGCCTTTCAATTTGATGCTTTTGCCTCATTGTGACTTAACTGAGCGCCTGTTACAAAATAATTGTATTTATTCTAAGATTATTGCTCTCTTAAAAAGCACAACAGTGAATTTAGCTCTTGAACAGTGGTTCTCGCAGGGTGCAGGGTGGGAATATTTAACCACTGAACATTCTGCAATGAAAAACTGCACATAAGTTATGAATGAATTAATTTGCTGCTTCAGTATCCATTTCCTGTTAAATATCCTTAAAGAAAATTCTGTCAAAGAGGGTTTAGGTAACGGCGTGCAGCGCCCATAGGTGGGAATTATGCGACCAAAAGAGCTCCCAACATTCAGGACACCATATCATGAAAGCTAAATGTCTTAGGGCTTCAGGCGGCCCAGGGACAGAGCACATCACCTGTTAGCAGAAGTTGATGAATTGAGTTCAATTGAGTTTTATTTACACAGCGCTGAATCACAACAACAGTCACCTCAAGGCGCTTTATATTGTAAGGTAGACCCTACAATAATACATACAGAGAAAAACCCAACAATCATATGACCCACTATGAGCAGCACTTTGGCGACAGTAAGAAGGAAAAACTCCCTTTTAACAGGAAGAAACCTCCAGCAAAACCAGGCTCAGGGAGGGGCGGGGCCATCTGCTGCGACCGGTTGGGGTGAGAGAAGGAAGACGGGATAAAGACATGCTGTGAATGCTAACATAGCGCCAGGTAAGCTATAGAGCCATAGTTCTTAGAGAAGTTTGACCTCCTTTGAAAGAGTCCTCACTGAACCAAAAGCAACAATATGTTTGGTAGGCTATGTTAAATCGTCTGACAAGGTCCAGGCAAGATGTATGCTAACTGAGTGGTGAGTACAAATGGGACGAGAAGGAAAACTGGCAAAGTGTCAGATGATATACAGGCTGATGGCTTGAAATTTCTGCTTGTACTTTGATGTACAAACAGCTGTCTTAGAGAACATTATGGTCATAGAGAAAGGCAACCTCAGACAGGCATGCAGGCATGGCCCTTAATGTAGTTAGCAAAATAGCTATTTAAGGTGGCTAATTCCAAGAAAGCTTGGAAAAAAGGTGAACCTTCCCAGGAGTGGCCTGTCTACCAAAATTACTCCAAGAGCACATCAACGCATCACCCAGCAGAAGAACCCAGAATAAGAACTGCAGTCCTCACTTGCCTCAGTTAAGGTCAGAGTTCATGATCCAACCATAAGAAAGAGACTGATGAAAAACAACAACAGCTCAACTTTTGCCAAAGAAAAAAAAATTGGGGGGAAAAATATTCTGTGGACTGAAAAGAGACAAATCTTCTAAAAGGTTCAAGTTTTGAGTTCCATCTGGACTAAAACTAACAACATTTAATAAAAAACATCACCGCAACAGTTAAACATGATGTTGGGGCTGCTGTCCTACAGTCAGGACCTGCACGACTTGCTGTAACTGATGGAACCATGAATGCTCCTCTCTACCAACAAGTAGTGCTATACAGCGTTTTTAGGTAATTGTAAAAGTAGGGACTTCAGAAAAAAAAGTCAAGATATTTTTTGGACAAAGACTCATTATACAGCCTGGAAGTGTGAGGTCTTGCAGTCCTGCTGCAGGCACACCTCTCTACATGTTATCTTTGTTCAGTGAATGCAAAGAGAAGCAGTGAAGTAACTGTTTGCACTTGCACAGTGTTTTTCTTGGGGGTTATTTATGGGTTAGGTGCTTTGCTGGACAGAGCAAAGATAGTTTATCAGCTCCATCCTGCAGGGTCTCTGAGTCCTGGTCCTACAGGCAGGAATCTTAGCACAGCTTCTCAGATCTCCCTCTCCTCAACCACTGCCTCCAGCTCTTCCAGGGAATGCTGAGTTTTTCCAAAGCCACCTTAGAGATAACCTCGCAAGTCCACTCTGGGTCTGCCCTGCAGTCACACCTACATTTTGTGGCCATAGGGGAGGGTATGAACATATTAGCCGTCGTGGTCAGCTCTGTCATGTTGCAAACTGCTACCTGGTGTGAATGAGTTGGACTTACTAGCAGCACAACCTTTAACTTCTCTACAAATGAAGGTATAACATTTCACTGACCTTGATTTTTGTTTTTAAGGTTGCTCCAGGCCCAGAAACTTTAATTCAGAGCATCCTTACTGCTGTATTGACAACAATATTTGTGTAATGTTGTGCAGGTGCTATATATAAACTACAGTTTGCTGTGTTCATGGTAAAGAGGACAGCTGTTTTGGACAGCGGTGGAGCTCCACTGCAGAGAGGAACGAGACACACACACACACATGCAGACACACAAGTTCATTGTTAGTTTTGGTTTTATCCCTTCAACCTTATCCTTTGACATTTCACATCCCATTTAATTCAAAAAGCAGCAGCGTTCTCATTGTTCCATTACAGAAAATCCTTGAGCAGAGTTCAGATTTGCTGCATCAGCAGTAGGTATGCAAGGATGCCTTTCAGATTATCAAGTAATTTTATGGTTAAGATGATGTAAGCTGCAGTAAGTGCTTAGGTTAGCACATGCACAACACAAGCTCAATGAAAGTAAGGGTCACATGGGTCCGTTCAATATGCATAATTTAATAAATGCATAATAATAAAAAGCCTGATGTGGAACTAATAATGCATTTTAGTCCCACGTTGATCCTTACATGGCCGAGATGTAAAGAAATTTGATTCTTCTTCCACAAAACAACTTAACTTTGAGCATTTTTCTATTTTCCAACTGTCAAGTCTGAAAAAACTGCTTTGTTTTCTCATCTACTTTCAGTTTATCTAGTCATTAATAGTGTTGATATGATTATGTGAGCTGAAGAACTTGAATCCACATCTATATACTAAAGGTTAAAATGGTTTGTTGTGGGGCCAAAAGCACTCTTTCTTTTCATAAACAGCATCCCAATTCCAAACTAATTTCATAGGAGACACTTTCTTTGTTTGCTATTAAAGTTTAATATCTCAGAAGAACTGAGGCACATAAATCCTCAGCGGGATCTATTTATCGCTATTCATTTTTTTATTTATTAAACCTTTATGACTCTCGAGATTAAAAATCTCTTTTGCAAGAGTGTCCTGGCCAGCACACGCAGATGTACAACTGGTGGCTGCACAGACTAGTAACACACAGAAACACACACAGCAAAATGCACAAAATAGGTACAGAAATGTGCATGAGGTGAAGAATGAAACATAAAAATACCCAAAATTATAAATTCAAAGCTAAAGGAAACTTCAAACATCAGAGTAAGTTATTGTCTGGGGCCAGAAACAGGAGCAGGAGTGTTCACACAGAACATCTGCCGCCTGTAGCAGCTGCCTCCAGCTCAATTTAAATCTCCTGAAATTCATTTAGTAAGATCAGCTCATTAATTATTGTGACTTTTGTTTTAATTGCTGATCCTCTGGACATAATTACAGGAAATGTGATACTTATTATACCCAGTCATCAACCTCCAGGGCTAAAAAATAAAAACCAAAGTGGACCTGCAGTTCTTCTAATGGCCACATGAGGTTGACACCAAAACCAAGTCCGTCCAAATACTTCACATGTTAAAATGTCCAACTTTACAGCAGAAATAAATATGTTCACAGCCTGGGACCAAAAGCAGCTTTAGCCTCTATGGATAGTTTTACATATGAACATCTGTATGGTGTATGAGGATTTTTATAATGAACCCATTTTTGTATTTTTAAGTCTTAAAAGTTAAAGATTTGCCTCATGTCCACTAATTCGAGACACAGAACTAGATTTCCCAACAGGTTTTTGTGCTGCTGGTGCCATTTGGAACATTTTATTTGGATTGTGTGACAAATAATACGGCTTTCTGTGTGGTAAAGACTGTCCAATCAGTCTGTATTTAGCAATAATTAGATACCTGTGCTCTACAGCTATGCACCTTGCTAACCAAGCTCAGCTAATAACTTGTATATGGTTGCTACTAGCTCTAAAACAACAACATAGCAGGGGCCAAAATGGTAACGCCGAGGCTTCAGAACCAATGGGTGATGTCACAGTGGCAACAATCTATGATTAGACTGCACACAACAACAGACGCACAACAAACCTGGAGTCTGCCCACACTCCAGCTCGCCCTGAATGATCCGTTTTCTTATTATTTAGCTGACACTTGAACTTAAGTGACATTCTTCAAACGTGCCTGTGCTAACACAGCTGAAGGCACAAACGCTGTCTGCAGATGCTGGATGTAAACTCGCTCTGTCACTTTATATAATTTTTCACAGAGTGGGAGCAAGTTCCTCGGTTTGAAACCAGCTGGTAGCTCCACAGCCGCTGAAGCTGGCAGTGAGTGATGACCACTAATGGGCCTGTTTTCAAATTAATCCTTTCATGTCATGCTATTTGCATTGCAGCCTCGCCAGCGCTTGGTGAAATTTCCAACTCCAGCCGGAAACAAGGTTTCATTCCGATGGCTGGATTCAATAAGGGCGCACTCAGGGGTCTCTGAGTGTTTTCAAAATCTTGGATAGCAGACCGCGTGTTTGTGATAGCGTGGGTTTAAATTTGGCTGTGGATTTTTGCTACATGTCAACTAATCCTATCTCTAATATTTTCTGTCACTAAGTGCGTAACTGAGTCCAGATTGCATTCAATAAAACCACAAAGAATAAGAGGGCATGATTAATGACTTCACGGCTTCCATTTAGCTAATCTTTTTTATTCTTTTTTTCTTTTTCTTTATCTTATTTTATTTACTTCAGCTGCTGCATGTTAAATAAAATATTATATGCTACTTTAAACTAGAATTTTTCTTTTGTTTTACATTTATTCTTCATGGGAATCATTCTTAAAGCACCTTGAACTGAAATAACCTGATTAAAAATGTCTTATAAATACGTTTAAGGGAGTGGATGCCTGATAATGACACCTAAAGGTTTACTAAGGTTTACTAACTACACTTATACAAGGTTCCTGAATTGTGTATAAACTGTATTTAAAAGATGAATGCAGTCATCAAACTATATTTTAAACTGCTTAATCAGTTCAAGGTCCTGGGAGGGCTGGAGCCTATCCCAGATGTTACTGGGTAAAAGCCAGGGTAGCCCATCACAGGGAAATACGAACATGGGCTCTGAAGCCCTTAACTGTTTCCCCCATAAAGACGACATCTGATGACCTCGTCTGCACCTGTAGTTTTCTTACATTTTAATTGGTTAATAGGTTAGAATAGTTTCCATTGTATTTCCAAGGGTAACTGCACAGCTGGAGACCACCCTCACTACCTTCTGATGCAAGGTTTCAAGGTGTAAAGAGCTACACCTTCATTCTTTCTAAGGGCCACCAGAGGGCGACCCCGTGAGTGTAAAGACTTCTACGAGAAAATGATTCTGCTGCTCGCTTCCGGTCCGAATCACTCTTTTGAATCCATCCATCCATGCATGAGAAGGTAATATACTCCAGCTTTAGGTCACATTCATCCCTTTCTCGCCGCTACAGAGAACGCCAAATGTAAAGTTCACACTTCCAAGAGGTAGTCTGATATCCTTCACAGCCTATGCCTGCACAGAAAGTACACATAGCCTTTAAAGGCACCAAACTCTGCTGAAAGTTGATAAAAAGGGAAATGAAAACGTGCTGGAAATTTAAAGACAATCTGTGCGCTAGATGTTAAGAAATTAGACTCAAAATGTTAAATTGGCCTCTTGGTTGTATTAAAGGAAACGTAAGAGGATTAATGGTGTATTTGTGGTGACAGGACTGATGGATGGAATGCACCATTTTTCTTACTGAGTATGTAATCTGAATACATGAACTGTTGAAGCAAATATGGTAGCCAAAGTCTGCATCTTTTTACAGTATATTTCAAAACACTCTACGTTTATGCACTTCTTTGCTGGACCAGAAACAATGACCAAACAGAGAAATTAAAACATAGATGCATGGTTCCCAGATCAGTGGGTTCTCTACTGATGGAGGATACTACACCTTTCAGACTGCTTAAGCCTAAAAGGCAAATTTTTCAGGGCTTCTGGGATAGCCCGCAGGTATCAAGGTTGTTATGGAATTTACAATGAGACCAGGATTAACCTCGTGCAGAAATAATTGTTGAGGAGATGCAGATGAATTGAAGCAAACATTATTGTGGGAACTGTCTCGATACCAAGGAGAATGGGAGAGACATTTTGCAGCAGCTGTGATCATGCAGTTTCATGACCCTGTTCCAACTGTCCAGATAAGGAAAGACATTATGTCTCTGCAGTATCTACAAGCAGCTGGCCCACAGTACAACCAAAACACTATCAGTACACAGACATCACTGTAGTCATAAAAGCTTCAATGAGACTATTTTTCAAATAAAGGAGT
>NW_005187418.1:999164-1062944 GCF_000239375.1 Pundamilia nyererei
GCGAACTCCCAACTCTTGAGCCACGATCGCACTTCATGTTTCCTACACACAGACTTTACTTCGGTGGGATACCCCTATTTATAGACTTAGATCTTCTTTATCCATCTCAGAGAACGGATGAAGTTATCCATGTTACTAAAAAAACAACCCTTTTGGTCTTCGGTTGCAAACCAGCTGTCTTGTATCGCAGCTGTCCCCCCCGGCTGGTGCGTGAGTTGTTTGGTACCGGTCCACAAGAGTTGAGGCTTGGGTGTGAATCGGTTTTTAACGGTTTTTATCGTTAACTCGGTTTCCCTGGGACTTTTCCTGTGTGTTATGAATAAATCTTCAATGTTTTGGTACTGGTTTTATTTTGTTGTATTTATCGGTGACGCCTTAAAGGCCGGTCCGTGAAAATATTGTCGGACATAAACCGGTCTGTGGCGCAAAAAAGGTTGGGGACTGCTGTTGTATTGTCTACCAACCTCCCCGATGGCCACATTGCTATTGTGGCGGTCCTGAATTAGTTACTCCCTATACTTCACCATCTTGCAGCTGCTTATCATAGCCCTCGCTCTGCTTTGGCGAATTAGACTACCTTCAACAGATGAGGTCCAAAATGTTGGCAATAAAGTTCTTTCACAAGATAATAAAACTTGATGGAGCAACGGCTAATTCTGTTGCTCAAATATTGATTGTCACAAAGTGCGTGGCACTTACATTACCTGCACAGAAGAAACTCAGAGAGATAATATATCTAAAGACTGCTGATTAAAAACCCTGTGCACAGCAAAACTAGCCCCATACATGCGTGCACATATTTGCATATCATACATCAAATCTCAATCTGTGGGAATCTTAGCTTTAGTTATGATGCAAGTAACAAATATTTATCAGAGCAATCAAACAGGTGAATAATTCATCTGCACAACCTGCAGAACAGAATCAATCTGATCCATATTTCTGTCACTAATGACAATCCCACTGCACATCCTGCCTGCTAAACTCTCATTGATTTAGTTTTACCATCAGAGACCAACACCAGGCTTAATTTGAATTATAGACAACATGGGAGTTGTAGGCAGGGATCTGCAGGTCTGGAGACAGCCAATAACAAGCTTGGTACAGTGCCTTTTTATAGGGAAATTTTAGCGAGCAGCAGCAGTAAGTTAAGCTCCAGCCAGCAGCTCTCAGGCTGAACTGGACCTTTTCTTGCCTCATATTTGATGAAACAGGCATATTGTGTTCAATAATTGCATATCAGAAATCTTACTTGCATAGTTTAAAGTGAACCAAAGCACTTATTTGATTCATGCAGGGATTTTTTCTTTCTTATGTGAACACTCTGAGGGAGAAATGTCGCAGCATGCAGCACAAGAGTGTTAAAAGAGTTAAATGCAGAAGTGAGTGCCAACGTGTGACCAGCGCTAATGCAGTGGAGAAGCAGGCATGCAAAGACACAATGGAGTTATCCTATTAAGAGACGAATCCACACAGAGGCACAGATTTACGCTGAAACACAAACACAATATTGGCACTGACCTTGAAGCTCCAGTAGTTTGGTTGTTGCTAGAGGGGGAGGAAAGAAAAACAAAGAGTAAAGGAGACAGAAGAGGGGCAGGGAGGGTGAAAGAGGGAGAAAAAGAACGACTGAGTGTGAGACTTTTTGTTCTGCAAATGCCACACTAGAAATGCTCAAAGCACAAAACCGACTGGTTAGAACCAGAACAGAGAGAGAAAATGCTTTGTCACTCAGTCGCCATGCGAAGATTTGCAAGTGATACCGCAAAGTGTGCCTAATGAAGTTTGAGAGGTTTAATGGTACGTCGTTTTTACACAGCGAGAATGATATGCCCCAAAACACAAAGGCCACTTTGCTTAAAATGACCACACATTGTAGCAAAGCTTAAGCAAGAAAACCAAAAATTGCCCTTTTTATTTATTATTTTCTGTACATTAGGCCTGGTGAGGAAATGATGAGCTAATTATCGTGATGATAGCCAGATTAACTTGCGTTGTCCTTCACTGCCATCATAATAGGACTTTAATTGCTTGTAATTGCTTCTCAGCAATTAATCAAATGTTTACAGCGACTTCACACATACTAATGATGCAGGGCCAGGCAGCTCCTAAAACCAGCCCCACAGGCTCACTTGCAGAGTTTGCTGGCATGTACCCAGGACCGGGATTAAAGCAATGCACAGACACTGGATTAACAAGCTGCCATTTTTACTTGATCTGGAAGGAAGCCAGTGCTCAGGTCAGCATTACTCTGATTCCTGAAGATGCAGACACTGAGAGCGTTTATGCTCTGATCCGTCACCTTCAGTCAGAGCCCATGAATTGATACGTTCCATAGTACGACCCTGTGTGACCCTTCAAAGTATTTGAATGACCCAGTCAGGGCAAATTTCTGCCACCTTTCTGCACTGATGTTTGATTTGATTTGGTATTGCTAATAATCTCTATGAAAAAGACAAAACCAACAAGGTGGTAAAGCATAAAGAAATTAAAAGCTGGGAAATTAAAATGAAATACGAAAATGTGAAGAGTCAAAAATTAAGTCCAAATTAAGTCCAAAAGCAAGTCAAAACTCCCGAGTAAACATGCTTACAGACTTAAAGAAGTTAACTTAAAGAAGTCCAGACGCTTTTCTTTGCAAGCTCCTTTGACAAGCTTACAGAGTGTTCCAGAAATCTGTTGGCCAAGATAATGTCCATTTTGGACAACACCTCTCACGCCCTGCAGGAGACTGTTAAGGCAACCGTGCAGGATGGAGCATTCAATCTGTACAATACACAGATCGGTTAAATACCTGCTGAAAAATGCACGTGTGCATGTTATTGATTATTTGTTTATCTGAAAAATAACTTGAGGTACAGATGGGAAGAACCATGATTTTCAAATGTTTACATTTCCTTTAAGTTAGCTAGAAAATACTGAAGTTTAACCAACTATGTTTTCTCTTGAATATATATATTTTTCTTTGGTTTTTCAGTACAAGGGGGATGTAAGTTGCTCCTACAGCTAGAAGGTGGCAGCAATGGAAGAAGAACTCATTAACAACCAGGCATCAGATCAGTAAACGTCATCTGTCTTTGAGATGACACGTTCCTCCAAAAAAGGGAAAAATATGCAAATCAAAAGATGATAGTTGTCAAAAAGTTCAAAAGACGAAAAATTAGATCCACTGGAGACAGACGTGCTGGACATTTGAGGATAGTTTAAGTACAGTCTAATACTTCCCAGTGAATATTCAATAGTGTTGTTGATTAAAACAGCCATCAAAGAATAGACTGTCCAAGAAATGTGTGCAACAGTTGATTATTTAGCACTAATTAGCAGGTATCTGCATCTCTGCGTTCCTCTCATTCAACTTTATGAATGCAGCCCAAGCAAGCTAGGATTAGCGGATAACTTAGCGTTACTTGCCTGCAAAGCAAAGGAATTCTTATGTTAAAGCATTGTCTCCAATATTATTAGATGTGCAATAAATTTAATCTGCCTAGATTAACGTGTGTGTAGTTTAGCAGTTTTCAGAGACACTGGATTATCTCGTCCAAACGAATGGGTTAGTCTATGAAAGACGTCTGTGCTATGACACCATAATTTAATACTGTTTTAGCCATTTAGCAGACATCCATCTCTCTATGGTCACTAATTACAGCCGGCTAAATCACTCATTACTGTATGTGAATAACGCTCTCCGACAGTCTACCTTCTTTTTTATCCAAACTGGAAGTGAGAAATAAACTTCCCAGAGTGCTTTTCCATCTCTCAGCAGCAGCTGTATTGTTGTTATGTTTGAGAAGCACAGTACGCATTATAAAAGGGTGAACTGCTCCACCTTAAGAAGTCCATGGTGGTAACTGTTTGGGTTATTAGTGATCTTACAGGCAGGCTGTCCAATCCCTTACAACCAATCCTATTTTTGATGTTTATAGGGAACCCTTCAGTAGCATCATCAATTTCCTCATTTACTTAATGATTTCAGCAAACTAGCAATTGTTAGTTCATCTGGAAGAACTGAACATGATTTATTGAGACAGAGAAATCAATGAATGTATTTGGCAATTAGACTCCAATGATCCATTGTGGCAGAATGGAATCCCAGTGGTGACAGGATTTAGGACTGGGCACCTGCAGTATAGGGTCTAGGTCTCTAGCTTTGGAGCTACCCTTGGAAACTATTTTAATAGTCCTCAAACCAGGTCCTTATTTATGTATACTGAAGTTTCAAAACTCGTCCTTAAGGGTACCATGGACATCGCCAGGCCTCGTCTTTACGAGGGAAAGAATAAAGGATGCAAACTGGAGGCTGACTGGCTAAAAGAAGGCAGGAAAGAAAACGACTGGATTAATGAAATGATGACAGCTTTGAGTTTGACAGCGTGGGAAAGTGGTAGTGATGTAAAGAACAGACTGGCAGCTGAACACCCGAGCAAACAGCAAGATGAGGGATCCAGATCTTCCTTATTGAACTGACGCATGAGCTAATTTACGAAGTCTTACTTTTTAAAACAGTTTAAAACAGTTTCACCTATTGCGATCAAACACTTTTGTGCACAAAACCAGCTGCGCACAAAATGTTCTCACTTTGATGTGGAAGAACTTAAACACCAGGTCCCATTAAAAACCTGCAGGATGAACTCGAACACTGACTGAAGACCTCATCATCTGCTCTTGTAGCCGAAGGGGAAATTCAAATCCCTGCAGCAGGTTCAACATCTGCTAGAAAGGGTGAAACCACTCAAGTAAAGCCCACAGCTTTTACACCTTTGCCTGAATAAATGTTATGCTCGATGATGACTGATATCACAGCCAGTCTTTCCTGAACGAAGAGAGAAATCACCGGCCACTATTTTCCTCAACGTTCACTTATATGTAGATGCTGGCTGAATGAGGGAACTAAAGTCAGGCATGTTCATACAAATCTTTATGATAGTGAGAAAGACAATACACATAAAGGATGCTGGTACTCTGAAGACCCCTTTGCAGTGTATGAAAAGTCTGTTATTCGACACGTAGCTTCTTTTTCTATTTCAAGGAACCTTTTATTTCAATTGTTTTAATATTTGGCAGGAAAAAAAACAGACAACAGTTAAGTCGTCACTGCACGGACTACTGAACTTGTGGGTAGATGAAAAATAACCCAATAAAAATGTCTACCAGCGTGTCACTGTGTGTGTATTTGATGCTGATTCTCCACAGGCTGTTTTTGCCTTCAGCAGCAAAATATGTGCTGCTGTTGTCAACTTGTCAGCTACTAACCAGCATGTGTTTGGTATCACGAAATGTTCTGTCTGTAACCAAATCACAGTCTCTTCCATATCTGAGACATTTTAGTGCCTAAGCTTAACCAAACATGCGAGCAGCAATGACTCAACAGTCCCCCGTGCATCGTGCACTCAGCTCTCCTGGTTAAAAGTCATCTGTCTTTGTCTTTTAATGAGCAGTTTGGTGATATTTTAAAATAGAAACACTCTCGTATGTGGTTAATATGGGGTATCCCTACAAAGAGAAACTTTTGTTGTGTGTGTCGTCGTAGTTTTGTCGTTTTCATTGGTTTTGAATGTTTATTTCGAGTTTATTTTTGTTTGTTTGTTCTTCAAATACTTCAAATGTTTAAAAATGTTAACATTTAAGACATTTTTAATGGCAGTATGTTAAACAATATGAACAAAGCATATTACATTACATAAAAGTTATTTCAGTTTTCTCCAGTTTTTTTTTATTATTCCAATTCATGTTTTTTTCCACCTGAATTTTCCTTTTTTTTGTTTAATTTTCAAACTAAAACTGTAGAAATGATTCTAACCAATGCTGTTAATCAGGACTTCATTCACTTACAGAGACATTTGTTTATCTAATGGTCAAAAATCACGGTGGAATAGCTTTCTGTCAAATGAAGTAAAATAAAGTCATTCCCATAATTGCATTTGGACCAGAAGCACCAAGCAGCAGATCCCTCATAGATCACTGAAGCAGACACAACAAACATTTAAGCAGAGGACTTGAAGAATGTTGATATTTTCCAGTATCTAAATAACGAACTGAGAGAATTAAAAAGCGTTGGCAGAGATCTGTGATCAGGATTTATTTCGTTTATTTTCCAAAAAAAAAACAGTTGGGCTTACTCACCGCCAACAACACTATACAGTCTGACCTTACTCCATTGTTAACTACCAAGTGGGATTTAAATTAGCACACTCATCATAGAAGTAAGCTTTTAAAATCAACAACACGGAGCTTTCCAAGCCAGAGGTCACATGTTTAATAATTGCATTTTATTGTTATTTGACAACACGTCTCAGTAATATCTGATTGATGTCAGGCCTCTGTGAGAGGTTGAGTCAACAGTAAATGATGAATGTCTGACTTATAACAAAGTCAAGTCAAGAACAAAGGTTAAAGGGAAAAATATTAAAGCACAGCAAATTTTGGCTATTAGCTGTTTACAAAATAAAGCAGCACTGAGTTGAGAAGCGCAACTCCCTCTCCACAATTACTTTGTGCTGTATGATTACCGTCTACATTACTACAATAAATCATTACTCATGTGGAAGAACACACCTCTCCTAACTGCTCCCAGCTCAATTACCTTTCAGTGCATTCTAATATATCACAGAGCGCCGTGTTTGCAAAGCTATCTTCTCACGCTCAGATGTCAGTTTGCACTGTCTTCAATACAGAACTCTAAAAAATCTACAAAAAG
Organism: Pundamilia nyererei; assembly: GCF_000239375.1. Lineage (NCBI taxonomy): Eukaryota > Metazoa > Chordata > Actinopteri > Cichliformes > Cichlidae > Pundamilia > Pundamilia nyererei. The sequence goes on from NW_005187418.1 coordinate 1,005,859, forward strand.
CTGTGACAACAAACGATTTGCAACAATTTCAGGAGAAGTGAGTGTGCAGAACTGATCATAGTAATGCAGTTGCCCCAGCGCTTTACAACACTGCTGCATGGCATCAAATATTCATGACTACAAAAGGAAGCAACAAAGTTAAAGTCCAGAGAAAAAGTCAACACAGTGCGAAACAAATGTGATTCTAGGTTCACTTGCTGTAGCTGAATCTACCACAGAGGTGTTTTTGAATGCTTTGCCAGGTCTTTATATGCCTGTCTGCCAGATTATGGACAGATTTTATTTTTAAAAAGTCAGGATCACAGAAGAGTCGTGAAACTCTCACGTAACTAGAGTATCAAATTCGTTGCACTTGCACCTAATTCAGAAAACATGACAAAAACTACATGCTTACTGTAGACAGGTGAATTGTCCTGTGTTTGCCCCGCCTCACAGCCCATGACATCAATGACACCTAGAATTAGCCACACCCCCTTGCTGGACAAGCAGAAAATGGATCTGACAACCTCCCAGATGAAAAAATAAAGCCAAAAAAGTTCCTCTAATGGTCACGTGAGGCCGGTTCCAAAAGACTTCCATGTTAAAATGTCCAACATGTTTACAGCATGTTTCAAAAAAATCTCTTTGACTAAGTCTTCCTATTTAAATGGTAAAATCCCAGTTCCTATACAGGACTCCTCTACTATACATAAGTTCTCAAAACACTTTGTACAACACTCCTCATTCACCCAAGCGCTTATTTCTACACCTAAGTGCTTTCTATCCAACATTCACATACATGAGTATCTTGGGGTTGAGTATTTTGCCCAAGGACACTTTGGCATGCACACTCGAGCAGCCAAAGACAGAACCACCACCGTTCTAATTCATGGAGGACCTGCTCTACCTCCTGAGCTACAGCCACCCCGTTTAGTGTGTGAGGAGGGTGTGGGGATTCCAGATGTTATGGCCTAATCTGGCAGGCATATTCACAAGACTACTGATGTGTGAAGTCATTTTAATGACATTAGATAACTGAAGTTATACAGTGTAACAAATATTTTCCTAAATGGAATTAAATGGGAAAAAGTGTTGTTTTTTTCCTCAACAGTTTTCTACAATAAACAGCAGGAGACCAACAGTGATGTGTGAAATGATTTTATCTCATATATAGAAGTTTGTTGTACTTTTTCAGTTTTTCTGATGTTGCACTTCAGGACACATCTCTCATTCTGCACACTTTCTCATCAAATTGTCCAGGTCAGAGAATTTTGATGAAAAATGTTACAACTCGTTGTCTACAGCTGGAAAGAGACATTGTTTGTCTTTCTACAATATTTCAAATATGAGTTATTGATTCCAGAAGATGAAATCAATAATTATCTTTCCAACTGCACTGAGCTACCCATTGTACAATTCTAGAAAGAAAAAAAAATCACACATGTGGCTCGAATTGCCGCTATTTATTCTCACTCTTCAATGCATCTTTGTCATAAGGACACCTGAAATGGTGAAAACAACAGCTCAGAGAGCAACTGCTTCATTCAGCATTTAGCTGGAGTGTCTATGCAGTAATTAGCTTGTTGTTATGAGCTGCCATGTTGCTCCTTGAAATCATATTCTAAGCTAAAGAACTTACAATAATGGAGTATAAACCTCAATAACCACATGGCCCCATATAAGGGCCATGTGGAAAAACTCCTATTTAACAGGAAGAAACCTCTGGTAGAACCAGGCTCAGTGAGGGGCGGGGCCATCTGCAGTGACTGGTTTGGGGTGAAGTAAGGAAGACTGTAAAAAAGCCACACTGCGGATTTAGTGTGCAGACTGTGTTTCATAGAAGATCTGTCAACTTGGGTGAAATTAAACAAACGTTCAGTCCAATCAATCATAACTGAAGTAAAGCAGTTATATGAGAGAAACAGCAGGATGGGAGGGAGCAGGGAGATGGAAACCCTAGAAAACCAGTTAACCAGTTACAGGTAACTAGAAAAAAAAACTACAGCTTTCCAGCAGAGGTGGACCCTAACAAATACTTCATTTTTCCAGGAATTTGTACTTTACTTGAGTATCTGCTTTTCTGAGAACGTTTTACTTCTACTCCCTACAGACTCATTACTTTAGGTTTAAGACAACTAAGGGGAGCTTTTTTTTTTACATCACTGTTTGCCTCCAGAAATGAATGGACAAAGAAACATAAAAGAAAATCCAGTATTGGTGCTTATTAGACACAATGAGAGGCAAAAAAAAACAAAAAACACATAATGAATGCATAATTTTATTTACTACATTCAGACGTCAGAGTGGGCTGGAATGAAGAATAAAGCATAAAGCGAAGTAACATTTTTTAAGTGGCATTTATTTTCAAATACATCATTTCTATGAGCAGCAAACACACAAACTGTTTCTGTCCTGTTTGATACACAGTGTGTCTGCAAGCTAAAAGTACAGCTGCTGTATTTCAAACTGAGAGAAAGGAAAGTGAGATAACTTCACTCAGGGATGCAAGAAAGATGCAAGAAAGACAAGTCAGGAGTGGAAGAACGGAGATTAGATTTAAAGGTAAACACTGCTCAGTGACATTTGATAGGCTGGAAGTTTAAAGCTGACATGTAATGTCCTTATTTATTTAGAGCTTTTTTGAAAAACTATTTATTGTGAAACACCTCGCAAAAATAGAATACCAGCTAAAAAAGGGGGGTTAGTTTGCATCATTAGTTTACAGTAATTTTCTGATGCGGAGCAGCTGTGGTGTTCATGGTCAGGTTTAGGTTGCATAAAGGGTAGAAAAGATCAAATTAGATTTAAGGTAATGTTAAAACGATACTGATTAGATTCACTGACTGCTTTCCATCTTTATACTGTCCAGAAGAATTCAGAAGAAAGTCACTGCAGTAAAGGCAGCAACAGAAAAAGCTAGTTTTTACATTTTTTAATTCCTTTGTTTTTCTCTGCTTCTGTTCTACAAAACAGATACTCAAGTAAATTCAAGCACATTGATGCAAATTACAGTTTAGACGAAAATAAAGTCTGTATTTACATTATATGGGTAATGAGATTATTTTAGATCCAATTAAGTATTGCAAGGGGACTGGAGCCTATCCCAGGGCTGTTTCAGGGTGAGAGGCAGGGTTCACCCTGAACAGGTTGCCGGTCTGTCAGAGGACTAACACAGAGGCATAGACAACTATTTAGAATGATTGGTTAAGCTAACCCCACTACCTGTATGTCTTCGGACTGTGGAAGGAAGCCACAAACGCCACACAAAAAGGTGATTGGTGATTAGTCCGCAACTGGCTGCCCCTCCCTGAGCCAGGATCTTCCTGTTAAAACGAGGTTTTTCTTTCCAACTGTCACCAAGTGCTTGCTCACTTGATTATTTGTTTGTTTTGGGTTTCTCTTTATTACTGTATTGTATAAACAGCCTTGAGTTGACCGTTGTAGTGGTTTGGCACTGAAAGTAAAACTGAATTGCATCCAAATGAATTGAATTCTCTCGGTTGACCCTGCTGGTGATTTATCCAGGGTGTAGCCCGACATCAGGCTTAGGCTCCAGACCCTCCGTGACCCTGAGGCAGAATTACAAGTCTTATACGGTGGTGAAAATCTGCAAAACCATCTTTTTCATACAGTCTGTGACTGGATCGCACTCATCCCCAAACCTGCCACGTATAAAGACTTTACAAAATACCGAATATGACCTTTGTGCTGGTACCTGCCACAGCAGATATGTTTATGAGAACATTTTTCCACAATGACTACTCATGAGTGGGAATGTGAACATGCTCAGAGGTGTCTCAGCCTCAGACACAATGACCTCTAGTTTGCTGAGACTTCCACTCTCAAAAACAAGCACACAACTGTCATTTGGCATTTCTGTTTAAAAAGCTGCCAAAAATACTGACTGGTGGGTGGACATACGTGGAAGCACCTTTTCACACTGAACACCAGTGAGACGAGCGGAGCGAAAACAAAACAGAAATATAGAAAATCTGTCATGTAAAAAGCAGAAACTGTTCACTCAAGAGCGCTTCGTTCCCAGTCAGAAGCTGATTGAGAAAATGTGCTTTCAGGGCTTTTAATTTGAATACCGACTTGCAGTTTGGGGTGTTTTTAATAAAGCACAGGTGGGTTTCTTTCTGTCGGTGCGTCTAAACTTCATTAAAACGCGGTGAGAGCTTTGAAATAACAAATTCCCTTAATAATTAAAATGAAGGTGTAGGTGGAACTTAATTCTTGTTTGAGCAGCTGTTCTGGGAGCTGTATAGATCCCCAGTATTTTCTCTTGTCTCTCCTGGAAACTCAAGTTTAAACTTTGCAAAATTCATCTCGCTGTTTTTAAATATGGAGTGAAGGAAGCAGGGCAGAGGAAACAAAGACCTCAACAGGCCTGTGGGCTGTCGTGACCCAGATTTCTGAGCAGTGTGAGGCTTCCAGGCCGCTCTCCAAGCCTGGTGACCAAAACAGAGCCATCATGCTGTACCTGATCTCATGCCACCCAGCCTCAGTGTGCCTCAGCCTAACTCAGACACTTCCAATCAAACATTTAACACTCACACAACCACATTTTTAATCCAAATGTATTCAGTTTTTTGCTTTCTCTTCTGCTTTTTTATCTTATCTATATGATCAGAAGGATCCAAGAGACAGACGCACAAGCATTTTATCATTTTAAATAAAATTCGTTTGGAGAGTAAATGGATAAAAGAAGCTCTGTTGGGGACACAGAGTACTCTGATAGGCAGCAAAAAAGCAAAGACTAGCACCTGTTTTTTAACCATAAAGCCTTTCTGGCGAAGGTGGCCATCTCTGTCAAACGATGTCATACTGATGGAGGCAAAGGGAAGCCAATAGAAAGCGATGATTTGGCTGTCAGTTTTCAAATTAGGTGAAAGGCCCCAAGTGACCAGGAGACAAATGCAACTCTTATTAACCCTTCCACAGGTTTACCTACAGTTAGTTTTGCAGTTGAAGTCTTTAATCACAATTATTTGGATTTTATAACCAGTCGAAGCCAGAAACCAGAACTGAAAGTCAAATTTGATTAATCTCCTGGCCTTATTTGTTAAAGGTCACTGTGACATATTAGAGTCATAACATCGTGCCTGAGCGATCTGGTAAACTGCTCACTCCTCCCCAGCGAAGCACGCAGGGCGTCTTACACAACGCACACGACATCATCGGGAAGAAGGCAGTCGTTTGCAATTTTCAAAAACATGGAGCATAAAAGAGCCATGTGTGTAATACTGACTATATACTCCAACAAACTACAGAGGCGACATCGTTTCTCCTCTGCTGTGCTCTGATTGAAGTTGTACGATGCTTAATGGTATAAAAAAAAACGCCCGACAGCTCGTGTTTTTATTGGTTCAACGTGCAGAAATCAAGGGAAGAATTTTGAACCTACTCGTCTTTCTATTTAGACATCGTGCTGAGTTCAAGAAGCAGCGCTGCTTTTTGTTCATAAAGACTTACAATAGAGGTTTGAACAGTTTTGTTCCCATCGCAAAGAGCCGTCCTACATTCTCCCCATCCAGCCGTAATCAGGGTGTGTAGTCTGAAGCTGATGTTGGATTTATTTGGATTGCATTTCCCCTCATCTGCAAGAAATGGGTCCTATTGTATTGCCGGCGTTGCTCATGAGCCAATGGGCAGCTATGTTGGTATAACTAAAGAACATCATCATCACCTCATATCACTGATGACTTAATAAAGCCTGTTCCCATCATCAGCCTCATGTGTTACCCTTGAATCTTCTTCCCAAACAGTCTTTGTGGCCATTAAATCACCATTCAGTGACTTACAGGTCTGATATTCAAAATGTAGAAGATTTCAGCTTAATTATATAGAATACTGGACAGAAATCAATATTCCAGTATAATATGGAAGGAAGAAACCTTCATATCAATACTGACCATAACACATCTTCAAATATTACAACTTCATCAAATGAAGAAATCTCAGAGGGAGCTTTTAACTTCCTCCTTTTCCCTTTTCATTCAAGTTTAGCATTGATCATATGACAGGTAGAATATGTGATTAAATGTGTGTTTAAATACTGGCTTATTTGAAATTTAGCCCATAAAAATGAAGAAAATAAGGATGGCTAAAGCTTTATCCTCTTCAACACTTGCTCTGTTGTGTGAAACTGCTTTTAAATGTAATCAGTACAGATTTTATTGCTCCCACATGTTGCTTTCATATAAAATATTGCAATATATCTCATACACAGGGGTTTTCCTGGCTGAGAATGGGCTTATGGGGGGGTAGCTGCACACATAAGCACATTTAGTATGCATATTTTTCTCCTAAAAACTCCAGCGTGTGTGTTTTTCTTTATTTGATAATAAAAGTTATTCATTTTCTGATTATTTGATACGCAGAAATGTCTGCTATGCTCGAGTAATTTAAACCCCAGTAAGTAAAAACTTTTCATTACAATGCAAGCGGCAGGAAGAGGATATAGGAAAAACTCTGGTTTAATCGCCATCCTGCCTGAATTTGCCCTCTCGTCATCAGAAGGTTGGCATCAAAATAAAATTCATGTATCCCAATTTCACTTTCTGACTATTTCTCTCCAAAGAAACTTAATCCTGTCAAGGATTATTTCTCTATATGTAGAGCTTACAACCTCTAACCTCCAGCTGGCTTCACATTTTCAGCTCGGAGGCACTTTTGCGCGCCGGCTTCATAATTACACGTCAGCAGGAGGAAAATAGGCGTTAATGTCACCGTCCTTCTCCCAGGTTCTCGTGTGAATTACAGCAACAGCAACAAACATCTGATAATTGCAAAGTCAAGCACCCATTGTGTTCTAATCTCTGACACGTTCCCATTCGCACCGAGCTGTGTGCTGGGTAATCACCTGCTCGCCACGTTTATTCGCCTTAAATTGGAGTGGCGAAAAGAAAAGGAATCCACCGCCAAGTCACTCCACAGATAATTTAATGCACCAACAAGCGGACATTTTTTGGAACATAAAACCTGTCTCATCTAACACAAACAGGCCCCCTATGCACCGTGACTCGGTGATTACTGCCTGCAATATTTCTCAGTCACTTGAGCTGAAATCCCAAGGCGCACATACACGCTGAGACAGGCAGGACTCGTAGAAAGGAAAGAGAGGGATGAGCAGAGAGAGACGTGCACGCCTGACCTGCATGCCAACTAGCCATCTTTGTGCCCCCGTCACCCCCGCCTCCCTCCCTCACATCACTCTGTTTCCTTCTCCAAGCCCAAACACATCAACACATGTGCACTCCCAGCCTCACACGCGTCCACACATGCATCACTGCGGCACCTCGGACACACCTGACCCTCACCTGACTACATGACAACAACTGGACCCTCCCCTCTAAAAACACACACACACACACACACACACAAACTCAAACACAAGAGGTGTGTGCACTCATCAGCTCTACCTGGCTTTGCATCCACATACATGAGGAGCACACACACACACACCTTTACTTTTACTCCACCACCCTCCTCTCCATCACCTTCCAAGCGTCACACAGTCATGGCAGCACCACACAGGAAAAAGAGTGAGTTACCGTTTCTACTTAATGACGGCGCATCCTCCCGCTCCACACGCCTCCCTCTTCCTCCTCCCCCCTCTCCATTTTTTCTCCACTGCGGCTTCTCCGTGTGTGCGAGTGTGTTGGTGTGTATGTGTCTTTCCCTTGCCCCGAGAATCCGCCAGAGTCCCCCCTCGCCGGTGCCCGTAGTAGCGCCTAAGAGGCAGTTAGCACGTCTTCCTACCCCTCCTCCTCCTCCTCACCCTCCTCTTCCTCCTCTCTCTCTGTCCTCTTGTGTTTGTCACTCTATCTCGCCCCCCTCCATCCCGGACAGAGACGATAAAACGACCCCTCCCTCCTTGTCGCTCCTTCTCTCTCCCGCTGCTGCCGCCTCTCACTCAGTACAGCGTGTGCCTCCTTCCAAAGCCCAGGCATTGCCAACCATATGATATCACTCAGTTGCCTTATATGGGGAAACGGTGGGTTGCCATGACGACAGCAGACTCCACCTGTTTCTCCATCTCTCTCTCCCTCTCCCTCGGTCCACCCTGTTTCATCAGTAGAAAGAAGGTGTGGTCTGGGTAAATAAACGCAGCACATGGAGGGGAAAGAGGAGAGGGAGAATGCTCAGGTTTGTTTGCTTTCGTTCTCGGGGTGATGTGAGAAGATCAATTTCAGCCTGTGTTAAATACAGAGCTGGAATCAGGACAGGTAATCAATCAGTCTGTGCATTAGCCGCCCGCCACAGAGCAAAGAGGAGGAAGGACTCCTCTGCTGTAAACAGGGATGACCCCACAGACTGTAGGAGACATTAATAGCACAGCTGCTCATTGCTCAACAGACAAAGTTCATGAGGTGATAATACATAAATGTGCCTGGGCTAAGAGATAGGCTTGGGCATTTGGGAGGGGCACAGAGGACACGTTCTTATAGGTGAGGTGCTTTGGGCATACCCATCTGGCAAGAGAACCCGGAGCAGACACAGGACAGGCTGGAGAGATTGAGTTTGTTGCCCTGGGAATGCCTCAGTGTCCCAGGACAGCTAGAAGTGGTGGGTGGGGAGAGGGAGGCGTGGCTGTCTCTGCTTAAACTGCTGCCCACGCGATCAGATGGATGGATGTACATACGAATACTAAATAACCTGTTCCACACTAGTATTATGATACAGTATGCAGACTGGTTCTTTTTGGAAGATGTAAGACTGAAGGGGTATTCTCAACGCAACAATCAACTGAGGAGAAGGAAAATACGGAGCATTTGAAAACAATTCAAACATCTGAAAACAACCCAGCTTACTTGGTTTGGAAAATGGTCAGACGCTGACTCTGAAGTTACAGTAAACCACAGACTGTAGATAAAACAAGGGCATGCTTCTGAGCAATGTTCCCTCTAAGCTGCGCGTGTGCACAATTGCGCACTGCTGGCACTGTCTCTGCGCACAGAAAATCTGTGTTGCGCACAAAAAATCTGTGTTGTGCACAAAAAAAAAATCTAACTTGAATTGAAATTAAAATTAAAACTTTAACAATTCTGTTTTGCAGTGTTAGTCAGTGACTGGCTGCTCCCGTATGGGATTAGAACAATGCCACCTTACCCCATAGTCTAGCCAATAATGCGATTCACATTCGTATATACTAGGGGTCGGCAACCCTCGGCACGCGTGCCACAGTTGGTACGCGAAGGGTTACCTGATAGCACGACCATAGCTGGACTGGCCGTCGGGCATATTGGGCATTTGCTCGGTGGCCCGGTGACTTTTTTTTCTTTGTAACGATATAAACAATTAAAGGTGGTGGATTGGCCAGATGCTGGTCGGAGTGTAAAAATAACTCAGTTGTTTGGTGGTGGCGGTGCTTCCTCAGATTCAGTAACATTGGCAAGTGGTGGATGCCAGCAGGATGAGAGAAAGGGGAGGCAGGAGGAGAGACCCGAGGCGGCCGCTGGTCCGAGCGTCAGGTGAACTGAACTTCAGGTAAGAAGTTATGACTGCAGTCTATCTGGGTCAGATATAAACCAAGTTTAGGTTTATTTTCATTGTGCTGACTTTTTCGTACTGCGTGCTAGCTAGCATGACAGAGTTTCTATACAGCTGGGTGGGTGCTATGTTACTGATAGTGAACTTTATTTTATTCATAAGGTTAGTTAGTAGAGTTGCCAACCGTCCCGTAAAAAGACAGAATCATCTCGTATTCAGAGAAAATATTACGCGTTTCGTATTGAGCTGAAAATGAACAGTTTGTCCTGGACTTCAGCTACAATGGAAAAAGACACAAAGCTGGATTTATTCTGTTGTTACGCTGCAGCTGCCTCTTCTCCTCTCATTCTCTCCCCCTCCCTCTCCTGTTGCTACTTCAATCATGAAACTGATCAATGATCAGCTGATCGGCTTTCCTCTCTTGTTTGTTTATCGCCCACTTTGCGCCAGAAAGAGGAAACGGTGGATGTGGCGCTAAACAACAGCAGCACGTTTAAGCTTGATCAACTGTTGTTAGAATTTATTTAATATTAATTTCTAGTATCAGCTGATGTTTGCTGGAGCCACAGCTGTAAAAGCTGCTGGTCATGATGTCGGTTTGGATATGTGGTGAGAGGGAAACATGAAGATGAAACCAGGAGATGTCCTTACTGAATCATCAGAGCTGAACAGGCGATGGAGAAACAGGTTTACCTTTTAGGTGACATGAATGAGTTGAAGGACTGTTTCTGAGAGACAAATAACACCTGGATACTTTTCTAAGTAGCTGACAGCTGATAACTGTGCAGGGGCGGATCTAGCAAAGTGCTGCCAGGGGGGCAGGTAGGGCATTAACAGGGAAAAGGGGGGCACAAGGAAATAGTTTTCTTTCTTATTCTCATTTAAAATGTCTCACTTTTATTAAATAATTATCTGAAGCTTACAACCAAAGTTTTTATCTGATGTAAAATGTATAGAAATCATACATATACCAACAAGACTGTACATCACTGTCACAACAGTGTCTGTTTTCATTCAAAGGCTTTATGGCTTTTCCTATAATACCTGGGGGGCCGGTCTCTAGTCAAAATGCCCGGGCCCATTTTTTGTCCCAGTCCAGCCCTGACCAAACTGTTAGACACCATGAGGTGACTGCTGAATGTTACAGGTGTTACAGCAGTGATACATCTGCTGCTGTCAGGCCTGCAGGTATCAGGCTGTTGTTCTCCTTCATCTCATAGTGGACAGAAATTATTTTTAGGAGTGGCACAAATAATTTGATGCAGAACAGCTGATTGTTCTGTAAATAGTTTGAAATGTTTATTTAAAAAAAAAACGCCTTGGCTGCATTTTTAGGTAAACAGCTGCAAAAAACTTTGTTTGCATAACATTTTTGAAGAAGTAACTATATAATTAATTGCCCAACATTGGTCAATATATACTGTATTTTGCAGAGTTACAGACTCTCTCCCAGACCACAGACTCATAATACAAGTCAGAGCTTTATAAAAAAATAAAAAATAAAAAATAAAGAAAGTTGTGTTTTCAAAATTGGAGTTCAAGTTATTTTTACTTCCAATGGTGTTAACATGCTACACAGGTCATGAACAAGTTTTTTTTTACCTTTTCATTGTAAGTGGGCTAAAGCAGTTAATTAAAAAATAAATGTAAATGCTGTAATTTGATTATTTTAATAAACCATGTAACTTGGATGGATTGGATGCTGGCGTGACCACAGTGCACACGTCTGCTGTTGCTCACAGTGGTCCAAGGGACGCTCAGGGAGTTTGTGTGCTCGCTAAGACACGTGAAAAATTAGAGGGAACATTGCTTCTGAGTCTCAAAAGTCAAGCCCATCCAGAATTACCTTAACAACACATTCTTTCTCATGGCTAGCAGGGCGGTGATCGGTCCGGTTGCAAAAAGAGATCAGACTGTATAGAAGTCTATGGGAAAACTATGAATCTTTGACCTCAGGAAACACTTTTGTTTATGGGCTCAATCACTACTTTCATATCTTCTTGAATAAAACAGTAAAGCAGGCGGCGCTTATTGTCCGACAACTTGTGAATATCAAGTTGTTAGCCATTTTTTTGTAATCAGATGAGGATGTTTTATGGTCAGATCCAGCTTTCATCACGCCGTTATATACCAAGTGCCTTCATCCAATGGGAACACTGGATGCAGAGAGATAACAGTCCAAGTTCAGAGACAAAGGAAGCCTATGTAAAGATGTTTGATGGTCAACAACCAGGTTGGTCTTTGCTGTTTTGTTACAACCACCGGCGTGGCTCATTCACAAACTGGGTTATAGTGTTGGTAGGTGGGATCGTCATTCCCAAACCATCATTTATTAATAAGGAGGGATATTGTTGTGAAGGGATTTTTGTCTTCTCTTTCATTTCTCTCCTGAAGGTTTTTATAAAAACCACAATGTTTTTCCAATTCTAACCGAGTTTTAGTCTCTAAAGCACTAAAAAGAAGTGAAAGAAAAACTAAAATTGGCAAGTGAAAGAAATGCCAAACAATGTGGAAAGTAAGTGTTCTGATGGGATGGGAACCTAACAGACAAACCTGCAACTGATGTCACCACCAGCCTGCAAAGCTCCAAATGCAGACTTTGGCCTATATAATAATCCTGTTTGGGGTAAAATGCACCCGTTTGCCTCAGAAAAATAATGTGTTGAAACTGACAGCACTATCTCAGTAATTCCAGAACTCGGTGCAGGAATGTCTTCTGTATAACTAGGACACACTAGAGCCTTTGACAAATCTGCACATTTTTCCCCCATAAGAATGAGGACAGCCTGACCTTAACTTGGGGGTTCAACAAGCACTTTGGATTCTGGCCCTCCTTTATATGTTGGAGCTTTCTTTAAACAACAGCCGGTCAGAGCGACTCGGCTTGCAGTGAGTTGGATGGCATGCTTGCACCCTACCTGGATTTGCCCTCATTTCTCCTGCACAGAAAACCAAAGTTAGGCCAAGTCCAGTTCTGTGACCCTGGAAAAGCCTCTCATGAAACCCAGAGACATTTTAGTCCCTTTCTCTCAGGCAACAGATCCAGGTCAGCTCAGCTGACCATTCGTATGAGTCATTCAGGCTTCTTCCTTCACTAATAAGGTACAGCATCACACTGGTTGGCACCAGGATTGAGTACAGAAGGATCTTTTTAAAGTTTACATGACGATGTGTCCTGACAAAGGACTAAATTTATCGGATCTATTGCTTTTATAACTTAGAGAAACCTTGGGTGCTAATAAAGATAAATGCAAAAAAAGTCAAGATGGAAGTGAAATAAACTGTAGTTCCTCTAATGGCCAGCAGAGGTTTTCTGGAAAACCAAAATAAACCCCAAGTTAAAATTTTCAACTTTACATCCCTAAAAGTATGTTTGGTCTCTATAGATAGTGTACATGTTCCAGCCACCAGGGGTAAAAATCAGAAAACTGATAAATGAATCTATTCATGACACAAATGACCCTACAGACTATGAAAAATGGACATAGCAACGTGACATGACACACTGGGTTTTGAAAATGTCTATTTCCACTGTAAAGTTGTACATTTTAACATTTTAAGTCTGTCGGGATTGACTCGTTTTTGAAACCAGACTCAAGTGGCCATTAGAGGAACGGCGGTTTTTCTTTATTTTTGTAGCCCCGGCAGGTGCTGTTTGCTCCAGCCCCGCATTTTAGATATGACATCATCTCCTTCTGAGAAAGACTGAAAATAAGCCCCTATGGCTGAATGTTATTCCCTAAAGCCGAACAGAGAAGAGCTGCAGCAGACCATCTGTCACAGGTATCAAATGAGAGCATGCGTTGATGGATGGCAGAGTGAAGCTGAGAATATGAAGCAAAGAAAAAAAAAGACAGAGCAAAGGGAGGGAGGAGATTTGATGAAGGGAGGTGTCTCACATTTTGACATTCGCTCGCTGTCTCACTTCAATTCTTTTCTCCATATTCTATTGCTGACGTTTTTCAGGTAATAACCGCTGAGAAGGTGGCCATTTCTGGCCCAGCGAGCAGGTCGTAAACATGCCTCCACTGCATCCGTGTGTCTAAAGCCCCAGAGGCATCTCGCCACATAATGCTCTTGTTTGGGTTTGCAGGCCCGCTGATGTGCTGCTATTATCTCTCAGGAAGAAAATGTTCACATGTAGAAGCCGACAGCCCTTGGAGAGCACTCATACCTCCCCCGAGGATGCACCCCCCTCTAGATTTGTATAAAACTGTGGATGTGGCTCTGTGTCATAATCCATACACGATATGAGCTTTTATTGATCAAATTAGGACTTCATAAGGAAACAAGTCCTTACTGGGAGGTTCTAAAACCACTGAATCAGTCCTAGTTCAATCCTAGAAATCTGTTGACCAATTAAAATGTTGCACAGGACCAGAAAAGCATCACTAACTTTAACAGATAGTGTATTTTTGTTCCCTATGACCACCAATTATTTTGCTTTTTGTACTGAATTCATTTACTCTTTCTGATCTGTTCGCGTAGGAGCTGACTACATGGATGAAAGTCACTGTCAAACTAATTTTATTCCAATGTCTTATATATTTCCTTTCATATGATATGGATATGTATGGATATATTTATGATTTGAATTGTGACATGCTGCCCTGTCAGCGATACCGGACACATTTGCTGGGAGCAGAGGCAGAGGATATCATCCTCTTTTCTTTTTGCAGACGATCCTTGCCTCCTGACTTCATCAAACGTGACCTCTAGCTTGCGCTGGGGCGATTTGGAGCAGCCAAGTGTGAAGCACATGGAAAGAGAATTAGCCCCTCTGAGTCTGAGCTGTGATTCTCCACTGGAAAGGGCTGGATTGCCCTCTCCTGCCTGGAGTATCTCTGGTTTACAAGTGAGAAGTGAGTGGAGCGGGACACTGACAGATGTATTTGCACAGCTTCTGCAGTGGTGTGGATGCTGTATCAGTCTGCTGTGGTAATGAGAGGAAGTTGTGAAACACAAACAGCCATGTTCCTGCCCTCATCTATGGCCACAAGCTGTGCGTGCCAAAAGAGTAGGATCGTGGCAGAAATGAGCTTCCTCCAAAGGCTGTCTGGGCTCTCCCTTAGAGACAGGGTGAGCAGCTCCTTCAGGAGAGGCTCGGAGTAGAGCTGCTACACAAAATCGAAAGGAGCCGGAGGAGGTGGGTTTGAGCATACTAGGTGAAGTATACGGTGTCGATTTAATTAGTCCCCCACCGAGGCTGCAGAGAAAACCTTAACTGACCCTTTGTATAGTTTTATACAGGAGAAGGTAAAAATAAATATCGAATTTCTGTCTTCTGAATTTAAACACACGATCTCTGAGTAAAAACGATTGGTAGATTGGATGATCGAAGTTTTAAAAAATCGAGTCATGTTTAAGTTGTTGAATTGAGTTGGATTGATAAGGGGCTTTTATTAAAGTGACAGGGCAGTAAAATCTGGTTTCAGGTGGTTTTTGTTGATTTCAGAATTCTAGTTTTTATTCTTATAATGTGTTTTTTTCACGCCTGGTTTATTTTCATTTTAGTTAACTCCAATAACCTCAGCTGTTGTCATCAGTGACAAGACAGAAGCTCACAGTGAAAGCAAAGTGTCTACTGTGACTTAAAAAACCTGCCATTTGAGTTCCCTTCATCATTTTGCGTATGCATGCTGCCTTCTGTAGGTATTCTCGCAGGACTGTTCGCTCGATTTCCTGACAAACTATAAAAGAAACCACATAAACTGCAGTTGACTGATTAGAAACAACTTCTTTCCGCCTGCTAAGATAAACAGTATGAGTCACGATGAAGGTGGTGTATCCTGCACCAATCGTCCTCAGGAGGATTGATGGAAACAGGAAAATAATCCCACCTTCTATTTTTATGGAAATTGGGAGTGAATGCGAGAGATTTAGCTCATCATAAGTAGAATTAACAAGGATTAAAGTGCCAAGACCACCACTGCTGCGGTTATAATTACTCATGTCACAAAGGGAAGTATTCGTCCGCTCATTGTTTCTTTTTGGTTTGTTCACATCAGAGCAGAAAGTGTGAAAGTACCTGTCGGCCCGCAGCGGGGGAGCCCTGTGACATGCTGCTGGGGCTGTTGGAGAACTTGTTTTTCTGGAGGTCCATGATGGCGTCTCGCTGACGCTCTATGTCAGCCTTGTGGATGCTGTTCAGGGCCTCCAGGCTCTTGGCGGCCACAGAGTTGTGCCGGCGGTCCAGCGAGGACGACGTGAAGCCCCCGTTGCTGTTGTCGGGGAACCGTCGGGCCCCGCGGCCACCAGTGGCAGCCAGGGTGTGGTAATCCCGGGGGAACTCGGCATCGCCGGCAGAGATCATGGGACCCTTTCTCTTCTCTCGACCTGCAGCCAGAAGATGGAAGGGAGGGGAATTTAAAGAGTGAATGGTGAGACAGTGAAAAATGTCTTTGGTAACAAGATCATGTCTTACGATGAAATCTGAAAACAGTGGCATGATTTTCAGGCTCATGTGCACCAGTACACACGATACCACAGGAAAAGCAGCTGCACGAGAGAGAAACTCACTTGAAATTGGAGTCATTCCATCTCAGTTCATCAACATTTTAAAACATTTCCCACCTGACCATCACAGATTTACCTAAAAAATCATTAGTTCTTGATTAGTTGATAAGTAAAGCTAATGGGATTTTAACATTTTGGGGGGAATGACAGCAGGAGCCTGAATCTTTGTTTTATTCTGGCCATCTTTCCCAACCAAGTCTGTGATGGCCAGGTGGGAGCCATCGGATGAACTGGCACGGATTCATCCCTTTACACCCGAACAGATATTTGAACTCTGAGGTTAATAGCTGCTTAAAAACAATGCAAAAGATTTAGCAGTAAAATAGCAGTAAGTATGCATTATGTCCATTGTGTCATGTGTTGCACGCAACCACCTGTATGTTATCATTCATAAGGTTATTCTTGTCTCGCTTACTGAATTGCATTCATCAAAAAAGTGTGGGAAGTTATTGTTTTAGGTCTTAAGATTCTTTCCATCTGTCCCAAACAGCAGATCAGTAAGAACTCCACAAATTTAAAGCCATTTCTGTGTTTAATTGTTATTGCTCATGATTCTTGGAAAGTACACTCTTATGAAAGAGATTTTTGATTTTAATGTAATAAAAATTAAATGTAATAAATGTAATTTGTTATTCCGCCATTCGAGCTTTCATTCCATGAGCATTATAAGACTCCAGTAGCATGTACTGTACATGCTGTTTATAGTCAGCTGGTAAAAGAATGGACAGGCAGATGTGCTTTAATCTGCTCATTGGGCTGTGAGTGAATGAGGTGGTTATCTCTGATATCACTGATCCAACTGTCTAAACATGCTGTAGTTAATAGTTTGGACCTTGAGGCTTGTCAGCCGTGAGTGTTAATGTGAGGGCCAACGATGATACTGCAGTAACAGCCATAAAAACTCACTTTGTCCTTCAGCAACCTGCACAGTACACAACAAAACACTCTGTTCTCTCCCCCTATACACACGCGCACACACACACACACACATACACACACACACACGCACACACACACACACACACACACACACACGCACACACACACACACACACACACACTGCTGTCGTTCTGTTACACAAACACACCTCAGGCAAAATACCCCGTGTGAAAACAGTGGGAACATCTGTCTATTCCAACAACTGCAACTATCCCAGGAACCCAGAGGCGAAAGAAAAAACTGTCGAACAGCAAAATCTCTCGCTATCACATGACAGCAGCGCTGCCTCACACACGTGTCAAAGTCTGTCAAGGAAACAGTGACATGAATGGGAATGAAGTCTCCGTGCATGGGGAACAGTTTAGTGCCCCCTTGTGACCGCTGACGCATAAAGCACGGCTGGCCTCGTGGAGGTGATCCGTTACAGTCGGCGCGCTGTTTGCATGAGTGAACAGGCTTAGTTTCATTATTTATGCACAAGTTATAAGGAGACACAGAAAGGAAAATAATGTGCATGGAGAGGATAAGGAACAGGATACACCTGACTTACTAATGTGCTCATTGAGTTTATGACCCAGACCACATGTTTTGAAATGTTTGGTAAGAGGATGAAGCAGAAATATTTCACTCTCCTGCACAGTATATAAATAAAAAGGTTCATTTGTGGAAATTGTTTCTAATTTCAACCTTTACTGCAAACCCCGTCAGAGTATTTCATTTTTAGCTTTTGGCTTTGAGGTCTTGGCCTTTTTTTGTGCCAAAGAAAATCATCAATCACATGAAAGAGGATGGAGGGAATATCTGCTCTGCCACCTTAACAGAGAGCACAGCACTGACAATCAGGTTTCAGTTATAAAAGTGAAGTTAATCAATAAAAGAATCCACTTGTTGGCAAAATTCTTCAACTGAAAGGCTTCGCTTAGATAGCTGCTGTTCTTCGAGGGCCATACTGCATAACAAAGAGCAGCTGATGGTGAAGGGTTGAGGTGGGAGGTTCATCCCCAGGATGGATCCATTGCAGGTTTGTGATGATTTTCATTAAAAGAAATAAGTAAAGGAAGCTCTGGGGAATAAATTTGACTTAGTCATGGTCAGAAATAGAGAGATCATCAGTGAAACTTCAGAAATGTCAAAATTCTGCAGTAAAATAGCTGCTCGATGCTTATTTTGACAATTCAAGAAAAGTCAAGCTGCTGATGGGATTTTTCTAATGAATGGCATCAGGGTAAACTCTCAGATTTTGGTGCTCGTATCCACTTTTAAGGGATAGCAGCTCTGTGCTGTGCATGATGAAAGTGTTTAAACCCTCTAAAGAGAGAGAGAGAGGAAGAAAGTAAACAGCAGCAGCACTGCAGGAGGATCTGATAAAACACAGCAAGGACGCTGACCCCGTGGTATTTGAATCAAATACAGAGCTTCAATCTGATCAGAGGTTATCTGTTGAGTTTTCAGCCACATCCCCTGACTTTATTCTGCAGCTAATGGGAGTGGGAGTGATGCATCGAGACACACAGGCACATAATGTACCGGCGGTGGACTACAAACAAACTGTAAATTACAGGCCCTGTAGTGTAGCGTTCGACGGCCGGAGCCTCTGTGCATTATTGATCTGTCCCGTCGGGTCCTCTTATTGACCTGCCGAGCAGCACAGATGCACTAAAGCAAGACTTTTGACTTTATAAACTCAAAGTTAAGAAACTGTCATACTGCTTGAAGTTACAGATGCCCTTGCATGTATAATTTATGCTTATTTTATTAGAAATCCATCTAAAGCTGCATAATGATAGTGCCATGCTGAGTAAACACTACTCAGAAAGTTCCCATGGTGTTCAAAGTTCCACGATTCTGGAAATGGTCGGGGTCGGGGTGTGCATCACCATGACTCGTCTGCATTCGCGCCTGTGAATCCGAAATGTTGCCAGTCTGTGGATTCAGCCTGGCAACAGAAATATTTGTAGCTGTACAGTCTGAAAGAAAAGCGTCCGAGGTGGTCACAGATGTAATTCTTCAGCAACATACCGGTGTGTATCCATGGCAGGAAAGAAAAGAAGGTTATAAAACAGAGGCAGTGGGGGTGGGGGGATCAGGAGAGACGAAGGGAATGTCGAGACAGGGGCTTGTCACTTTAAATTATGTGAAGCCTTCTGCAAACACAATATGCAGTAAAGGGGGAGGTGGTGGGAGTTTGTATGTGGGGCAAAGAGACGCTGTATCTTACCAGGCTGAGCACTGCTGGTCATCTGCTGCAATACCTGCTGGGATTTACTGTACAGTAACTGTGTTACAGTGATGGTGCAACAACATCTGTCCCACATTTCAGCGTGACTTATTCGGTCCAGCCGTTTGGTGAAAATGTGAACTCGACATGCAAACAAATACACACAATCACAACTGGGAGCTGCCCAGTAAAACCAGTGTTCAGCTGGGGGCAGTGGGCAATAACAGCCGACCCTTTTTCCAGTCATAAGATTCTCTTTTGTCCCAGTTTTGTTCAGTTGTCTTTACTCATAAAATTTGATTTGTTTCCTAAATGAAGAAAAAAGATGTGAAACGATCTGATTGTGTGATTGTCGAGATTAGATTTGTTCCTCTGGAAAGAGTTTCAGTTTGATGACAATTGTGTTACAGAAGCAATCAACTCCAAACTAAGCTTTAATTTTTTTTTTTAATTCCTCCAAACTTCAGTCTTTACAGATCAGGCCTGCTATAATATCAGATTTATTTTTTAATCGGAGAACAAAAGCGCAGTGACTCAATCACAAAATGTAGACACACTTGGTAGTCGGTGCTCAGAGTACAACAGTAAAGCTTAACAGCTAAAATTAGTTCAGACCAAGCAGCAACCTCCAGGGCTGAAAGTGAAGCTAGTGCTGCCAAATGTGTAGTTCCTCCAACGGCCATTGGAGGCTCCAAAAATGAGTCTCATGCTAACGTGTCCAAACTTACAGCAGAACAAACGTGTTTAGAGCCTGCTGCAAGATACACATTTCACCTCTGTGGAAGGTTCATTCCTTTATGAAAATGATACAGACCCCAAAGTACATTATCCAAACTGTATTTAGAGATCTGCCCCGTTTAGCAGGTGTCCACATGCAGGTAGTTGTAACCCATCGCTGTCTGCTAGGCCTCATCCGCTACTCTGAGTCACTGAACTGCACCTCTCGACTCTCTGCGTGTGTTTATTAATTCATTACTCAGCACTGGCAAGCAGATATGTGTGTCCAAGTCCAAGAGAAAGTCTATAAAGCCAAAGAAATCCAACAGAAGTTACACAAGGAAACAGAGAAAGAACACAAACAGTTGCTGTAACAAAAGACAAAGGGAAGACAAC
Organism: Pundamilia nyererei; assembly: GCF_000239375.1. NCBI lineage: Eukaryota > Metazoa > Chordata > Actinopteri > Cichliformes > Cichlidae > Pundamilia > Pundamilia nyererei. The sequence goes on from NW_005187418.1 coordinate 1,026,120, forward strand.
ACCATTTATACTCCCACACTGAGGGCTAATCAAAAGAATTAGACACAGCTGGGAGGAAATGAGACACAGGTGCACAATCAATAAAACCACAGGGGAGGAAGTAAAACTGGATACAAGACACAGACGGCAACTAACTATCGAAGTAAAACAGGAAGAAGGTAACAGTAACTGGGAAACTCAGACGCAAAAACAAACTTGATACAGGAAAAGACACAAAAAGAAAATAGTGGGAAGGACTGAGGAAAATATTAAACTCTATTAACTGGAATTAAGAACTCTTAATGGCAAAATCACTGGACATCCCACATCTCATAAATGCAGTTTCTGCACTCTGGTTAGTGCTAAATTATCTCAGATTAGGGATGTGAGAGAGAAATGATTTGGATAACTGATGCAGTACTTATCAGATGTTGGGACACCACCTTCAACTAGCCCTCAACAGATGGCTTCTCCCCCTCCTCTCTGTCTTTGGCAGGAGATGCAAAGCTGTTGGGTGGAAGACAGTTGCAGAAACCTGATATTCCCACACCTCTACTCATTCCAGTGTAAGGTCCTGCTGGGAAAACATGGTTATCTGAATGTTACTACCACACACCTGAACATTGCGGCTAGGGATGCGTATCGAAAACCGGTTCTTGTTGAGAACCGGTTCCCACTGTTTCAATTCCTTGGAATCGTTTGCCACTTTTAAAAACGATTCCCTTATCGATTCCAGTCGCCCCGAATGACGTCATCACGTTGAGTAGCGTCTTTTACCCAGTAGGAAACACGGCGCCTGAGCGGCACAAACGCTCAAAAGTTTGGTTACACTTTATGAGAAAGGATGACAACAGGGCAACGTGCAATACTTGCAAAGTAGAGATTTCATCAAAGGGAGGAAACACTACGAATATGCAAAAGCATTTGCTCAAAAAACACGCGATTGCTTTCAACGAATGTCGTGTTTTTGATCCGCTCCGGACTAGCGAAGCTCAACCCAGCAGCAGCGGTAGCGTTTCCACGTCCTCTCCCGTTAATACTGCAGGTAACTAATCAATTAGAATTGCATATTATGTTAGCGCGATTTACCTTATTACAAAACCTGCTATTACTGTGCGTTGCATTTAGATAACCATGATGAGAGAGACAGAGTCTGGCTCAGATGCTGGCAGTTCTCGCTGCAGTCTACCGGTAGCGTCTCCTTTCAGGCCAGGATAGACGAATGTCACCCAGCAGTGTCTAAGTTTGTGGTAAAAGGCTTGCACCCATTTGCCACAGCAGATGCTCCCGATTTCACTTTGGTAAGTGAATGTGTTTAATTGTAGGCAGGGACATTACTGGATATTCTTGTGTAATTGCTACAGAATAATTTATGTTAAACTTTGTTATTGCTACAGGAGAATATTTATTTTATTATTTTACATATACATTTTTTTCCTGGGGACCCTGTGACACCCCATTGAAGAGCCGTAGGCTGGATCTCTTAAGATCTCACTGTTGGGTTTGTAAGGCCATGTTACTCCTAAATTTCTATCTTGTTCAAAGAGAAGCTATAAAACACAGTTCTAAGCTAATCGACTTTAGTGTTCTCCTTTTTTTTTTTAAAGAATTGATAAGAGAATCGATAAGGAATCAAATCGTTAAACAGAATCGAAAATGGAATCGGAATCGTTAAAATCTTATCAATACCCATCCCTAATTGCGGCTGCCAAACATCACCCCATGGTAACAGCCCTCCCTCATGGCAGGAAGTGCCTTCAGGAGCGCCTCCAGAACAGGTCAAGGAGGCCAAAATTCTCCAAAATCACAGCCAGTTGTGGAAAATGTTTCCTTTTGTGTTTCCCTGAAGAAAATACAATGGTTTTAATGCTATCATCTACATACATGAATGAGCCATTTCATTAGGTACACCTGTTCAACTGCTCGCTAATGCAAGTATGTCATGAGCCAATCACATGGCAGGAATTTGATGCATTTAGTTAGATGCATGAGTTCATTTTATTGAAATGGCCTCCACAGTCCCCAGACCTCAATCCAACAGAGCACCGTTGGCATGCAGAGGAATGAGAGTTTCACATCACAGGTGTACAGCTGATTAATCTGCAACAACTGTGCAATGTTTTCATGTGAACATGGAATTTCTCCAGCACCTTGTTGAATCTGTGCCACAGAGAACAAAGGCAGCTCCAGAGACACCAGGGGGTCTCAAGATGTACCTAAAAAGTGTTGGGTGAGTCTATATTTCAGAGGCATTTCCAAAGTTTCCATTTGGGTGATGCGGTGGGGACTGAGTCAGGGGATCCCACAGGAAATCAGATAATTTGATTAGAAAGAAATAAAACAGAGGATAAACCTGACATTGAAAGAGAGGCCCTCTTTGGACATGCACCTGCATATATTAACTGAATTTATTCACCGGTGATGTACTAATTGAGCACCGTGTCTTGTTTTATCTGTAATGAGTGCTGGATTACATAATTCTTACATAACTGAATGAACTGACGGCCCCTCTGGGCTCCTTCGACTGGTTTTGAAGCCCTGGCAAAACTTTGCCACCTCCTACCGATGACAGATTTTAATGGCTGACCTTTGCTCATCAGATCTCCTTTTAAAAAAGCATCTCTGAACATGCTGACATTTTCCGTTTGAGCCTCAGTTTTACTGCATACTGATTTCAGGTGAATTTATTCCAGTCCTCCCTCTAGTATCTCATTTGTTTAGTAAATTCAAGTAGGCAAATGTTCACATAAAACCCAGAGCAGCTCGTGTTACTTAAATCATGGCATTACTCATCCGTGTGTAAAGCAGCTACAACCCTGCATGGTGTTTTATCTCCTTAACTCCACCATGCTATTATTGCTCCTGGTGATGGTTAATGGGCTGCCACCTCCTCCCAGCTTGCTACTGGCACCACCTTTGTTATTACGGCTCTTCAGCTGTTATCGGTGCTGCCAGTCCATCTGATGAATTGCCCTTGAATTGTTTTATTTTACTCACATTGTTGAATCTTTAAAGTTGACACTGATGTCACTGTCATATTTCTGCCTTGCTTGCATGGATGCAAACCCGTGTACAAGCCCACTGAGGATAATTCCAAGGAATTACCTCCATTTATCACAACCAAGCCTAAACTTGGACTCGAACATTCTGGCCTTCCATATCAAGATCATAAATCCCTCTGTCCCCTTAAACTATTAAATTGTCTGTTTCATTCTCTACTGGATGCTAATAATGCAAACTCACAGAATAAGATGTTTGTTCCTCCCACACATGCTTATACAAAGTTGCCATGCTGACCTCCCTGCATGATTCATTCTTCTGTGTTCATTAGAGTTGAGGGGAGACTAAAAAGCCAGAGAATGATTGTGATTGGGCCACTGATGCCATATTTCAGCTGTCGGGAACACATTCCAAAACCTGCTCAAGGCTGCGTCCAAACATTTCTCATTACTAGCCTCTAAGTGTGTAAAAGTGTGTGTCAGCAGCACAGCCTTGGCCACTGCTGGCCAAAGAGTCTGACAGAGGCCATTTGTTAGCTTTATGGTTTCATTGGGCGGAGGTCTAATCATTCATACTCGTCTGTGCTTCACTCAGATTTACTTCAGATTATTTTTGCTCCCTGAATGTTGGATTTAGAAGCCGGAGTTTGTTACAGCAGTACAGGGTGATGACACTGCTGTGTGTAACAGCCCTCGCATTAACAATGAATCAGCAGTCGTAGTCTAGCAGCGCAGTATACGGTGAATCTGCTGCAAGACTGCAAAGAAAAATTCACCTCCAACCATGCATCCATCTATCAATCCATCCATCCATCCATGTATCCATCCATGTTTCCAACCATGCATCCATCCATCCATCCATTCATGTATCCATCCATGTATCCAACCATGCATCCATGTATCCAACCATGCATCCATCATCCATGCATCCTTCCATGCATCCATCTATCAATCCAGCCATCCATCCATGTATCCATCCATGTATCCAACCATGCATCCATCCATCCATCCATTCATGTATCCATCCATGTATCCAACCATGCATCCATGTATCCAACCATGCATCCATGCATCCTTCCATGCATCCATCTATCAATCCAGCCATCCATCCATGTATCCAACCATGCATCCATGTATCCAACCATGCATCCATCCATCCATGTATCCAACCATGCATCCATCCATTCATGTATCCATCCATGTATCCAACCATGCATCCATCCATCCATCCATCCTTCCATGCATCCATCTATAGATCCATCCATCCATCCATGCATGCATCCATCCATGCATCCACCCATCCATCCATCCATCCATCCATCCATCCATCCATCCATCCACCCATCCATCCATCCATCCATCAATCTCTGCTGCTATTGTGGAGGAAGTAGTCTAAGCAGAGATGCCCAGATCTCTCTCTCCTCTGGCTCTTCTAGGTGGGGCACTGAGGCATAACCATACCAGAGGCATCATCCCTCCAGCACGTCTCCAGGGTCTCGTCTCAGCTCGACATGCCCGAACATTACCTAAGAGGCATCCTAGCAAGATGCCCAAAGTAATTCAACCTCCACGTTTCAGTGCAGAGGTGTAGTAGCAGCTTATCACCACCACTGACTTTCAGCTAAATCAAGAGGATAAGCAGCCAGGTGTTTGTCTGACAAATACTTCTCCTTTTTATTGGTGTGTAAGGTACTTCTTTTTAGAGTCAGAGAATGTTAAGAGTCACCTGCAGCAATGTAGGTTTGCCACTTGTAACAGAGGAGTACTTTATTAAATTAGCATCAAAGAATTTACCCCAAAACCACAGTATAGGTCGGGAACGTTCTTTTTTCCCATTTTAACGCTCCAAAACGAAATAATCTCTAAACCACATTACAGCATGTCAGGCCAAACATGACCCCCCACTGAAATATTCAGTACTCTGTTTGCTTTTTAATATCACTTAAAATATTTCCATCATGAACAGTGAATAACAGTTTATTAAGACTTCCTTCGTTCTCTCCCACTTTAATCAATTCTCCCTCATTTCTCTGCCCTCCTCCCAGTGACTCACTCATTTATTCATTCATCATTTTTACATAATCTCAATCAGACTCCAAGTATGAGCTATTGGAAGGATGCCAGTGGCTGGAACCGAGTGCACTCTGTCTTTTTCTCTACTTCCCCATCACAAATTCACTACTCATCAGAGACCATTAATTACAGAGGAAGGCACTGTGGCAGGAATGAGTGCGAGGAAGAAGAAAAAAAGAACGAAACGGTGCTCCTCCATCCACAAATTATAATATCCAGTTCTCCGGGGCACTCGAAAATTAAAATAAAACCCAAACAAGATCAGAACGCAAACTCCAAGCAGGCTATAAATGGAACAAGCTCTGCCTTCGCTGAATACAAAATTTCTCCAAACTGTTGCCAGCAGCGAGGTGCTGCATTCAGGATCACAGGGAAGCAGCATGTGGCTGCGTGGAGCTTAAAAAGACAAGGTGATTGCCTCATAAGTCTAACCTTAGAATCACCCGTATCAAGAACAGCCTGTGTCGTCCCTTTAGGTAAGATGTCCGCCTACATTTAACAGTGTTACTATTCTCAGATGTGCAATTACAGCAATTATTATCAGGAAAAGCAGTAGTACTCCTACTGTGGCAGAGCAGAGCATGTACCATGCAGCACAGGGACCCTGAGTTAACAATTTCAAGATCTACCAGTCCCTGGTACTTTCTCTGACCTTGAGTTCAGCTTCCAGTTCACTCCAGTTCACTCCTCAGAGCGTTTTATAATTTATTTACTAAAAAAAAAAAAAAAAAAGTTAGGCCGTGTCTCAAAATAGCAGTTAAAATGTTTCCTACTATTACAGCCACCCATATTACAGCCACACCACCACTGAGTCCAGCTTCATACAGCTGAGCTGCAAAACCCTTTGTCAGTTTTCAGACTAAATAGACCTGAAGGACACCTAACCCTGAACAGGACTGCTCTGTGAAGCCTCAGGCAACATCAGCTTTGACTGATTCTCTGATGAGCACAGATAGAGAAGATAAGAGAGGCGAGACTGCAGGTTGAATATGGAGAAAACGCCAAAACACAAGAAATTGTTGCTTGTATGTCTAGAAAAAGGGATCAGCTAACGTGACTGGCTTTGCATCAGGATGATATTGCAAAAAATACCACAAGTGGACAGTGAGTGCAGTGATCTCGTTGATAACCTGCCTTTATAGTTAAGTCTTTCCATTTACTATCATAGCTACATGTAGGTCTTCTGATTAATCAGCTGATAGTTTCAGATCTAATATAGCCTACACTGTCAACTGGCTTTTTATTACAGCTTTATCATTTGTACCACAGTAACTTTAACTTCTAGCTGATGTTGAAAATCTCTGTGAGCAATAGTTTTACATTTCTAGTCACTTTTTCTATGTTTTCTGAGAATAAATAAAATATTCACATTGTAACTTTCAGGTAAGAAGCTAGCATGTCAAACAAAATTATGCACAGTCATTTGAGAGAGGAGTGGGATGAGCAATCTTGGGAGGGAATATCAAGCAGTATTTTTACTTTAAATATTCATTCCCAACACATCCCTACCCTCCCAGCTGCACATGTGGCAGAGTAGAGAGGTGAGGAGAACAGCAGCAACGCCACAGAATGGAAATCAGCTGACAGAATAGGGAGCAGAAATTTCATGGAAACGAAGTGACTACTGTGGAGGTGGGTTGCAAAGTGGCTTGGAGCCTAAAGCAGATTAAATAGCATAATTTAAGGGAGATTTGCGAGCAGGACGTGAAGAACAGTATCAGCTGATCTGCCATAAGCTGAGCTGCTACCCCATCTAGCACCTGGATTTCTAGCAAACTAACATCAGTTTTCTAAATATTTTCCTAGTTTCCCCATCGGGTGTGATGAACGCTTGTGAATAGGTGAGGTGAAGAAAGTAGCAGAACAGATTCTGACAAATATTTACAGAACGCACAAATGTATTTCCTTAATATTTGTTGTGTGTAGTTATTTGCGTACTAGTTCATGCTCTGCTCAACTATGCGTGGGTCAGCTGGTTGTTTTGTGTGTGATTTTCCGAATGCATGTATTGCCATAGGCAATCTGCAGAGTGCCCTCTGGTGGATAAACCATGCAATGTTAAATAAATACAAACCAGCGTTTGCAGTGCTTTAGTCTGCAGTTGCTGACAATAGCAGTGTTTCCCAACCAATGTGCCGCAGCACATAGGTGTGCCGTGGAAGATTATCTGATTTCACCTGATTAGTACTCTAAGCGACCGGCGTGAGTAACGGGCAGAACAACCGCTTGCTCCAATTAAATGGGTTGCCAACCGCCACTAAAACAGAAGAAGACGAACACGAAATTGCATGCTGGGAGTGAAACAAGGCAGTGCATAATAACAAGACAAATATTTGAAAAGAAAAAGTAGTCAATCTGACCTGGATCTTGGAGGAAATTCCTACCCAGATGAAGGCCCTAGCAAGAGTAGTGGCCAAAAGCGGTATACTGGGGACAAACTGAGCCAATTCTGCTACACCTGGTGCACGGGGAAAAAACGATCAATATGCTTTTTGCCACATTTTTGTCCAGTGGTGTGCCGTGTGATTTTTCTAATGTGAAATGGTGCTGTGGCTCGAAAAGGTTGGGAAACACTGGACCATAGCATGACCCAAAAGTTTCCTGCCTGCCACTACAGGCAAGTGTGAGGTTTTGCGTTCACACTAAACATTTTTTCTGGGGTAAAGGTCATGTGGTATCCATGTTCTGCCATGGTTAGTTCTACTATTTGTACAGATCAGTTGCTCACATTGTGGTTTATTTACTTTCCTATAATATTAGAGACAGTGTGACACAATGAGTGCAGTGGGTTGCTGGGTTGATGGGACTGTTTTTTAGTGTTATTATTTAATTTCAAAGGTGGACATTTGAAGAAGTAAAGTTTGGAAGTGAATACAGTGAAAACACAACAGAAGCGCTAAAATGGATTCACCTGCACATCATCTTTATCTCTCATAAAACTACTAAAAATAAAAAGTCATTCACACAAAGACGAGTCCTGCTTCATGTTTATGTTGGCTAAGAAGGAAATGTTACCAGCGTCGTCCTGAACAAGTAAACAAGCATCTACTCTTACTCATAATCTCCTTTGCTTTTTTCTCTCCCTAGAAATGATTTTGTCAAGTCAGTTTTAGAAGTCTGACACTTTCATGCATATAATATGAAGTTTTAACCCTTTGGAGAAATTTCTCTTGCATCAGCTCCTCTGGCATTTAAAGCAAGCAGCTTGGGAAAGATAATCAATTATATCTAATAAATATTTATTAATATAACTTGGCCTTTTTAAGACACTTTTAATCCCACACTAAGGCTATTTAATGCTTGATTCAAAGTCATACATTTTAAAGTGGAAGTACAGAGGGAACCCCTCTGAGACAATATAGCTTTAGATTTTTTAATATATGTTTTAGAGCTTCCCACAGTTTATGTCAATAATTCCTAATGATGATGATGACATTAAATTATGTAAGAGCCAGTAAGATTTTTGCTAAATGAAACTGAAATATTTGCCCCTTTTTAGGGTATTTTTTTCCCAGCAGTAGCCGTGTAATGTGTTTACACTCAGACACCGTCGACTTACAGAATTGTAGTTTTATCTGTCGAGGCAGAGGTTGACATTTCCCACGGTGGATTTGAATTCAAACACACAGGGGATTTGCAGGACAATAATGCAGCTGTAACACATTATGTAATTGTGTAGCTGTAGAAATCAGCAGCTGCTGCTAAAAAAGCAAACCTGCAGTGTCTGTTTGCTTAGCCAATAAAAGCAGATTGCATTGATTCTTTGAGCTTTGTTGTTGCGTATTACCTTTAAATGATGACAGCACATCGATAGAGATGTTTTAACAGGTTCAGAGTTGATAAACAGGTTTTTCTCCACAGCCCAGCACTGCCTGTGTGTGGATAGCAGTCTAGCAGTACATCCTTAAGATAAACACTGCTGCACTCTGGTAACTCCGTGTCCTCTCCTCTGCTGAGAAAGCAAGTTCATCTCTTTGGCCTTTTGTCTTCTGTCTCCTCTGTCCACCTCCCATGCCTCCTTTACCACTCCCATTTCTATTCACAACATCTCCTGCTTCAAAACGCCATGAAATACAAATTTCAAACGGGTGCACCAAAAATACTCAACTTGACCACGGTTGAAGAACCTGCATGCATCATACATGAGTAATAATGGCTGCTTCATTACTGGGAACTAGACCTGCAACCAGTTGCAGTCACTTACTCTCAGAGATGGGCGTAATCCGATTACTTTTTTCAAGTAGCGAGTAAAGTAAACCTTTTTCGTATTGTCAAATTTTAGATAAATACAAGTTTCTAAATTTTACTCATTTCAAATGATTTAAATCTTCCTGTCTAATATACAAAGTTATACATGGTCTGGCGCCTCCACCAATGAGTGATTTTATTAAGCAAAAGTTTAGCAGTGTTGCCGGGTCTCGACTGACTCGATCCACTGTTAGAGGTGATTGTGAACTGGCACCTTTTCACAGATGCTCTGTCATATCAGGGAGTGAGCTTCTGGAACAGTCTTCCACTGTCAGTGAGGGAAGTACAAGTCTCCTCATCTTTGAGAGTCACTTAAAAGGGCGGCTCAGGGACACACAAACATGTGATCATGTTTAATAATCATGCTTTATATTGGACGTGAAAAAGAGTTAGTGTATTACAAAAAGGGAAACAACTATTAGTGTAATGGGTCAGTGCAACATCAGGACAGTCAGGGCATGTGCAATAAAATTGAAGTGTTTCTGTTGTGGTTATCTATACTGTCCTCTGTGTCCACTCTTCTTGTCATTGTTTGTTCTAGTATAATGTGGTCACTGTTTTTGTCCTTGTCACATGACCTGTAAATAGTGTCTCTGTATGTTTTTACTAACTTGTGTTTAACACCAACCTGCCAGAGGGTCTGCAGATGGAAATGAGCCCAAGGCTGTAATCTGGCATATTTACATTTGTAAAATGTTCATTAATATGTATTGCCCCTCTTTCTAAATGAAATAAATAAATAAATAAATAAAATAAATAAAGTAAGGGATTACTATTGCAAAAAAGTAATTAGATTACTGTTACTTTACCATAAGCACGCTGTGTTACTGCATTATTAAACTGATTTTGTTTGTGAGAGTGTCTCATGGCAATGATGTAAGTGTGTGCGGCGTGTGCAGATCAACAATGGATAATATGCAGAGTCCGTGGAGAGTACAACCGTGCAGCGTTTAAAGCGTGGAAGTACTGACGTTACTTTGAGTTTGATTCCATAAAAAGTGACAGAAGCATTAGCGTCCACTGTGCATGGGAAGAAAACATCTTTTTACAGTGAAAAAAACCCTAAACTTCTGAGCAAATACCAAGCAAGCTGCCACGGGAATGTGAAATTCACAGAGAAACCCCCGGATCCCCCCGCTGACATGACCGCTGAGGCACCAGGCAAACCTCCGTTGCAGCAACATGCAACTTGCATTTGATAATATGGAGATTAACTGTAAATGAAAGATAGAAAAGGTGAAAAGAAAAAGCCGTATGCTCAGAATATAAGTGCACATTTTCTTCCCTGTAATTAAAACCCTGACAGACTGTGAGCACAGCAAAGTTACAGTATTTCTACTCAAATCAGTGCAAACATCAAGTATTAGCCAATATTCACTTTGTTGGCTGCTATTGATCGTTCACCAGTGATGTCATTATCCAACAGCATGTTGAGAAATAGTCACAATTAACTAATCTGTACTGATAAGTGATCGTGGAGATGGATATCAGAGCCTAATTTTAGTGTTCCAGCATGATTTTTCATTTTGTTGTGTTACCGTATGTCTGTGTGTGACATCTGTCCCATAGCCAGATGTTCAGAGATGGTAATGAAGAGCTGAAAGAGCTCCACATTTCAAACATTGTTATCGCCCCATAATACCTTCTAAAACATAACTAAAATGTGAATGTACATTTCAGCGTTTTAAGGTCAACTACAGCAGACTAACTTGAATAATTGGAGATTATGTATCAGAATTTCAGGAGCAGGACCACGCCTCCAACCACGCTCTTTCCGGCTGTCATCTATATACAGTGGGGCAAAAAAGTATTTAGTCAGCCACCGATTGTGCAAGTTCCCCCACCTAAAATGATGACAGAGGTCAGTAATTTGCACCAGAGGTACACTTCAACTGTGAGAGACAGAATGTGAAAAAAAAATCCATGAATCCACATGGTAGGATTTGTAAAGAATTTATTCGTAAATCAGGGTGGAAAATAAGTATTTGGTCAATAACAAAAATACAACTCAATACTTTGTAACATAACCTTTGTTGGCATCAACAGAGGTCAAACGTTTACTATAGGTCTTTACCAGGTTTGCACACACAGTAGCTGGTATTTTGGCCCATTCATCCATGCAGATCTTCTCGAGAGCAGTGATGTTTTGGGGCTGTCGCCGAGCAACACGGACTTTCAACTCCCGCCACAGATTTTCTATGGGGTTGAGGTCTGGAGCCTGGCTAGGCCACTCCAGGACTTTCAAATGCTTCTTACGGAGCCACTCCTTTGTTGCCCGGGCGCTGTGTTTTGGATCATTGTCATGTTGGAAGACCCAGCCTCGTTTCATCTTCAAAGTTCTCACTGATGGAAGGAGGTTTTGGCTCAAAATCTCACGATACATGGCCCCATTCATTCTGTCCTTAACACGGATCAGTCGTCCTGTCCCCTTGGCAGAAAAACAGCCCCATAGCATGATGTTTCCACCCCCATGCTTCACAGTAGGTATGGTGTTCTTGGGATGCAACTCAGTATTCTTCGTCCTCCAAACACGACGAGTTGAGTTTATACCAAAAAGTTCTACTTTGGTTTCATCTGACCACATGACATTCTCCCAATCCTCTGCTGTATCATCCATGTGCTCTCTGGCAAACTTCAGACGGGCCTGGACATGCACTGGCTTCAGCAGCGGAACACGTCTGGCACTGCGGGATTTGATTCCCTGCCGTTGTAGTGTGTTACTGATGGTGACCTTTGTTACTTTGGTCCCAGCTCTCTGCAGGTCATTCACCAGGTCCCCCCGTGTGGTTCTGGGATCTTTGCTCACCGTTCTCATGATCATTTTGACCCCACGGGATGAGATCTTGCGTGGAGCCCCAGATCGAGGGAGATTATCAGTGGTCTTGTATGTCTTCCATTTTCTGATGATTGCTCCCACAGTTGATTTTATCACACCAAGCTGCTTGCCTATTGTAGATTCACTCTTCCCAGTCTGGTGCAGGTCTACAATACTTTTCCTGGTGTCCTTCGAAAGCTCTTTGGTCTTGGCCATGGCGGAGTTTGGAGTCTGACTGTTTGAGGTTGTGGACAGGTGTCTTTTATACAGATGATGAGTTCAAACAGGTGCCATTCATACAGGTAACAAGTGGGGGACAGAAAAGCTTCTCACAGAAGACGTTACAGGTCTGTGAAAGCCAGAGATTTTCCTTGTTTGAGGTGACCAAATACTTATTTTCCACCCTGATTTACAAATAAATTCTTTACAAATCCTACCAGGGAATTCAAGGGTTTTTTTTTCACATTCTGTCTCTCACAGTTGAAGTGTACCTCTGGTACAAATTACTGACCTCTGTCATCATTTTAAGTGGGGGAACTTGCACAATCGGTGGCTGACTAAATACTTTTTTGCCCCACTGTAGGTTCCCCCAGTTCTGCAAGCTGCTCATTCTCGTTCACGTGCCCCACCGTCCCTCCTTGTTTTCAATTCTTTAGCTTCTTCATTTCTATTTAGTGCATGGGGATCTGCCTGGCCCGGGAGCCATCGCCAGTCCCCTTCGAGGCCTTCCCCATTTATGTCAAAACATTCACTTTTACCTACTAAAACGCTGTCAAACCTAAAATGAGGACATGGGCCCAGCTAGTGAAAAGCAACTAAAAGCTGCCACACAATGAATACAGTGTGCGAGCTGCACGAAATTCACTACAAACAACCATCTAACTTGCCTGCATGGCTAGTGTTTCAGAAAATGCAGTTACAAGCTTTCAAACTTCTGTAATTAATACACATTCTCACAGAAAAATCCATCCATCCATTTTCTTAACCACTTATCCAATTCAAGGTCCCGAGGGGGGTTGTGAGGTTGGGGAGACTATCACAGCTGACAAGGTACACCCTGAGGGTTGTGATCACAGCGCTGTGATAGACAAATTGGGCCCAATGGGTCTTCAAAAAGATCCTTGTCAGAACATCAGCAACAGCGGCGTCAATTTTGAAGCTCATCCAGCCGATCATCGGAGATGCTGTATTTATGAGAAACGACCATAAAGTGTCTCCCATAGAATTAGACTGTACTTTTTTAAATTACGAAATAACACTGTCACGTTTCTGCAGCTCTTGAAGGTGTGTTTTCTCTTTAGTTCTTGTTACCTTGGCTGGTCTCTGTTGAGGTTGATTCCTGCTTATATTCGGATTATTAGGTAATCCAACCTTCTCTGTATCCTTGTGTGTCTTCATCTCTGTTTGTGATTCCTCAGTTTGTTGTTTCCTGGTTTATTTTGTGACTTATTGTTCGCTGCGCCTCATTTTTAGGTTAACTTCCCCTTTTCCACTCATTATTTCAATGACTTCTGCTGTGTTTTCACCTGTTTTCTATTTATTGTCTGTGTCTTTCATTGCCCTTTGTTGCATCATCCCTTGTGGTTGTGTATTTCCTTGTTCCATGTTTCTCTGGAGATTCCTTATTTTTGGATCGTTTGTTCTTGCTCAGCTATTTTATGTTATTGTATTTTTGGAAGAGTTCAGCATTAAAGCTGCTTTTTGGAGTCTCCTGAGTCCTGCATTCGGGTCCAAATCGTGCCTGTCACATATCTGAACCCTGACAGATAACATATACACCACAGTTGCCTTCCAGTAAGTTCCTCATCCTCTGCAGGAACTTACTGAACTATGATTTGGGCTTGCAGCCTTAGTGAGCCCAAACCGACCTACCTGGTGATAAACAAACAATACAGGGGAAATTGCCGGAGCTGGTTAGCAGTGACTGAATAACTAAGACTGTAAAATCAATCACATCTTTGTCTGATTTACTCTAATAATCACCAAATAAACCAGACGGACAGCCCAAGTATAGTCAGAGTGCAGGGAAACACGATGATAGCAGTTGGAAGCATCAATCGCTTGCTTCTGAACATTTCTGAAAGGCTGTCTCACATCAGAAAAGATTTCTGTGTCACTGTAAAAGCACAGACAAATAATGTGCTTTGTAGCCGTTCACAGAAAGCTGATAGCCTAGTTACACTGCAAGTCTCTTATGTGTCCTTTTCAACATGGCAGGGTGTCATAAACTTGCTTTTATCGACTTCCAGAACACCGTCGGCCTCTTTGCCTTTCCACCAAAGACACGCCGTGCCCATCAGTCTCCTGGCTGTGTGGTCACAGCCGGCGGGACGCTGGGATTGATATAATTTCCTTCGGGATTAATAAAGTATTTCTGATTCTGCTTCTGATGAAAATAAGGAACGAGGGCTTTGATAAAGGTACATCTATATCACAAACAATCAGGCGCGGTGTTTCAGCGTGACATTTATCCACAGCTGACATCGTTACACGGTCAGTAAACATTGACATTTATCACTGCATCAACATTAGCCTCGCACGTACATCGGCGCTTTCTTTCCGGGTGTCGTCTCTGAAAATCAGAGCCAGCTGGGTCAGCTGCTTCGCCGAGAACAAACCAATCGGCAGATTTCTGAGCATGACTGGGGGTTAGATCTTAAATTTGATGATCCATCTTCAAAGAGAATGATAATTCAGGACAGTCTGTGGAAGAGGGGCGGGGACAGCTGAGGCTCAGTCATCTCTCTGATCCTCTAACCGTGTATGTTCAGTGAGGCTGCTACTCGTTCCCCAAACTTTACACTCATGTCAGCTCATCCTGGTCAAAGTATCCAATTCTGGAGTCACTCAGTACATCAATACACCAACAGTCAGGATGGGGTCCATCCCTGCTGCCATTAAAGCAGGACGAGCGAGCGCATGATGAGGATGTCAGATGAAAGAGCGAGTGTAGGTATGTGAGTGAGGTTATCAAGCGGCTACCTTCTATCACAGACAGACGATTGAATTCTGCCCCCAAAGACCAGACAGCTAATACACATCCCTCTTTGGTTTCACCGCCAAATTACTGCACCTACAGCAACACTCAGCTTTACACCTTTCCCACTTCACAGACCAAACCACGGTCCCACGCCTGACATCAATTCCGACCCCAAGAGGAAGTCCTGGTAATTAGAAAGTGATATTTTTGGCTTGTCTGAGCCCAGGACACATCCTGAAGGTGAGTAATTGGTATCATTGAGCGAACAGTGGGACAGATGAGTCAGGGATCGAGATCTATTAGTGGCCACTAATCAGACTCACACTGGGCTCTGGGAGGCAGCCAGCTGGATGAGTGCTGGCTTGCTGGCTCGGCTTTGTGCTGTGTCACAGAGCAGGGAAAACAGAGGAGAGCAAAAGCACTGAACATAAATACCAACAAACACGAGGCACGCAAATGGTTAAATCCTCCTATAATAGCTGTACTTTTTTTGTGCTCACACTCGTTTTATCTGACTGTCACTCTTTTCAGTGTGAGGAAATCTCATTTAAAAAGGAAACTCTTCAGAATTAATGCATGCAACTCAAAACATCTGCAACTAGGGCAACCCTCGAGTCTTTGAAATCTGACGGGCATGATTCATTTATAAAATAAACACTGGGACAGAACATCAGCATCCCTGTGTATAAATATCAGTGACAGAGCCAGACGACTCCCGCAACAAAGACCAAATAAAAGATGATTCTTTTTAGCGTTTAGGTGGAGAGCAGAGAAAATAACCCGCAGGCTCTTTTCAGACACAAGCAGCTTTAACCAAGGAGTGTGCTAAATTAGGATGACTCACAATTAGAAACTATACTGGCATCAGTTTGTATTGTATGAATGACAACTTCTGCTTAAAATTGCTCAAATTCTTCATCAGAACAAAAGCTTTTTTATGGAGAAAATCTACTAAGACTTTCTTACTTAAAGAGAAAGGCCTCCAGTCTATCCTTTGTAGACTAAAGATAAGAGCAGAAAGACACTGTATGTATATTTTACAACCCTGCGAAACATAAAAGTCAATTAAAATAAAATAAGTCTCGTTAACAAAGTTAGACGTGCATCTGAGGTGCTGAGAGTTCAAACAGTCAAAATCCTTCAGAATAAAATTCAGTTCAGAGGGTTTGAACACTTTGGTTGAGGCTTTTAGGGGTAACGATTTTAGCAGCAGTTTAGCCTTCAAAGGAAATTATTAGATGATTAATGGATCTGACTGCCCACTTCAAGCTGGCTCCTAAAGCGAGTCAATCCACTTCCACTTCCAAGTTAATGGTTTTGATCTTTATGGCTAATTTCACCCTTCATGACAAATGCACGGAGACTAAAGTCTGCCGCTTAACTTCTTTCATGACTTCATTTGAGGGGCGTGGCCACTTTCTGTGACGGGTGATTCGATAGCTGAGGTTGCTAAAGTTCAAACTATGAGTGAAAGAAACACTTTAGTTAAATAAAAATCAAAGTTGCTGTTTAAATCTTCCCCCTGAGAAATGCCACCCATACAAAAAACAAACTGAAAGAAGCAAATTAACTGTGGAAACCAAACAAAATTAAACTGAACTGACGTAGAAGCTCATCTGAGTCAACAGATCCAACACATTTCACAAGCTATCGACTTTGACTTCGATGAAGACCCATTAGGTGATCACTGTGCGTGAGTTTCACTAAACGACTTCACTGATAGAGGAGGATTTTTATGAATTGTTGAAGGACAGACGTCAAATGTCAAAGCGTGAGCTCACTGGTCTTTGGGCTAGATTAAAATCAAAGATAAATAAAAGTAAAAACTATAACAGCTAAGAGCCAACTGCATCTCATTTGTAATAAAACTAACCTAAAATATGTCTCTCTGTGCCCATAATTATATTAAAAGATCACATATGGGCTTCTGCGTGAACCGAGACTGCTAGCATTAGCTGATAAATTAGCACTCCACCTTTTTGTCCAAACATGGCAACTTATTGTGCAATAAAAAAAAAACAGTCAAAAATGTTACACGTGAGGCTTCAAGACAACATTTTGATTGTTAATAGGTAACAGCGTGATAGCTATGCGCATCTTTTATATACAGTCTGTGGATCTGATTTAGATTAACGCATCAACACCGAGCTGTTTGGGAGTATTGTTGGACGGATGTACCTAATAAAAAGGCTGGTGAGTGTACAATTATCCTGTCCATGTCCCACCGACAGTGGTTCTATTCCCCAACACTGGACCCCAAGCTGGTTTGACCCAGCTCCTGTTGGCTTATTATTGTGCGTAATGTACGCCTTAGATTTAGACAGAAGGAAGAGTCCTGAGTGTTTTCCTCATGCAGGTGACCGTGTTGGGAAACACTTTAAAATGTCTCAACTAGAACACTGAAACATCCAGTTTGATTTGTCAAAATGTGAAATACGGGACATCTTTTTGCTGTAGCGGTTGAGACACACACCACATATCATGAGAACAGTTTCCCTGCCAAACCTCAATTCCTCTGAGGCTCTCCTTCCCTACACTGTCAAAAAATACAGAGACCTGTCTATGAGTGATTAGAAGGTTTGTTTTAATTTGTAGTTCATAACCAGATGGTGCTCTTTATAAAAGTACTTTACTGAAAACGATCCTCTCCTGGTATAGCGTCTAAAAATATGCTTTGCCTGCAGATGGTGCACAAGCATGGTCTGCACATGAGCAGCTTCCTAACTGGCAACATGTTACATCAATGGCCATAAGTCAACGGGTGTGGAGAAAGTGGAGCGAGCCAGGCAATTAGCAAGACTGATGTGCTCTGAGGAAAAGTGAAGCAGGAGGGAAATCCACTAAGCTGAGGAGGCCATTTCAAAGAAATCAGTCTGTGTGCAGTAATGTCTGCATCTGCCTGCCTGCCAGTCAACATATGCATATTTTTGAATTTCAAAGCTCACAGTCGCTGATAATGAAGTAAATGCCAGTCAGACGTATACAAATATTAGCCAAATCCAGAAATAACCACGTGAAAAAACATCCACCAACTCATCCTGACACTTGTTTTTACCTGATGAGACAGAACGTCTTCCATCTGTATACCAAAACGAAACCCAAAGTAGTTATTTTAAACCTGTGTAGCAGTGTAGAAGGGATGGAAGTAGCGATGTTTTTCTTTAATGACCAGCAGGGGGCATCATCTCTAGTTTCAAAAAAACTTCGGACCATATAGAAGCAAGTGGAAATACACCCACCACCGCTCATCACCGATCTGTCGCCTCCCTAAACATATTCCTGAACGTTTTTGACCTCAGCTGCTAGTTTTAAGTTTTATGAGGATATTTTTGTTGGTTATGACCATTTTTTGAGTCAGACAGGAGGACAAACCCTGTAGTTGTTACGCTTTGAGAATGCAGTGTGCACCTCTTCATCATCACCTGACAGCAAAAACATTCAGCTCCATACTTTCTAACAGGATTTTACTTGTTGTTCCACAGGGTGTGTACGTGTGTTTGTCACTGTAGGACTCTGCTGTGCATGGGGAGGGTACAATGAAGAGTGCAGGAGAGACAGATGAGACGTTTCATGAATATATAAAAACAGAAGGCGTTAGTCAAACTGTAACCCTCGAGGAAGAAAGTCAAGAGCCAGGCAAATGTTATGACTTAATGCTGTTTGAGCTATTCTGCTGACATCCACCCACTTATAGCCACTAATTATGGTGGCTACATGATTCATTGTTGTCTGTGAGCGAGACTCTCCTGCTGGTTACTTTTTCTTTATTGTATGGGAAAAGAATTCCCACAGCAGCCGCCGCAGCAGCAGTAGTCGTAGCTCACTTGTGTTTTTTGTGTTCAGGCTACACATTATGCATTATAGAGCGTGGATATTGCTTCCACAGTGCACATTAACCCCATCTACACATCCTGTCGACGACAACATAGCTCACTGGACACACGGGGACAATAGGACAATCACACTATGGCAAAAAAAAAAAAAAAAAACTGAAAAACCCAAACTGGTCTCACTTTACCATCTCAAACCCCCACAATGATTCAGTTCAGTGGCCTTGCAGCTCTCTTTCAGCTTCACTAATGCAGGCAGTCTCAGACAGACTGCAGTCTACCTCCGTCTCTGCTCGTTATCCCTGATCTCCTCCATGCTGTTCATGTCCCCCGTCTCCACTTAGCCCTCGGCGTGCGAGGCTGACAGCTCAGTGGGCTCGGAGCCAGGGCCGATCATAGTGTCTGCTCCAGGTCAGCCTCCCTGCGGATATAGGGGCAACAACACCCTGATGGTCTGTCTAACAGGAGGCCGTGCCCCGGTGGCTCGGTGGGTCATGTTCCTGGAGCACTGTTGGTGTCACCTCTGACTTTCCTTCTTACATATTCGATGAGGTAGAGCTAATGACTGAAACCCGACTGGCAACTGAGCATGTCCACAAGCAGCAGCTACTTCTGCACACCAGCTGCATGGCTAAAGGCTTCAGTAATGTCTACATTGATTGGTGCTCGGTGCTTAGGCACCAATTACATGGCTGTCTGGAAGCGAGGCACTCACAGGTGATTGTGTAAATCAGCGCGGGAATCATCTTGAACTGTGTAGTGTCTGCATCAGCAGAGTTAGCACAGTGACTTTTCACCATAAGATAAAGCCTTCCTCATGACTGAAGTTTTTAATCAAACTTCACTCAGGCAGTTTTTGGTTTTCTGCGATTATTTTCAGCTGAGGAACAAAGCACAGTTGGTGCACTACTGCAGAGGCGTTTCCGGGACTTTTTAAGCGAGTAACTCAATGAGGAGGAGCCCGATGGAAATGGGAATATTTGATCAAAACAGATACAGTGCAGACAGCTGGTGTAGAAAACATTAGGTATGATTTTGGGTTTTATGTGCGGCTCGTGGCCTCATACAGATGTATTATAGGAAAAGCTGCACTGCCCAGAGAGTTTAAAGATCACTTTGTGTTAGTAACTATTTTATAAAGTGCACAAGAAGTATTTAAAAATTTCACGTAAAGTAAAAGACATATTCTTGAAGCAACAGCACTTTTTATTACATACGTGATCATAACGATTATTTCATTCATGTGTTTATAACTTTAATGTTGCTTTTAGATGACTAACAATAAAGGATCATATTTCAGTGGATTTATTTTAAAATGTGCAAAGTAGGAAGTAAATAATTAAATAAAAGTAAATAAATATAATTTTAATAACTAGTATTGCTTCTTCTGGGTTGGGGGAGAGTATTTGCCTCAAGCTAGGGTATTCAAATATCTGAGGGTCGCGTTTACGAGTGAGGAAGGTGGATTGGCATTCACAGTAGCACAATACTCCAAGTTTAATGATTGGATGTGGGTAGTTATTGAAAGAATAAGACTGCAGATCCAGCCACAGACAAGAGCTTCCTGCAAGGAAGGGTGAGGAACTCCGATATCTGGAGGGGTTTCTGCACCTTTGTGTCAAAAGGTTGGCATCTCGACCAGTATGTCTCCTAGATGTAGCTCTCAGGAGGTTTTTCAAACATGCACACCTAGGAGGAAACTCAGGGATAGACCCAGAAATCTACCTATGAACACCTCAGGATCCTCCAGGAGGAACTGGAGCACGGTGCCTTCTACCACCACAACCAGATAAACAGAAAAATGATGGATGGGTGGATGGATTGAACATGGATCGAGTACAAGTAGAAGTCAGCAGTATAGGATGAAGAAGTAGTTGAGAAAACAGACAAATGGACATTGAAAGTGTTCTGTGGTAAAGTACTTCAATTAAAGCATTAAGTTACATTCCACCACTTTTCTTTTCCATGTTTTCAATCAATGACATTAGGCAATTTAAGATTAACATGACTCTACTCCAATGCATCCCCTCTGGAAACGCCCCCGCCGATGAATATTTCAGCAACAGTGTAGTTTGGGCTTGAGCTGGCAAAGTCACAAAACCTGCATCTATAGAGTCAAATACCAGTCATAGTGTATTAGGTCATTTTAAAATCCTCTTCCTGTAGAAGTTGTACTTCTACAACTACCTTTGCTGCTGAAGAATTTTCTGTAGATTGTGATTCAAGGTTCAGGAGAGCTGTGGCTTCTGCCTGTACAAGTTTTCCAGATATGCAGTAGATCAAGCGTCCATGACACAAGATCATCAGATCAACCAGCAGTAAATCAATGTTGCAGCTGTGAACCGAGGTCACTGCAGAATACATGAAAAACAGATTTGCTGGTGTGTAATTTAAAAGTTTCAACAATTTCCAGTGATTGCTGAAGAGACCACAATATATGTAGGTATGTTAGTCCAGTGTTTCCCAGGTGACAGATTTATATAGGCACACGGGCTTAAAATAATCATGAAAGTCTGAATTTGCACAAATATTTTCTATACTTTGTGACATATCTTAGTGTACAATACAGGAAGTCTCTGTCTGTCTACTTGCTTTTCTTTCTACACCAACTCCTACAATATCAAAGGCTGAACAACCCAAAATGGCAAACAGACACATTTTAGACTCATTGAGGTTCTTATCTATATCAGATATTATGACATTGTGATGTTGCCTAGCAACCACAAATCAACAGAGTCAAATGACCCATATTTAGAAAGAATTAACGTATAATATCTTAAAAATATATCATTTTTATTTCACTTCTAATGTACATCTCCAAAACTTACACTATATGACAACACCCTCAGGTTGCTTAGCAACCACCTAGCAATATATGTGACCTGTTTTTTTTTTGCCACATGCACCTACAACACCTTATGAAAGCAACCTGTCCTTTTAATTCCATAGCGAAGATTTTTTCTTTATGTCCAGAAACCTGAATTATACATAACATATTATAATGTCACCAAGTTGCCTAGCAACTACCTGGCAATGGGCAATGCCCATTTATGCAACTACAGCACCTTTTAAAAGCATTATATCATTTTCATTTCTGATCCAACAGCACAATCAGCTGGACAATATTGAAGATCTCTCCAGTAGATTCAGAGAGAGGTTAAGTTTAGCAAACTGATTGCGGGCGGCGTCTCTGTCTCTGATCGATAGAATATAATGCTAAAGACAGTTGCCAAATACACCTGGCAGCTGCTCAAGTTGAGCGTACGTATGGGAAACAGTCAACGGTGTGGTAAGTCCATACTTTCCTCAAACATGTTGCTGTCTTCACTTCAGACTGCATTACTAATTGTTTGTTAAATGGCAGCTGTGCAGCTCCGGCGTGTGTGGTGGGAGTGTGGGCCCTTGTTTGTGCTTTAAGTCCCCACAGCCTCACTGTACATATGTTTGGTAATTCCCACTCAAACTTTGTTATGCACTTATGGTTTTGTTAGTGAATCTTTTCACAGCCTCCTGTGTTTAAAACCAAAAAAAGAACAATCTGACGCTACTGTACGTGGCAATAAAGTGAGGGTTTCCCTGTTGTCGCAGAGAGAAAAAATAAATAAATTTAACACCTCTGACAGAGTGTGAGGTCATCCTGCGTTTGAGCGTGAGTCTGTGAGAATCTGTAAGACTGAGAACACCACGGGCCAGTTTACAGTAAACCATCAGAAGCATCGGAGTCAGAATCAGTGCATGCAGCGAATGAGGAAAGTCAAAAATGTTGAGATTCTTTTTAAACTGCACACATTTAATTTGAATACCAAGTGTTTCATAACCCCCGAACACAAAGAAGAATTGCAGCTGTTTGAAAAGCTCCATCCGAACACGAGGATTTGTTTCTGATCTTGCAGCTATTTGTCAGACAGCCCTGACTCTCTGCTAAGTGCTACAGATCAAAGAAATCAGAAGGAAAGCGTCAGCAATGACTCAGATTAAAACTTCATTCGCTTTGCCTTTTCCTCTCCAGGCCAGCGCAACTCCATTCCAAAATATTCCAACAAGAAAAAGGCCCCTG
Organism: Pundamilia nyererei; assembly: GCF_000239375.1. Lineage (NCBI taxonomy): Eukaryota > Metazoa > Chordata > Actinopteri > Cichliformes > Cichlidae > Pundamilia > Pundamilia nyererei. The sequence goes on from NW_005187418.1 coordinate 1,049,101, forward strand.
CAGTTTCAAGATGTACGAGGCTGATCTCGAAACCAGCATCAAAGTGAATTCTGAAGCCCCGCGCTCTGAGTCACCAGAAAAGAAAAATACAAACAGAGTGCTACATCCACTTCAAAAAGCTGAAGTCAAACTGGGAGTCAGAGGTGTTGCTCTCGTGAGGGTTTGTGCGCAAACTCGACACACCTCACAGAGGCAAAAGCGAAAAAGGAAATCTCTCAGATGAATCCTCAGATTGGAATGAAAGCATGTGTCAACCGCACACCCTTCCACCCACCCACCCCTCCAGCACGCTGCCTCTGTGACAAATACAAATTAATTTCACAAGAATGAATAATCACTTCGCTTGTCCATTTGCATTTCAAGCAACCGCAGCGAGTCCCCTGAGCGCGCTCAGAACGAATGATTATTAACTCGGCCCTCTTGAAAAGACATAAAGTGTTGGGGAGGAGGGAAGGGGGGGCTAAATGTGCCTTTTAAGAGCTGGTTTTTACATGTGAAGTCTTAGTGGGCAGTGTCCCACGCACTGCTGAACAGGTGCTCAAAGTGAGTGAGTGGGCTGCCGTCCACGTGAAGGTCAAGCCAGGTTAGCTGGTCCCTGCACATGCACCGCTCACTTTGGTCTCCCCCGTTTCCTCCCCTCTGGCTGCTCCCTCTCTTTCCAGCTCTGATATCTCTTCTTTTTGCTTCTCTTGGGGGCTATGCAAAGAAGCCAGATAATCTTGGTGCATGCAGAGTGTTCTGCAGAGAGTGAGTGGCTGGATCACTAAAAGCGACAACACCCCCCACCCTCCCAAAAAAATAAATAAAAATAAATCAGCTGGTGCATAATGTGGCAGTTTGAGCCAAAAAAATTGAATGAATGAAGGCAGCGTACCTGGCTCGTGGTCCTGTGCAGGTTGGTGTCCCCCTCTGGCCGAGGCTACATGGCACTGGTGGGTTTGTGTCTGCACGTGTATGTGCTGTGTGTGTATATATGTGTGTGTGTGTGATGGAGCAAAGAGAGAGAAGTGAGTGCTGTTGAGGAGACGGGGAGAGTGCACAGTGCAGTGTAGAAGATTGGAGGCTGGGTACTCAGTGTGTGCTAAGACAGAGCCTGTGCATCTCTCCCTCTCTCTCTCTCTCTGTGAGTATAATCCTTTCCACAGTCTACAGGGACGAGCTGCAAATGAACCAGCTCTAGCTCTCCCTCTCTCTCCCTCCACTTCCCTCTTGTTCTGTATCTCAGCTTTGCACATGAGCCCCGAGCAGAAATACCCTCCCCGTGCCTCCACCTTGCAGTAGATAAGCCAGAATTGCAGAGAGCAGTGCTGCCCTTAATGACTGCTACAACTCTATCTCCCCACTTGCTAAGGTTTTTAACGACACCACCGCGCTCGTTTGTGTCGCAGTGACTCCGAGTGATTAGACCGTCTCTCCAGCTGTGCTATTTAGACATGCGTGTTTATTGTTTTTATGAGCACTTAGGACGCAGTAATACCTTCGGATGTCATTTCGGCGCTGACGCACTGATTTGAGTCGCGGCTTGTTTGTGAAGCGGCATCAACTGCATTTGAAGTTTTGTGTACCCATTTCTGGCAGCACGTTGAGATACACTATGCAAATGTTGTGAGTGACTCAGACCGTCTTTTATCCCATCTGGAAAAGTCTGGCAACGTATCAAGACAGGCTCCATGCTACGTGTTAGAGAGGGTACTGGCTACAGCGTTGGGTAATGATGTCTTGAGGTTAAACTTTCCAACTTTTTCATGTTGTCAGAGTTCAGTTTTCTAAAGTTAAAAGGGTCAACTCAACCAAATGTAGAAAGGTTTGCTGGAAGCAAAGGCAGCTTCCCTTCATTCTCATTTTGAAAGTTCAGTTCATGCTAATCGGCTAGCCCGTTTCCCCGCTTCATATTTATCTGAGGAAATTATGCCATCTACCATCAGTTTGTTAGTGTGCAGTCCTATTTTGAATTGGTTTTGCACATTTTGAAGATTAAACATTCACATTTTTACCACAGTCATGTTGAATATTTTGAGCTAGAAGTTAAGTCTTATTTGGCTAACAAGCTAACAGCATTTAGCTTGGTCCAACAGCTTCATCCTGTAAATGTTATTGGTGCATTGCACAGATTTATCGCAAAGTAATAGCTACTAATAAAATATTAGAATTTCACTCAGAAAGAACTGAAGCTTGAAGTTCTTGGTGAACTGCACCACCTAGAAAACCATAACGTTCGATAGTTAACCCATTGAAAAGAAGTCTTTATGTCAGTCAACTTCGCAGAGGAGTGGCCTATCAGCCAAGGGCCCGTTACTCATTTCTGTAACACCCTCAAGTTAGAGGTTCTGACAGTCTGTCAGACCACCGCCTTAATTGTAGCTGGAGAAGGAAGTTACATGAGCTTATGATCACAGTAGATCAAAACAAGAACTGAAGTCAACAGCAGCTAAATTAAAAACATGGAGATCAAGTGACTGTGCTGATGGTGTTCTTTGGATCGTACATATTTCTCTTCCGGCTCAAGATGATGCCAGAGAGTTCGATTTTGGTTTCATCTGGCCACAGCACTTTCTCCCGAGCCTTCTCTGGATCATTTAACCTCCTAAGACCCGAACTCTTTCATGGCATGCATTTTTAATTTTCTTTGCTATTTGGGTTGCTTGGGACCTAAAGAATGTAATTTTTGTTTTTTGAGAAAAATGAGATCCACATATGAGGACATTTGTTTCAAATTTTGATAGAACAGTGGCAGTATAATGTCCTCGTAATGTAAAGTATTTTGGTCTAGACGTCCCAAAATGTGATGTCCACATATGTGGACGCCAGGTCCTAGGAGGTTAAAGGTGCCTTCTTGAGCGTGTGGATGTTGCAGGTGCTGCAAGATTTCCATTCATTACCAATGCTGTTCTTAGTGACTGTGGTCACAGCTGTCTCCAGCCTCCATTAATCAAGCTCCTCCCATGTACTTATGGGCTGATCCACCATTTTTTTTTCCATGATCTTTCTCACCCTATAAGGCGAGATCTTGCATGGAGCTCCAGACTGAGGATGACTGATGGTCACTTTATATTTCTTCCACTTTCAAATAATCGCAGCAGCAGTTATTACTGTCCCACCAAGCTTCTCTTGCTGATGGTCTTGTAGACCACTCCAGACTTGAGCAAGTCAACTATCTTGAGTAAGAGCTCAAGAGCCAGGATTCAAATACAGATTTCATTTAATGACATGCAAATAAATGTTTAAGTTTGTATAAGTGTATATTTTTGGTTGATTTTCTGTCTCTCTGCATTAAAAATAAACTACAGTAAAGATTAGAGACTGTTAATTTCTTTGTAAACGAGCATTAATTATTTTTTAATTATTTCCCCATCTGTATGTGGTATTATTTATATAATAAAGCATGAGTGCGTCTCCTTTCCTCTACACGTGTGCGACCTCTGCCTTGTTTCCACCACACAATCCAATTCTGTGTCATAAAATTTTAGATTTGCTAATTTTCTTACTCCTCTGTGATAACAAGCTGAATATATTTGACTTTGAGACTGCTGGAGGGGAAAAATAAGACATTTGAAGATCATTAATATCAGTTCCAACCCCGCATAGTACACTATGCAATTATATTTTACACCAACTGAGAGCAAGGCCTCATCACCCAAGAACAGTGTGGGATCTTACTAACGCTCCTGCAGCTGAATGAGGACCAATCCCTGCAGTGAAAATCCGATTTTAGAGCAGACAGATTTTATATTGAGCTGTATAACATAAAGTCATAAGACTTCTTTAAAGACACATTACTGTAGACAGTTAAAGGTTTTAATGAGCAAGAGAACTTCATACTGATGTTACCATTGTGATTTTTTAAAGATAAGTAGTAAAATGCCACAATTGAGTTATAAACGAAGTACACCGCAGTTAAATAGATTTAATATTGCCACCGTGTTCCTGAGGTTTTGGGAAAATCTTCAAAACTAAGAATTCCAAAGTGAATTTCCTAACTAATGCTTGAAAAGGAACACTTATGTAGTCCCACCCAGGGCTGGACTGGTAATCTGACTTTGGGCTGATGGACTGGCCTGAAGGGCCTCTGCACCAAACAGTGACAGCAGTCCATTTGTTCATTTGCATTGTTGACACTGGAATACCCAATCATATCTCTTAATGCGACTGGACCCTCCCCTACCTTCGCCGTGCGCTCGTGCACCATGAAGAAAAAGTTAAGTGTGGAAGAAGTGACCAAAAGGTAGAGCTGAAAAGCTGAGAGAAAACAACATAAAGAAACTAAAAATAAATGCAGCAGTTCTGAAGATGTGAGGAAGAGACGGAGAAAAATGAAATTAACAAAATAGCAAAATAGAAAATAGATGGAGGGACATAATTAGCAAGATTCAAGGTTTCAGGTAAAATGAACGGCACTGCTAACAGCTAAAGTGTATTGTCAACTTATTACTGCAACTAAGGACAACAACCGTACCAACTTGATTAAAACATGTTTCAACATCTATAACGATACAAAAGCTTTAATGTTCATTTGTGAATGGCAGAGCGAACTGGACTTTCCTGAGCCCATGCAGTGATTTCCATCTCAGAATCATGTCTGTTTTTAAAGCAGCATCCAAAAACTATTTTCTGCATTGTCCCGTGCACACAGAAATGTCTCTAGATTCTTTGAATCTTTTGATTACGTAGATGATGAGATATTCATAATTATATGTTGAAGAATTTTTTTCCAAAATTGTTCCACAATTTGTAGATGCAGGTTTTTGTAGATTTGTGAATATCTGACCTTCCTTGCCTCTGAGAAACCCAGGCTCTCTAAGAAACTCTTTTTTTATACCCAATCATGCCCGAGGGTTATACTATGAACCAAGTTCATCATGACTGTCTTTGTGTTGTTGGCTTGAAAAAACCTAAAACCCCAGTTAAAGCTAACTGTTATCCTGACTGTGATTATCAACTTTCCCTGTTAAGCTGGGCTCTCTGCTTCAGGCTCTGTGTGAGCTCACATAAAAACGGCTGTTTTGGAGGTATTATTTCTCACAAAATGATCCCTATGAGCGCCACCATCAGAGATGCTATCAGATGATAAAACGGTGATTAAAGGTCTATAACGAAGCTAAAAAATCAAATAGTAAAATGCAACACTGTTGCAAATAAGACAAGAAATTAATGCTGCAGAAAATCGTTTATCACACATAGCGGTAAAATTTTTCATTCCAGTTAATTATTTTAGCACCGAGTGAGCTCTCAGTGCTGCTGTTTATTTCCAAGGTGAGCACCGCACATTAGGGCTCTCAAACTTTACACTGGACCCATTTAAACGTTAAAGGTTAAAGTCTCACAGCCAAATAAAGAGATGTGGAAAGTATTTTAGTTGTTGGCAAATCAAAGTGAAATTAATTGAATTGATTGAACAGGTATTTATGGTGTGTGCTGTGTACTGGGAGCTGCATTTCCAGCAGTGTTAAAGAGACTCGGCAGCAGATTAGAATCAAGTATAAGACATTTTCTGCATCACTAAATTAATACACGCACGGTTTCTGCCTCGTTCACTGGTTTTAGTACAGCTTAACTTGCCCATATAAAACATATTTCCCCAGCAGTGAATCTACACTTACAACACGCTGTGAATAAATGGACCAGTGAAAATGTGGCACTTCCAGCTGAGTTTAAACCGAAACTCGGAAAATATACTGCTCCCGACCAGGTTATGTGTTCGGCATAAGTTTCCATGGTGATTAAGGTAAAAAGAAAGCCACTTTTGTGACACAAAAAGCTCAGACTTTAAGCTCGACACAGCTCGCTCACCCTCAAATCTTACTTCGTAGTACATCCCTATGATCCTACTTTGTAGTACCATTTTCCAGTCTCTTATTGGCCCATGTTGCTGCCATCAAATTCAAACTGAGTTAATATAGTTCATAAAATATTAAAATGTCTCAGTTTAAACATTTGTTTTCTGTGTTCTGTTTTGAATAAAATATGAGCGTATGAGATTTGCAAATCATTGCATTCCGTTTACATTTACACAGCATCCCAACTTTTATGGATATCTGGGCTGTAGGCCAATATTGCAGTTGTTCCACTGGCCTGGTCCACTAACATGCGTGGCCCATGAAGTAAAATGAGTTTGATCCTGTTAATTCTCAGGACTGAAAGCCCGTTTTAGATGGCTCTCTTCAAGCTCTTGGGCATTTTATACCGGAAATCACTGCGTGGGTTCAAGAACTCTTGAACATAACAGCGTTGCAGCTGCATATATATTGATGACAAAAAAATAAGTAAAAGCAGAATAGGCCTTCTTTAAGCTGCTCAGGTATTTTTACACTAAATCCAGCTGTCGTGTCAGGTGGAACGAGTCAAAGACATCTTCTCTTCACTGGCTGCAGATGTACTGCATGCTGCCTATTTATGTCAGTCACTTTCACTGCTATTCACTGCTGCAAGAGCAATCAGCAGCATAGAGAGCAAATTGGTCATGATGTTAAGATATGCCTTTTTCCTCTAGCTGGGCTTTCAGTTTGTCAGAGCTACATCCATCTGTATGTGTCTGTGTTTCTTTGCATGTTTAGACCAATTTCCTCTTCCTTCATGCCCACTCAAACGCTCCCGATTCCTAATTTAGCCCCAGAGTTTCTCCCCACCCACCCCCACACTCTCAGCCTACTCTGTGTGTATCCATGATGCTACAGAGCTCCAACATGTCAAACCACTCGCTTCGCCGGGATGGCTGCAGGATGGAAACTGGAGCCCGGCGGATTATGAGTACGTCAAATTGGCAGAATGTATTAGCGTCACGCCGATCACCATCACGTTTACCCTCACTGGTCAATTATCAAGATAGATAGCTCAAACAGATATTAGCCTGCAACAGCGCCTGCACCCATTTTCTGCTTAGTGGACAGTGGGGGATGAAGTGGGATGGTGAGGGGAAGGGAGAGGAAGGACAGTAAACCCTGGTGTTGTTGTGATTGGAAGGAAATGTTACTTTCAGCAGAGCTAAAATCAGATCGGGCAGACAGGGATAGAAGAAGGGGAGAGGCAAAAAAAGAAGAGGACCTATGGTGCTGCATGCTGCATTTGGATGCAGGCTGGGGGCCCGGGTGGCAGAAATATGGAGGGAGAGGCACACTTGTCATCCCAATGAAATCATTCTCCAAGGCTGCTGAGGAAAGCGAGGGCTGCACAGAAAAAGATGAGATCCTGTGAGTGTGTGTGTGTGTGTGTGCGTTTTGGAGGAGAGGGGTTGCAGCTGTGTTTATGTGCAAGACATGTAGCGAGACAAGTGGAAGAGACCGAGAAAATACAACGAGAAACTGTTTGCTGATTACATCGCGGAGGCTTATAGGCATGCTTCCCCTCACACTTCTCTGTGTTTGAAGATCCAAATCTTAAATCAGCTCCCACACATGAACAAACAACATGAAATTCAGCAACAAACATCCAGCCCAGTGATCCAAAAACAAAAAGAAAATCTGCTGTTCAGTACAGTGAAAGTTGCACTCGACTAGTTTCAGTGCAGGAGTGAAAGGGAAACAATTGCCTTAGATGTGATAATATTACACAACAATAAATGCACATGTAATAAAGTTCAAAAGGCTGTTGTCCATAAAACAGACGATGATATAAAACGGTGGACGTTTTCGACCAGCTGAAGTGCATCTGCCAAAACTGCTTCCCAGGCTTCCTCATGCTTCATTATCCGTGTCCAAAATCCCTCCCAGTTTACTGTGTAGTGCGCTACATTCTGTTTCTATGTGCAAACTATGAGCAGATTCACTACTGTGGAAAATCTGACTGGTCCTGGCATGTATAGATTAATCCCCCCTCCCTCCAAAAAAGACCTAATCAGATGGGAGTCTAAGCCCTGCCAGTCCTGACCCAAATAGACCGGAGCGAAGCAGAGCCAAAGTGACCCACATAGAGAGAATATACAAACACCAAACTCATCCATCAGTTAATTTGATTGATTAACGGGTGGCAGGGATTGAGAAGAGCAGTGGCAGAAAGTCATATCCCCATGTTTGCACTCAGATATCGACCACACTCTTAATTAATCAGATTCCATTACGAACTCAACTCTCAGTTATTAAGAAAAAAAGAAAAGCATCATAACATGACTAACTTTTTTTTGCCATTTTTTAAAGGTACTCTTTGGCCACAAGTCCAGACTCACTCGCAACAAGATCTATAACAATTAAGTCCTAGTAGGTTTGGATACCTAAACCTATGGAACAATCATTACCTGTGGTCAAAAACATTTACAGGTCTGGGTCGAACTCCTTCCTTGTTTATTTATTTCATTACTTTTTTAATCAGACTAATTTTAAAGTTTCAGAAAATCTCCTGTAGAAATGCTCATGTCCTTTAAGTTTAATAATGCACCATTTATTTTAAGGTAATTAATAATAATTTTTAAGTAATCGAGATTACACTTATCAATCAAAACATATACATAGTAATTATGGGTTTTGCTTTAATCACATAGCTCTATATACAAACACACATGAGAGAAAGTAGTAAAGCTATTTGCTGCTGGACCTGTTTTAACTATAAGAAAGTTATATTCTCTTTTCTTACACATCTGTATTCTCTCTAAAGGTCAGCAGGGGGCGACTCTACTTTCTATGAAGCAACATGTGGCTCTTCAGCCGAATGCTGCTCGCAGCCACACATTAAAATGAGAGTTAACCATAACCTTACTAATACTAACCTTACTATATGTGATCATTTATCCTCCCAATCCCATTTACATCTGTCATCCACCTATCTGTTCCCCAACACCTGCGTGTGCTGCGCTTTAACTCCTGTTGTTTGATTGGAGGAGCTAAAATGGCTCTTGTGATGTTGACGGTTAGCGAGGTGAAAACATCTGTTTGCTTCTGTGACCTCAGTAAATACTTTCATGATACAGTCTAACCTGCTGGTTTCACGTCTTACTGACAACAAAATTATGTTTATTTTGTAATCCAGGCGCCACAGTAGTGCGATGGTTAGTGCTGTTGCCTCACAGCAAAAAGGTCCTGGGTTTGACTCCACCATGTGGCTACGTGTCTTTTCCCACGCAGTTACTGAGGTTAGGTTAAGTGGTGACTCTAATAGCCCTTTTCCACTAGTACCTGCTGGTCTCATTGCCTACTCTGTTTTGGTTGTTTTCCATTACAATGAAGTACCACCTTATGTGCAAAGGGTTGTTATAGAAATACAGCAGAAAGTCCTGTGACGACATTTGTACGCAACACAACAACGGAGGACATGGAGGCGATGGTACCACCGCTCTGCATGTGGCTTTTTTTAGACTCACGGACCACAGTGATGTTTTTTGTGTAGCCATTTCCGTTGTTGCCCGGTTTATGATTTTTGTGAAGGTCACACTCTCCTGACTCATCGAGTGATGCGACCGACCAGGCAATCCGTGGCGTGCAGTCTGTTGACTTAATCAGTAGAAGAAAAAGGAGGATTATACTTTGCTGTGGGATTGTCATCAGCCAATGAGCATGTAATATCACTCCATGTTTTGTCAGATCTCCTTGGTCATGTTACTGCTGAAAGCAGACCAGCTGAGAGACTCGCGGACACCCGAGCTTTTGTGAATTACTTCCTCTAGATGGATGCTGGTGACCAAAGGCTTTCTTTGGGTCATCTTGGCTCAAGAAGAACTAAACTCTTAGTGAGTTTGTGCTTTTAGGGAGAGTTGAAAAGACGTCACTGTGACGGAAAACACTTGTGTTTGATTATCTTGGTTTTATAATTGCCAGAATCAACCAGCCTCATTCTTAACATTTCATAAGGTAAAAAAAAAAAACTGCATAAAGTTCGATCTAAAAGTAAATTAAAGTTCAAATGTTACATTAAAACCGCTCAAACAAGTACAGTTTACTCACTTTAAGTCATTGCTTATGTCAGAAAGTGTGCTACATGTTATAGATGTGAAGATTACAGTCATTTCACCGCATTTGGTTGCAAAAACTCAACATTAGCCATCACTATTAATAAACCTGATGTGGTGAATGAATGAAAGAGAGAAAGATTTTACATCCAGCTTTTCCCCAGCTGAGGGAAATGACTTCCTGCTAGCTCTCCACACATGAAAAATAATTTCTAAGCTGTTTATATATGTATGGAAAAAGCCATTGGGCATCCTGTGACCTGCAATTCTGACTGCAGCAAATGCATCCAAGTGCCTCATTGCCCAGTGCTCTCTGCCAGCTTGGACTGCAGTGGAAAAGTGAGAAACTCCGGTAAACCTTTACAAAGCACAAAATAAATGATGCAATTTCATGTTCATTTAGAACGTGAATGTGTACTTCCAAAAATAGTTTGAAACATAAGACAGAGCCATCCATCAGACGAAACCTGAAAGTTAGTATCTGAGGACGAACATGATGCTATGGTTAACTGAGCCAAAACAAACTTTGTTTATTACCTTAAGCAGCAGCATCTAATAAAACCTGGGAAGTGCTTACGGTCTCAGACAGCTGTGAAATAAGAGCCCCAGAAAAGCAGCGAAGCACCGTGAAGCAACAGCAGTAAACTGAGGCGCTTCTGTCTGCTTCATCCTGCAGTACAGCATCATAACCTCAAATGTAAATCTGGCTGCAAACATTGACACTGAGAATAACTAGAGCAACAGAAATCCACGTAAACACCAGGACCAAAGATTTCCCAACAGAACACTGCATTGTAACGGCGGGAGTGATGACATTCACCCATCAGTGGTTTTAATCTCTGTTTGATGTTTTCATTAAAAAAATATAAAAGACTAAATGCTAAGAGGTTTCGGGACTTGGCTGTACCATAAATTAACCTGCAGCACAAGTCCCCAAATGATTAAAGGTGGATTCTGATAGGAAAAGAATTGCCTGCAGTTGCTAATCTGTGTGATTTATTTCAACAGATTTTCTTTTCTCAAAGCTGGAACTACTGATTAGTTTTCTTATCAGGCGTTCGGCCTCATTCTTTATTATTTTTCTACTGAAAAATCTCTTTTTCACTTTGTGTAACAGTCAAACTACTAGTTGTTTCTGACCAGCAGTAAAAAGAAAACTGGGTAAGACTCTCAGCCAAGATCATGGCTGAAGGGTAGGCTGGGGTGGCACTGACACAACCACAGGCTGGAGCCACACTGGGAATGACAGCGTCACCTTTTTTTCACAGAAAGTGCACCATGTTAAGTATATCTACAGAATATGAAATATTACAGCCTGGAATGAAAGCTCTTGTTCTACTTGTAAATGCAAAACAATGCATAAACTTAAATGTGTCATTTGCCAGGTTCAAATGCTCCTTTGGTTCCTAAAAGCAAACAAACACAGAACAGTTCAAATCCTTTAAGCTCCAATAAAGTTATCAGTGTGGATGTTCTCTGTGCTTAACATCCATGTATCCATGAAAAAGCTGATAGTTCCTAACTAAAGATGATAACTTGTAACTAACTCTGTATGTAAGCAGCAACGAAGGAAGACAAGAGCATTGAGGAAATTCCAGGAGAGAGGCAGTTACTCCAGGAGAGCTGTACAAGGTCCTTAACCCATCAGATCTGATATCTGCTCCTTTGTGCACTGCCAGAGCTGCAAAATGACCTCTAGCAGGACGCTGGTGTGAATATCTCTCACCAAACCTGAGGGCTCGACCTCTTTTAGTGTGCACTTTGCTTATTGTCTGGCACCGTGGAGCCCGACTGCCATTTTCCACAGAATAACACAATTGGCAGAACTGTGTTTTTCACAGATGAGAGCAGCTTTAAAAAGGCTCTGAGGAAGACTTGGACCATCATCGATGGTCCACGGAGGGACACAGATCTCTACAGGCTGGCCAACAGCACCCGACTGCCATCAGGTATCAGGATGAAATCCTTGGGCCACTGTCAGACCCTACACTGATGCAGTGGGTTCCACTGGGTTCCAGAACAGCCATGAGACATTATGTTTCGGTTCAACCGACACCTCTAGGTTTCACCTCTGACTGTCCTGGAGCTCAGCGATAACCTGGTCAATATCTGAGAGGAGATCCTCCAGCACAACATCCATCATCTCATTAGGAGCATTGTCAGGGATGGATACAAGCATGTAGGGCCATGTGAACTCCCGAATACCTGCGATGATATTTCGACAAAATGAACAGGTCTGCCAAATCTTTTATTTTTCACATTGATTTTCTAAGTATCTGTGAATTCAAACCTCTGTCGGTTTTCATTTTAATTTCCATCAAACGATGTGTCATTTTTTTCACTCCTAACCCATTACCCAGTCCAAATCAGTATCCAACAACGTATCCAACGTCTTTTTCCCATTGAGATCTGATGTGTTTTCAAAGTGTTCCTTTAAGTTTTTGGGGCGCTGTGTGGTCATCTTTACCCGGTGGCTAGCTACAGCTATGTTTGGGATAATGTAAACACACCAGCACAGTAAAGATTTAGGAGGAGGGTAACATAGCTCTCAATAAAAGCGATTGGCAAGAAGAAATTCCATCATGTGGTGAGAAAAACACCCACTGAAAATGAGCTCAAATGCAGGTAAGAGAAAGTCAGTCAATATGACCCGATCCTAATCTTACCTCTTAGTTGGACAAAAAATGATTCTTCTTTAAGGAGTTTAAATATTCGGTGCCCGGACCTTCATCAGTTTTCACAAACTTAGCTTAAAAACATGTTTGATTAGTGCTAGCTTTTATAAAGAGAGACAAAGCACTGCAACATTTAGCATTTTTTAAACAAACGAACCTCTTTCAGCACAGTTGGATCGATATGTCTTCATTTAACAAGCGGATATCATTTTAAAAGATTTAAATGCATTAGAGATTCTTTTTGCCGGTATTAACTCTTATGACAAAGTTTTCCAAGTCTGTCTTCTAAACTTTTTTATACCTCACAGCCTTTTTCTAATGATATCACCTCCTCCTCCCTCTGTCCTTCTCTAAGTCTCTCTCCTCATTTCAGAGATCCATTATTCCAGAGGACAGAAGCTTTTCATTTCACAGTCTGATCAGGGTTTAAGGAGGGCTACTCTGTGTAATCAGCTAATGAGCAGCTCGTTAACTGTTGCTCACTGTAATTTAGTCATCAGCGCTGCCGAGCGGTATTTGCAGCGTTTGCTTTCGGAGGATACGTGTCGGAGCTGTCACGCCAGCTTAAGAGATACCAAAGAGCAGAGGGAGATCTGAGCTGTCGTATAGCACATGTAGAAACACAAACTGCTCACAACAATTCCACATACAACCGCATGACGTGTGCAAGCAGATGGCGGCATCTAAGCAGGCTGTTTACACAGACTGGAAATATCTCAGAAGATAAAGTATTTCTTTAAAGTTAATCTGTTAAGATTTTCTTTACTCTTCTTTCTTCACAGACCGAGATACGGTGACCTGAGATCATCAATGTAGAGTTTGAGGTCTTTAGTTACCTGCCAGGTTCAAAGTCCATTTCATTTCCTCACTTGTGCAAACATGCCAGCATGTAATGTAAGAATGGAAATGGATTCGTAAATGAACACAATCCATTTCTGTGCTGCAAAGACCGGCACTGAAATGTTAGCTACAGCTGTGATGTTAAGCAAAGAGCCTCAGATTTTAGCTGCATTTTAAACACATTTTGATTACTGATGAATGTGGCTTAAAGTCTCAGATGGCTTTTAAATACATACAAATATTTGTATGAGCAAAGCTGAAACTGCCCATAAGCTTGTTCTCGATTTTGCCTGCTTTAAGAGTCTGTCAGAAGAAGAGAATTGTCCAACTACTGCATTAGTCATCAGGAAATTCTCTAATTAAGTGTCAGTGTCTGCTGGTTGTTCGTTAGTTTTACTCCACAACAACAATGCATAGCAGACAAATAGCAGTGCATCACCTTTCTGCAGAGTTGTACAGCC